>NC_088243.1:38601127-38927987 GCF_036934945.1 Oncorhynchus masou masou
TGAGAACCATACCAGGCCAAACACAGAAATAGCAAATCATAGAAAAACTAACATAGACAACCCATCCAACTCACGCCCTGACCATACTAAAACAAAGACAGAACAAAAGAACTAAGGTCAGAAAGTGACATGAACGAAATAAAAGCTGAAATAAATCATTCTCTCTACTATTATTCTGATATTTCACATTCTTAAAATAAAGTGGTGATCCTAACTGATCTAAGACAGGGAATATTTACTAGGATTAAAATGTCAGGAATTGTGAAAAACTGAGTTTAAATGTATTTGGCTAAGGTGTATGTTAACTTCCGACTTCAGCTGTATTCTAGAGAATACAGACCATTTCCAATGCATATTTTGAGTTTTGTGGATATACACCCTTCTGTAAAAAAAAGCAGACACTGAATATCCCTTTGAGCATGGCGAAGTTATAAAGTTAGATTTTGGATGGTGTATCAATACACCCAGTCACAGCAAAGATACAGGCGTCCTTCTTAACTCAGTTGCCTGTGAGGAAGGAAACCACTCAGGGATTTCACCATGGGGCCAATAGTGACTTTAAAAAGTAACTACAACATTGTAGTTACTCCACAATACTAACCTAAATAACAGGGTGGAAAGAAGGAAGCCTGTACAGAATAAAAATATTCCAAAACATGCATCCTGTTTGCAACAAGACACTGAAGTAATACTGCAAAGAAAATTGCAATAAAAACATTTGTCCCCATTTATTCAGAGAAAAAAATGTTTTTTGTTTGGTGCAAATCCAACACAACATATCACTGAGTACCACTCTTTATATTGTCAAGCATGGTAGTGGCTGCATCATGTTATGGGTATGCTGTTGTCGGCAAGGACTAGTGAGTTTAAGATAAAAAGAAACAGAATACAGCTATAAGCACAGGAAAAATCCTAGAGGGAAACCTGGTTCAGTCTGGTTTTCAACAGACACTGGGAGTCAAGTTCATCTTTCAGCAGGACAATAACCTAAAACACAAGATCAAATATACACTGGAGTTGCTTACGAAGACGACATTGAATGTTCCTGAGTGGCCTAGATACAATTTTGACTTAAATCAGCTTGAAAATCTGTGGCAAGACTTTCTAAAAACATGTTGTAAACTTTGTCATTATGGGGTATTGTGTGTAGGTGAGTGAGAAAGACAATCTATTTAATAAATGTTTTATTCAGGCTGTAACACAACAAAATATGGAAAAAGTCAAGGGGTGTGAATACTTTCTGAAGGCACTGTATGTGTCCTAAAAAACAAAAATGTTTTTGGAGCTTTCTTATGTCTCCTAGATATTGGACAGACACTTCAAAACCTTAGTCACAATGATTTATTTTTTGACTGTCTTTTTTGCCGTTTATGAATGTGTTATTCAATGCATTTCTATGGGGTATAATAGTAAAGGCCTATTGTTTTATATATATTTTTAATACCTAAAGGGGACCTAAAATTCCCAAATTAAATAGCTAAATGATCCATGGTATGACCATCTTAAAACAATTCCATATGTTACAACCCCAATGAAAATACAGACACCAAGTGGTCATTGTGACAGCCAATGAATCCAAAATGCTGTATATATTTCGTATTGTTGACTATACTTCTCATGAACCCTTCAAAGTATACAAAAAATGACTCAAGGCATTAACTAAACCTGAACCCCTTTTTTCACTCATAATGCAAAGGCCTTTGCCATCTCTATGCTTGGGAATATACCCTTTGTGAGCTCAGCCCAACACACTATTCGATGCATGTAGCCTAGTGTTTGATCCAAAGTCAAGGCTACAGCTGCTCTGTCTGCCTACTGGTAAACAATTTCACTTTGCTACAGGGGGAGATATTAGCGGCTATGGTTACAGCTCTGTGAGTCCTGTTGGCAATCTGCGAGGCATCTGGAGTGGAGAGTTACCTACGGTATAAGGTTTCAAAACACCAGCACATTAATACTCACATATAACAAAAAAATATTTTAATGATTACTTTTAATCAGTGATTCAGAGATGTTTTCTTGGAATTTGGTTTCAGATTTTTCCTTTTGATCTACTTGCCCCATTAGAGACAAGAATGTTGTAGAAGAACATAAGGGTAGTAGAAATGTTGGTGTGTCCATACACACACATAGGGAGAGAGAGAGAGAGAGAGAGAGAGAGAGAGAGAGAGAGCAAGAGAGTGAGACAGAGAGAGAGAGAACGAGAGAAAGCGAGAGAGAGAGAGAGCGAGAGAGAGAGATAAATAGGGGAGGGAACTACAAGACGTGACCATAGGCCTAAATCTATTCTACCTATTCTATTTCAGTAATACACAAAGCGCAATGCAAGATCACCAAAAAATGTATAGCGACAACAATGTTTTTGCTCCAGCCCTGCTCTAACACACAGTATAGTCTAAATACTGCAACAACTGATAGCAAATCCTTGTTTTTGATAGATGAATCTGAGAGTGGGTACCAATTATTCACACTGATGCAATCAATCCACCAACACAACTGATTTTCCATTCTGATCATACAGTAGCAGCAGACAGTCACACTTGGCCTATATGTTTCTGCCATCTGCTGGTAAACGCGTAACATTTCAGTTGATTTAACTTATCCACAATAGAGTACCACCATATGAGTCATAATACCCATAAAGCCTAGCGGTCAAACATGGAAATGGTTCCAATAGTTTTTTCCCAATAGGGGAAACACTTCAACTAAGGGCTGTTTCCTGTAGGCTTACCCTGGTGTGGTGTTTTGATAACCGTGTAAATCCCTCTCAGACAAGGTGACGTTTATCAATATATTCGCCTGTATTTACCCCCCAGCTAGGTTTTATGGGTATTATGACACGTCCACTGTGGGGCTCTATATCACATCTCAGATTCATAGTTCATACTCATATCAAATCAAATAGCCTATTATTATATGTTATCATGAGAAATGTTATTATGAGAACAAACAAGATGGGTATGGACATAGTAGCAACATGTAGGTTTGAGCAAGTGTGATGTCATTAATGTTTGTTGGAATTCATGTGTCTTGAGTTGGTGTTTTTTTTTGTTGCCTTTATTTGTAATTTTTCTTTATGTTGAAGGTTGGGCATTACAGTTTTTTACCACCTCTAGGACCCATTTCTCAATACTTAGGTCACTCTTTCAAAACCCTTCACACAGTTCTCCTAATCAACTTTCAGCTTGGCACAGCAGTTAATTTCACATCCAAAATGCACGAAAACTACCAAAACACTTCATACAAGTCTCAAATCAACTAATTCTTCCATAACACTCGCAAAGGTTGTCACCCGACAAGCACACTTTGTCACTCAAAACAATCACCTAAAAAACACTAATAACAGGTAGCATTACATAATGTTTTCTTTTGTAAAATGTCTTTACAAATCAAGAATGACACCTGTCTACTGTTTAGAATTCACTGCAGTATATGTTACAGGAATGAATCAGACATGATGTAATATGCTTCAATATGTTTTATGTCATTTTATGGCATTGAGTGATTCCAAAATACAAGAATTTGTATATACACCATCTACCAATACAAATACAGTTGCAATGCAAGTCAACCCTGTCATCTGCATTTGGTCACAGGTTCTCAACCACATCACTTCTTATGTCATCTTGGGCAATACACGTAGGAAAGAATATTTGGACATGCCTGGTCCATCCCTGGCAATCTTCTGCAGATATGTCCAGTTATCCAGCATTCATTACGTCCAGGAGGGACATTTGATCACGTGGATGGTGATCATAAACCTTCCACCTCCATGAGGAAAATAATTCCTCTATGGGGTTGAGGAATAGAGAGTAAGGTGGGAGGAAAAGTGACACCATCCTGGGATGGGTTGCAAACCACTCTGTGTGTTACGGGATTCTTCCGTCGAAAGAGAGGAGGACCAAAATGCAGCGTGGTTATTTGTAAACACCTTTAATAAAGATGAAAAATACAAACAGTATACAAAAACAATAAACCCGAAACAGCCCTATCTGGTGCAAACACAGAGACAGGAACAATCACTCACCAAACACTCAAAGAATATGGCTGCCTAAATATGGTTCCCAATCAGAGACAACGATAAACACCTGCCTCTGATTGAGAACCACTCTAGGCAACCATAGACTTTCCTAGATAACTCTACTAAACACAACCCCATTAATCTACAAAAACCCAGAGACAAGACAAACACATAAATCACCCATGTCACACCCTGGCCTGACCAAAATAATAAAGAAAACACAAAATACTAAGGCCAGGGCGTGACACTGTGACTGCACGGGAGTGGTGAAATGTCACACTGTCCCATACAATTACAAACGTTGGCCGATTTCGCCTCACTGCAACCCTTTACTCACCTGGCACAACCCTTCCATAGAGGTCATCCAGGAATGAAATGAGAAGCTTGGTGTTGTATGGCCCAATTAGTGGTTTGTGTAACAGAAATCCATCAGAGAATATTGCTGCACACATTGTGATGTTGTCCCTTCTGGCCCAGGACATCCACTGTGGCTCTTTTTCCAATCACATTCCTTCCTCTCCGCCGTGTTTTGGCCAAGTTGAAACCAACCTCATCCACAAAGATGAATATGTGGGGTGCTTGCCTGGCTTCAATCTCCATGATTCTCTAAAATAAATCTACAAGGCAACATAAGAGTTAGGCTACTACGGTAGTTTACATTATACCTGAAAACATGCCATTGTCTGCCTCTGCCCTGTTTTGTTTTGTTCAAAACCAGTTCGGAATTTTATAGTCATCTTACCTGGACGTATTGGTTCCTGAGTTGCTTGACTCGTTCAGAGTTCCTCTCAAAGGGGACAGTGTACAACTGCTTCATCCTGACTTGATGTTGTTTCAGGACTCTAGAAATAGTTGTTATCGTTACATTGTGAATACTTCCAAATGTAATGTTGTCTGCCAACACTCTGTCCCGAATCCCTCTGAGTTTTGTGTGTCATTGTTTTTGTTTTTCTGCTTAGGACCCAACGTTTACCTCCCACAGAGAGGTAGGATTTTCACTGCTGTGCAGGAAACTGCAATTGTTGATATGGTCATCAGAAACAATAGCATAAGTAGGTTTGGAGGCTATGCTCAATTACTTCTGTAATGTGCAGTTCAGTCAGATGCCTTTACAGAATGCACATCTTACCTGTTGTTTTGACAGAAATTTCTCACAATAGATGCCATGTTGAGTGTTGCACATTTGGCTACACTCTCAGACCAGCCTCTCCCCTTGATAGACCATGATTTATTACATTATCAATTATAGTAGCCCTAATCTCATCTGAGACAATGGCTCTTGATCTTCCCCTCATTCTTCTTCCACCACGCATACGTACTCCTCTCCTTCTCCCAGCCCCCTTCTTCCTCTGTCAGCCACTTCTCTATCTCTAGCTGGGTCCATGTTTACATTACAGTACAGCGTTATTCCTAAGATGTCCCCTTTTGTATAGATGGTAATGAAATTGAAAGACCAACACCTGGGTAGGTGTTCAGCTACAATGGGAAACAGCTGTGGTTGGTCTAATTATTTTGATAGTATTTCATTTTTTGGATTTGGAATATATTTCAACACTGTATTACTGTAGAAATATAGCAAATTGCTCTCTTTTTTTGTTGAATATTTTATTTTTGCATTTTCCAATTAAGAACATTCAATACAAAAGTGAAAAGATATTAGACAACGATGGGACAAAGTGACAGTAACAGACGAGCTTAACAAAATAAATAAATAATTATAATTAGATATACAAACATACAATAAGAAAAAAATAATAACGAGACATTGGATCACCTGCCGTAGGCTACATATTATACATTACGTGTGAAACATTATGTGAGGATTATATATAGATTCAATCAATGAGATGTGGGGGGAGATTCTCCATATAGTCAATAAAAGGTTGCCAAATTCTGTAAAATGTCTAACTTATTCCTCAAGCAGTAAGTGATTTTCTCCAAAGGGATACAACTATTACAGTTTCTCAGTCGCTTTGGTGCAGTTCTTAGATCAAAAATGCAATTCTTGATACTACTTGTACAAATTCCAAATCATCTAGTCACTTGTGCACATCATTAAAGCAATTTCTTATTCCTTTGAACAAATTGCAATTGATAATGTACAAGTGTCAGCTTTTTTCTACATTATCAATTGCTCATGTCATGTTGATCAAAATATAGTAGATGGTTCTCTATTGAATATTCTTACCCCTCAAAACATCTAGGCATTAGTTCCTTGCATAAGCCATTACATGCAAAATTGTTGAACTATTTGTCATAAACTGTCAAGCATGGTTTTACACATTTCTGTTAGACCTTTTGTACAAAAACTTGAATTGATGAATCGTGCAGGTGAAATTGACCCTCACTCATGAAGGAATGTAAAGTGTTAGTTCAACCAACAATCAACCAGTTGTTTAAATTGCTCAAATGTGCATCTCATGAAGAATCAATTAGCAATCATATACAGACAGACCACAACAAAGTTGCAATTTTCCAAAAATGGATGGACCAGGAAATGAACAGGGTCAACAGCCAAGGGGAGGAGGAAGAGGAGCAAGGATGCGTGGAAGGCAAAACACAGGAAGAGGTTGAAGAGGACATAGGCGCATATCTGATGACATAAGGGCCACTATTGTAGACCATGTTGTCAATCATGGCCTTACAATGGCTGAGTTGGGTCGAAGGGTGCAGTCGAATATTGGGAGATCAACCGTGTCCTCAATAGTTCAAACGTTTTGAAGAGAGAAAAGGTATGTCCACCAATGTACAGTGCACTGTTACTGTATATAAGCAGTATACTGTATACTTCGTACAATGCTTCATATTACAGTAGTCCACTTGTATTTCACAGGATACAGAAATATACTCTATACAGGTACATACTGCACCTTACATGCACCCACCTGTATGTTTTACAGTAAAATGTGTCTTTGCATAGTTTTTGTCTATGTGAAAGTTTGTGATGCATCACTGCATTTTTCCCCACATAGGACTGCAAGATGACCTCAAACCGATGGCAGAGGATGCCTTTTCACACCTCAACAGGAGGAGGCTATTTGCACCATGGTCCTAGCAAACAATGCTATGAGACTCAGGGAAATACAAAGGACCATTATAGAAGACAACGATGTCTTTGAAAACATCCATACTGTCACGGCTTTCGTTGTGGGAAGGAGGAGCGGACCAAAATGCAGCGTAGTTTTGATTCATTTTATTAAATACGGAAACTATACACGATAAACTAACAAAATAACAAACCTACAAAAAAACGAAACCAGCCCTATCTGGTGCAAAATACAGAGACAGGAACAATCACCCACAAACACACAGTGAAACCCAGGCTACCTAAATATGGTACCCAATCAGAGACAATGACTAACACCTGCCCCTGATTGAGAACCATATCAGGCCAAACACAGAAATAGACAAACAAGACATCCAACGTAGAATGCCCACTCAGATCACACCCTGACCAATCAAAACATAGAAACATACAAAGTAAACTATGGCCAGGGCGTGACACATACGGTTAGCATCTCAACCATCGACAGGGTGCTGCATAGAAACCAGATGAGTATGAAACAGCTGTACTGTGTACCATTCCAAAGGAATGAGGACAGAGTTAAGGAGCTACGGTACCAGTATGTACAGGTAAAACATATATCTATGTAACTACTTTACAGCAACATTTTATAGTGATACATAGTACAGTAAGCATAAACTGCACACATTTCCATTGCTGTGAAAGGAACATGCAATATATGTACATTTTATGTCACTCTTCCTTACCAAAACAAATTAAACTGTGTGTTCTGGGATATAACTTTGTATACGTGGATGAGGCTGGCTTCAACCTGATCAAATGCAGAAGGCGGGGTCGGAATATCATCGGTCACAGAGCTACTGTGAATTTGCCAGGCCAACGGGGAGGAAATATCACCATGTGTGCTGCTATTTCGGAGCATGGTGTCCTAACCCATATGGGACCATACAACACCCAGCATCTACTCAACTTTTTAGAGACTCTCTACAGGGCTCTCATCCCTGATGACGAGAGGGGTCTGTTTAGAGAGGATTTGCCAAAGTATGTGGTCATTTGTGATAATGTGAGTTTCCCTCGATCAAACATCATAAGGCAATGGTTTGTGACCCACCCGAGGATGCTCATAGAATTCCTCCCACCATATTCACCATTCCTTAACCCAATTGAGGAGTTATTTTCAGCATGGAGGTGGAAGGTGTACGATCGTCAGCCACACACACAGATGACCCTGCTGGCTGCAATGGATGCAGCATGTGAGGACATATCACAGTAGATGTCTGCAGAGGATGGATAAGGCATTCCAAAAGATTCTTTCCACGTTGCATTGGAAGGGAAAATATCCGGTGTGATGTGGATGAGAATATGTGGGCCCGCAGACAGGAATGTCTGGATGTGTAGAGACAGCACAACAGTGCTGCGGGCAAAGTTATGCCTTTGGGGTGGTTTCCTGTGTTTCTTTCTAATTTAGTTTTTTTTCCCTTTGTGCCCCTTGGGTTGTCCAGTCTCTTTCAATCAATAACCCACATACAGTAATATGTAAATAGTACTGTTGAAATTGATATATGCCATAGAAGTGCAGCCTTGTGCATTTTCAATACAGTAACTGTCATCCAAACTGTAGCCTAAGTTTACATCAGGTAATACTGTCAAAGTACACAGTTACATTGACAACATGCCTAAACATTATGACGACCTTGTTCGTGAACAATGACTCAATGACTTATCATTCTGATGACACTGACATGATCATTGGCATGAATATTTACTTTTGAGAGATGTACTAAGGGTTTTTAGTGACTGACTAGCTTTAGAAACATATATATTGTATATTACAGTTTGTACAAATTGTTCTGAGAAATGCACTTATTATTTTGCACATGTTAGGGATGATGTGAGAAATGCACCAAAGCGACTGAGAAAAACTGTAACTTCCGATAGCCACATTGCAACTGGCAGGGAGGAATCCAATTTCCATTTCAAGGTATATCGCTAGCAATATTTCTGTTAGCTTTATAAGCAAATTGCTGTCTTATTCAATTTTGTGTTATGTTATTTTTTAAATTTAAGTTGAACAGTTTTGAAAAGAGGATGTAAACATGTGCAAATTGGCCTGTAATTGGCCTGTAGGTACATAGAGTTTGGTGGTGGTTGTGTCTGAGTGAGAAAATAATTCATGAAATTTGAAAGATGTAGACATTGAATGCATTTTGTGCCAAAGCAATGAAAAATTATCCACAGTTTATTCCACAGACTGCTGTTGTGCTCACTGTGTGAGGAGTTTTGAAAAAGTGACATAAGTATTGCGAAATGGGTTCTAGCGATTGTAAAAAAACAACAACTATAAGTTCCAGCCAATGCCATGTCTCGTTTAGTAGATCCCTGCCTGTGGAATGTTCAGTTGTTTATTGTCTTTTGTCTATGTCTATTGTACATTTTCTTAAACAAACATTTTTACAAAGATTATAAGTAGCTGAAGCACTTGAAGACCAAAACTATACTTACCAATCTTTAACTTTACAATCCAGTCATCAAAAACACATGGGTCATTGGCTAGACAGTATTGAATTCCATAATTACAGGGAGGTTACCTATTTTCTCTCTCAACCAGGACAGGTGGATGTTTTGTGTGGATGTTTTCCACCGTCCTCAGACAACGAGTGAAATATCCGACGATTTAATGTTTGCTTCATACAAGAAGAATTCCCAGAGCTGTCAAAGCACAAAATCTGGAGTGTGTGTGTGTGTGTGTGTGTGTGTGTGTGTGTGTGTGTGTGTGTGTGTGTGTGTGTGTGTGTGTGTGTGTGTGTGTGTGTGTGTGTGTTAGAGAGAGACATTATTCCATGACAAAAACAAAAAAAATCAATATGTGATTTAAATCCCTTACAATGTCAATCTACAATAGAAACACAATCTATTCAATATTAATGTAGGCTATCATCACATCAATCACCCATATAGTGATAATAATCAGTAAATGGTAAACATAGTTTAGCCATATTTTTTTCCTCACTTGATAATCTTTTGATAAACAACCTATCCTTTTTCGTTGCTTTAATTGAATTAATGCATAGAGATGAATGATTTATGAATGCACCACCATTGTCTCACCTTATAGTGTTATTGTTGTTATTATGTCGACCAAGCTGAATGAATCCAAATGAAATCAACCAGTAACCGAAACTCATAGTTTATCACTAGTTTGATCAGTTTCTCGTGTCATTTTTTGTTGTTCAACCATGTAGCCTAATCGATGTAGTTGTCAATACAACAGTTGCCACTTATAACAAACATCTTTACAAAAGGTAGACCTAATACATGATGATAAACAAACGCTTGTAAATAAATCAACATGAGATTTTTCTTAGGTAAAATATTGCATCTTTATCGAGGACAATAACACATTAATAACACATGAATGTCATTCAGAATGGAGGGAGGGCAGTGAAATCCATAGTACAATATGGTTTCAGAAAGCCACTGGCTGCGTCCTGCAGTAGGTCACCACAGGGTATGCCGGGTCCATCCTGGCATGCAGTAGCCATGGAGGCCATTACGCAGAGTGGAACCATCACGGTCAAGGCGAGAACCCTTGCGCGGTAGGCCGCCTTCTTCAGACCCCCGAATATACTTGTCCTGAACCAACTCTCGGTCGGAGCAGGTGGAGATGCCACCTCCTCCTTCTTCGTCTGCTTAACGATTTGCGCGGCATACTGCTCTGCCTGCGCAATTTCCTCTGCGAGGGTGGAAGGGCAACTTGTCCTGTGCGTAACGGTACTGTCGCCGTCTTTATCCGCGCCGGAGCAGTCTTCATCCTTTTTTCCAGCGTTCTTGGCTTCGTCAATTCTCTCCGCCAAGTCTTTCAACCTCTCCTGAAACACCTGGACGCAGGATACCGATTCAGCGAAGTGGCTTTGCATCTCCTCGATTTGGGAGGTTTTTCTCTGGATCAATGTATCTTTCTGAAGAATAGTGATTTGGGCCTCTTCGTCTTGATATTGTAACAGTCCAACAAAACGGTTTAGGTGCTTTATTGTAGTCTTGCCCTTCTTTCCCTCGGGTTTAAGGATGGATAGATCATCCTTCATCATTTCAATCTTATCCCTGATGGAGTCATTCTGCTGTTCAAGCTGCAGGCGCCGAGACTCCAGCTGTGCGCTTTCGTGGCTACGCTCATGCAGGGCTTTACGCGCCTCCCGGATATTGTCACGCAGGGTGTCCAAATAATCTATGGTGCTCCTGAGATTTTTCACCTGTTTCTTTAACTCAATGTTCTCTTGATTTAGAGACAAGGTATTCTCCTCGGCATACACTTTGAGTTTTTGCAGCTCTGCGTTTTCCATCATCTTCAGGTTTTTACTGTAGTTGAGTTCTGCAATCAGGTCGCTTGTCCTGTTGTTCACAGGTGTCTTGAGCATCTTTGCGCCATCCATTGTGTCATCCATAGAGTTTGTCAGCGGATGTTTAGCCTCATCCACAGTGCCTCTCTTTGTAAAATTGTATTTCTTGGTTTTATCCGCACTGTCTCTCTGCGGAGTGGGTCCATTGTCTGTTTCAGCGGCCACCTTATCCTTGTAGTCATCCGGTGCGAAACCCTTTCGGCCGGCCTTTGATTTCGACCTTCTGCCGGGGGGTCGCCGGTGGCGGGCAGGTGCAGTAATGAGCTGGTCACCCTGGTCCTCAAACTCGTCTTCGGAGGTTTGACGGGTCCACTCGGCCGGGAAAGTGGAGACCCTTGACGAGTTCAGGGAATGCTCAGACACTGTGAGCCGCAGGTGAGGAGAAGAGTATTTGCGCGGCATCTTGGAGTATATATTCAGCCTAAACTTTGGTCATCTGTTTTTGTAGCAGGCTCTCGGAGTTATCAGTGTTTCATTTGAAACAATAATGATGCCGCGTGCTTTTATAGCCTTGGTCATTATGACGCAAGGCACGCCAAACATTAACATCGTTCTGTTATGACGTCATAATGTCTCAAGTCAAAAGTCCAATTGGCCTATTAGTCCATGAGCAAGGGATCTGTCACTTGGGTGATGATGTCTCATAGCAAATTTTTGTTGTTGTTGGTCTATGTCCCTAGAGTTGGAAAATGTGTGACAGCAGTGCAGCAGTAATGGTAGCTTTCAGGGTGTTATTACTCTTTCTTTCATCCCTCCATCCCTTATACAACAAGTTATTGCTCACTTATACCATTTAATCATATATCATTGGAATGCTTAGACTCACAGATATTTGTCAGACACATTTTCGGGCATGTTCAGGTCAACAAAATGTGGACCCAATTTGACCTCTAGGGTACATATCATAATTACCTGTATAAATTGCTTTGAAAAGGAAAGCTTGATACATTTTAAACTTTGACAAGTGGTTCGGAAAGGTCATGAAATTACCTTTCAAATGATATATAACATAACCAACTTTGAAAGCACCAGCTACAATTATTCTTTAAAAATCACTCATGTTGTGCCATTGACATTAAGAATGCTGGAAGTTTAGCCATAGAATTGCATGTAATAGGGTAGCTATGTTTTTGGATTGTAACTTGGTCTGACCACAAGGTGTCACTTGTGGAGTCAGATGATGTTGCTTTTGCCCACAAGGTGTCAGTGCTAGACACAGTCCCAGAAAGCATGAACCCATTCAACCCAGAGAGGAAGTATTGTGTAAATCGGTCAGTAAGGCAAAGGGGTGGGTAATTCAGGAATCCAGTCTATTGGTCGCACCCCCCTACAGTTCGGTTTTCTCACAATCTGATTGGAGGACGGTTGTTACCGGGTGTGGAACCACAGCAGCATAAGAGAATACAGATAATGATGGTAGTGTGTGTTTATGTAATACGGAATTTCCAACATTCAAGGATGACTACTTTGCCATAAGCTATTCCAGATAAGGCATATATTAGATCATTAGACATAAATCAGTATTATTAAATGAGCCCGAGGACTGATGACATCAGTTATCAATTGGTACAGGAGTAAAAATGTGATGTTACTTATTAATAATGATACTTGCGAGGTCTTACCGGTATTACAGGGGAAAAAACGATGAGCCATGATCTTGTAAGTACAGAGGCAAGGATATGAGTGCCTTTACTTCCCAGATGCCTCATAGCATAGTTTGGATTAAGGCTGCTGAATGGGACAAAGTCCCCTGCCTGCACGTTCCACTAAGCCAACAGGATGTGGTCCAGTCCAGAGCAGTGGTCAGTCAGCACATTGAGCAGGAAGTGTTTCAGCTGACCGTCAGACACAATCCCACCGACTCACACAGGATGTGGCAAGACACCACTATTCCTCTACCATAGGACTAGGGGAGTGACTGGAAAGGAATGCTGACTAACAACTAGAGTGCTGTTCTGATTTGTCATGTTTTTCAGAAAAAGAGAACCATCTTGTTATTTTCAAAGGTTACGTTTAGGGCAATGGGAGAGTTTAAACACAAGTTAATCATATTTTTCTTTATTACAAATGTATTAAATAATATGAAAAGGTTAAAGAGTAAGTAATTATCACAGTATAGATTACTATCCACGTAGATTGTAGTACAAAGTACAACATTTTCCCAAATTAATACATGCAGTTCAGAGTACGATACGAATACATTCACATAGATACTATACTATACATACAAAAAAAAAGACAAGTGAAATGTGTGAGACAAACGTCATTACAAAGGCTTTGGCAAAAGAGTGCATACATACAATTTCATAAAATACCTGAAAAGTAAACAAAAATAATGCATTTCTTCAACAACAAAAACTGCAGTAGAGGAAAGAGTCCAGTGCATGTCTTTAGAAATTTTCCATTAGTAAAATGGCAGTTTGTGCACTTGGCTGTCCCTATCCCTGTCATGGTTTTGGGTAAGAAGTCACTAGTGGGTAGATGTTGGGCTCAAATCTAAATTGAGGCAGGTACCAGCATACTGAGGGAGAGTGGGGCGGGGTTTGATGGCGGCGACTTGGGAAAGGCCATTTTGTTGAGGCTGCGCACCTCGGCCTGCCAGGAGGGGATCTTCTTGGTGGTCATGTGACGGCGGGCGTGTTTGGTCAGGTGGTCGCTGCGCATGAAGCGCCTGTCGCACACGGGGCACACAAACTTTTTCTCGCCTGTGTGGGTCCGCCGGTGGCGTGAGAGCTCGTCGGAGCGCGCAAACTTCTTGTCACATCCCTCCCAACTGCAACTGAAGGGCTTCTCACCTGAAAGAGAGGGAGACAGAGCGATAATGAGTTTGCAATTCATCATTTTTTCACCAGAAAACCCACACATGCTCCAAGTCAGATAAACGACCTCATAGTCTTCAGTTAAAATCACGATACAATATCAAGATCCTAGAATTTAATCCCCATAAAATGTAACATTCTTTCACTCTCATTCCCAGCCATCCATGAGGAACACTTTTCTCTCTTACCTGTGTGTGTCCGGAGGTGTGCCTTGAGGTGAGAGCTCTTGAAGTAAGTCTTCCTGCACCCGGAGAAGTTGCACACATAGTTCCTCCGGCGGGAGAAGTCAATTTTGGTGCCGCCGCAGGGTCCGGTGGGCACGTAGACCGGGGCTGGGGCCAGAGGTAGCAGCTTAGTGTGCCCCAGGGTCATGACAGTCTGTGGAGAGCAGTGGGGGGCCTGAGAGACTTGGGACTGGGGGAGAACCAGCATCACTGTGCCCTGCGGCATAGCCTGGCTCATAAGGAAAGGCTGCTGCAGTGCCCCGTTAGGACCAGACTGGGGCAGGATGGATGTGGGGGTCCTCGAGGTCTGTACAGGGCCCTGGATGAATGCCGAGATCACCCCTGATTGGTTACCCACCGGGAACATCTGGCAGATGATTGGAGGGCTGGAGGTGGGTGGTGGGGAGAGGCATGTAGGCAGGCTATTTTGTGGTTGGGTGTTAGCATGAAGGTGGGAGTGGCTCTCTTTACAGTGGATAGCCTGTGGCTCTTCGTTCTCAGTCTTGACCGCCTCTTTCTTGCTGGAGGAGAGGAGGGCAGGATTGGGTGTGAAGGAGACCGATGGAGGTGTGATGCTCTGTTCAGTCTTTGCTGTGTGCTGTTGACAGACCATCAGCTCGGAAGTTCTGTGTTGCTTTGTGGGGGGCGCTGGAATGTGCTGGCAGAGGTGTGTGTCTGCGGTGTGGCGAATAACACTGGTTGCCATGGCTCTGCAGAGTGGCGGTGGTGGGGTCTTTCCGTTGGTTGGGGACTCCGAAATGGATGCCATGGGCATTTGTGGGACCCCACAGACCGTTACAGAGAGGCTGGAGCTGGGCCGGCTCAGAGGGGAGGTGATGGTGTGGATGGCAGTGGTAGAGGTCTCAGCAAAGCTGGGGCTGTGAGGGGGAGTCATACACTGGAAACCAAAGAGAAGACAGAATTAGTGTGTGCCCAGGAAGTAGAACAACCACTGTATGTGGTGTACTAATACATAAGTCTTAGTTTGGGTGTGTTCAGTTTCAAAATGGATGTTCAATACAGCTATTGGGAGAGATAAGTGGCCACAGTAGGCAGGTACATACACTAAACTAAATAACTACTTAGAGCTGGGTGGCTGTAAAACAGCGATGTTGACAACCAGCAGCTGAGAGAGATGAGCATGGGTTGCAGTTCAAACTCTCTATCCTACCTACCACCTGTGCAGCAACCTTCCTAACCCTTCCAACCCCTATAAACCCTCGCAAAGTTTTCCTGAGATAAAGACACTATCTTCATGCTAAGTGCTAAAAAAAACAGGAGTTTACACAGTAAGTAAAAGCTGGTACTACTGTATTTACTAATCAAACACAGCCCACAGATGCTTCTTAGTGATGGCTGTTTTGGGATGTGTGGTGGTTACGGTTGCCAAGACAGGATGCACTTTTACCAAGGAGGAGAGCGAAACAAAGTCCTTTGGGGGCTCCAGTGGGTCCTGAGGCAGCAGGGAATCGCAGGAGTCCGAGGCAGGTGTAAGGGGTCTGGGCTTGCAGGGGCTGGGGCGGCGTTGGCCCCAGGAGCTCATGCAAACCAGAGCCTCAGCAGCCTCCAGGTCTGTGTACTCCAGGTTGCAGCCTGGGGAGGACTGCTTACTGTCAAGTCTCCTCCTCTTCAGATAGGAGCCACACTGGTCCATCACCATCCCCTTTGCCTGGGGAGAACAAATGGAGAAAAGGAAAGAACATTAGGTCTGATGATGACATCACGTAATAAAAGACTGGTGAGTTACCAGAAGGACGAATCACCACAAAAACTGGGAAATGGATAAGGGAGATCCAATCAAGACCATACTGGTAGATACACATTAGCATACCAAGGGAAGCTTCCAAAATTACATCAAATGAACATCTGAAGTTTATTTTCTCACCAGTCACTGGCTTAATGCTCAAGCACCTGTTGCTTAGATGTTAGTCTCAGAGGGTAGATGGAGCAGGCTTGAGACTACACCCCATCTACCCTAGGCAATGCGCCAATCCATCTCCCATTGTCATATTGACCAACTAGTGATATCTCCCTACCACTAGCCACGTGACACCCCCATGCACAGGGCACGTAAAACCAGTGTTAACACTGCATCAGGAAGTGCCTTGTCTGCACTGACACTTATCAGTGGTCCTATTGCAGGGTTCCCCAACTTGAAGCCCAGTTGGGGATTTTATTTGGCCCCCCAAGTAATGAGCAAAAAAAACATATATATATAAAATTGTTTTAAAACATATCTTTAAAGTATTCTTGCGGTCTACAAATTATTTGCAATTATGTTCCAGCCCCCTGATCATCCGCTCAAGAAAAAAAAATCGTCGGCGCGGCTGAATCTAGTTGATGATCCCCGTCCCATGGCCACTCCCCAGATAAAATAATGTGACCAGCTTCACACAGTGAAAGAGTAGCCCACCAAGGCAAAACACGACTACTCTACTAGGCTTAAATGGTTACCATCAATTGATGCTGGGTAACATTAATAAATAATTGCAAAATTCTGTCAACTGGTCACAGTTGATTTAAAGATATTAGACAGTCAATCATTGGTAACGTTAAGTCATTGGATGTGTTAATTTACCAGCTGTAATAACAAATAACTGTCTCAAAACCATTTTAAAAATCTTAAGATTTTTTTTTTGACATGATTCATTTACAAATTAAATAATACTGTAACCTAAAAAGTAAAGTGCTACTAATAAACTGGAGCCACAAACAAAAACAAATACAGTTAGTAGCCCACTCATTATTCGAATGCTGGACGTTAATTCATATGAAATAACACACTTTAAATAATAATCTTCTTACCCCACATGAGACTTCAAATTCTGAACATTTTCGTGAAGGCATTGTTGAGATATATTTTATTTCTGTTTAGTGTCAAGCCGACAAAAGAACAGAAAAAGCGATGACACTGCCCCAGCTCAGTTAACTGGCTGTTGAATTCGTCTTTCACTAGGTCCTCTCTCAGCTGTGTAAAACATGAGGATAAAAAAAGGAAAACAACATTCACAACACATTGGCGGGAGGCAACATGCCACCAATGAAAAACAAATGTGTGTGAGACATTAGCCAATGGCAGGCGATATGACGCGTGATCAGTGCATGGTCGCCTGAGGATTGGAGGAAATAGGGTGCGTGGCTGTTGGTGGGCGTGCAGGGGGAGTCATTCGTGTCAGAAAGAACCTGATGAACTGCAAGTCTGAAAACTAGGCGAAAGGTCGTAGTGCCGAATTAGGCGAAACCTGAGTTTCTCCCATGTGTTTTTGGCGTACTTAAAAAAAAAACATTTTTACAGGTTATCTTATCTTTTAGAGTTGGCCAATGAAGGCACACATTCTTTGTCAGTTAGAGTAGCTGGTAAACTGCTATTTAGTCGTGCTTGTGAAATGTAAAGCGCCATGCTCTATTTTACTCTTATGATTTCACTCCAAAATGATATGCATTCCAAGATACAACTGTGTTTCATTCTATCAGATCACAGTTACATTCATGCTCTAGCTGCTACTTATTGCTACTTATAATATATATGTTACTATATATTACATGTTTAGCACGTCTTACATGTCATTTTTCGACTACTATAAGACCAACATGAACTACAGAGGCCTCAGGATGCCTAAAGCATAAAATGTATAACTAAAAAACAACTATTCATCTAAAGACTATTGGAAATTCAACACCCCACAATAGTATACACATTGTTTAGTTATATTGGAATTAAAGAGTGTTTTTAGACATAGGATAGACCACTTTAGATCCATACCCTCCCCCTCAACCTCAAATTTTGGCCTATGGTCTTGAACTCCATGACTTCTACTATGGTTGACCCAGTAAAACAACACATTTCACTGCACCTATTCGGTCGGTGTATGTAACAATAGAAAATCGTAATGAATTCCATTGTAAATAACATCTTTCAAGGAATTCTAGGGTGGCGCTTGTAATCAACCTCACTTCTCTGTTTTAGTCCATAGAGGCAACATTTTTGGCCCTGTAACGGATGTCAAATGCTAGCTTAGTTAGCGGTGTTCGCGCTAAACAGCGTTTCAATCGGTGAATAGCGTTTCAATCGTCACTTGCTCTGAGACCTTGAAGTAGTAGTTCCCCTTGCTCAGCCGCGGCTTTTGTGGCACGATGGGTAACGATGCTTCGAGGGTGACTGTTGTTGATGTGTGCAGAGGTTCGCGCCCGGGTATGGGACAGTCTAAAGTTATACTGTTACATTGATGCTGTTGACACGGATCACTGGTTGCTGCGGAAAAGGAGGAGGTCAAAAGGGGGGTGAGTGTAACGGATGTGAAATGCTAGCTTAGTTAGCGGTGCGCGCTAAATAGCATTTCAATTGGTGACGTCACTTGCTCTGAGACCTTGAAGCATCGTTACCCATTGCTCCACAAAAGCTGAACGACTACCTCAAGGTCTCAGAGCAAGTGACGTCACCGATTGAAACGCTATTTAGAGCACACCACCGCTAACTAAGCTAGCATTTCACATCCGTTACACCCCACCATCATTTGTCATGGTACTGAAAAACAAAGTAGGTAAGATATAGCATCTCAAAACGTCAGGATGTTTTATAATTATGCAATAAGGCCCGGGAGGCGGTATATGGGCAATATACCATGGCTAAGGGATGTTCTTAGGCAGGAGCGCAACTTTCATTGTGGACGGAGGGGGTAACTCCCAGTTGCATTATTGCACTGTGATACAAAACGCAGCAGCGGTGTGCTTTAGGAACATGCGGATGCCTCGGAGTGGTCAGATAGGTTGTTTTCCGGTTTAAGACAGCTGGATTTAGGACATCACAGAGCAGAGCAGAGCTTGCCGACAGTCTGTTTGAAGGCAAAGCTTCAAAAAGGATGCCATATAGGACCAGCACGGGAGACAGCTGGTGTCTATGTTGTGCTTTTTCTCCAAGTTTTAAAAGAAAGTAGAGCCAAAACGGGCTATTCTTTAGTTGACTGATCTAGCTGGCAAAGTAACTGCTGTTTGACATAAAAAAAAATATTTATTCCCAGTGCTGAATTAGTAGTGTAACTGACATGTTACGTTAGCTAATGTTTCAATCCCCTCTCGGCTGAAGTGAACTACTAGCAGCCAGTTAGCTAGCTAGTAGCCATCATAGGCAGTTCAGCTCTAGCTAGCCTCTAGCGATATGTCAGGTATCAGTATCAAACAGCTGTTGTGTATATGGAAGTGTTTTGTAGCCTTTGTTTTTTCTTGTTTAAACAGAGGTAAATTTGACCATATACCATTGTACCATTAGCTAGAGCTAGACAAAAGTTGGCTAACGTTGCTAGCTCACTAACTTTAGCTATTATTTTTGCTTCAATCACACTAGACCTGAATCAAATGATGAAATCAGCAGCCAAATGATTGAAGAGCGATATTCTGACATTTTTTCAATGCAATGTGAGTTTTATTAGCAAGTATAGCAATAAAAAATTATCGATCTGTCAGTTTCCCTAACTAATTCCCTACTTTTCACACTGACACAGTATATACAGCTCTACATGCCTCAACGTCATGGTGTACAAGTCAGTATACAACACTATGCTCATCATGTCTTAGCAGGATCAGATGGTGACAGGTGTTCGTCCCTACAGGGTCAGACAGCCAGGGAATACTAGTCTATGGAGCGCAGGTGAATTTTGCAGTATATTCTAACAATCAGTGAATGGATACAAAGCTCCATCTTGAGCTGATGGGTTGGCTGCAGTCTGGGATCTGGGAACAATGGTCATTTAAATGATTGAACCATTGATTCGATTCATGGATAATATAATGTATAAATGTACACCAAGTTCATTCTTTGTCATGCCTCATCTGAGCAGATGATGACATGATGGTGACAGGAGTCTCATCAGGGTCAGGCAACCAGGGAAGACCAGTCTGTGACAGTGCAGAGGTGAATTTTTGCAGATACAACACTTTATTCTCTCTGTGCAGCAAACACTGGACAACCAGAAGCTTCAAAGATTGAAACTATTTTAAGGCAGTCAGGCAAACCTCTTAAAGTTGATTTCCAAACTGTACCAATGGTTGAGAGACTTTTCACAATGACACAAAATATTTAAAACAAAAATGTGATGAAGACCTGGGAGACATTATTGATGAATGGATACAGATATGTTAGAATGCCCAGTCATGTTCATATCATCTCAGACATAAATTAGTGCAGTTTAATACCATCCATAGAACATACTATATGCCAGGGAAACTGAATATCTGCTGGAGATGTAAAACACAAAAAGGAACATATTTGCATATGTTATGGTCTTGGGAAGGCTGGCTGTATTCTGTCAGAGATTATGTTATTTTACCTCAGTATGTCTACAGATTCTCCCTTCTCACTGTTTTGGTTTGCGTGGAAATGTTGATACTGGAGACTGTTATCAGAAGAAACTGTGTAACCTAGCATTTATAGCAGCTAAGAAATGTATTGCCTTTAATCCGAAGGTTGGTTATCCTCCCACAATGGATGGGAGAAATGTCAAGTTATGTATCACTAGAATTTATTTATTACAAGATTAAGGGTGTACTGTGCAACTTTCACAAGGCCTGGATGCCTTATATGGAATACTGTAAGATAAAAGGAGTCTGTATTGAAAACATGCCCACATCAGGGGAGATACCTATTTAGATTATTCCTGGCCCTGGGGGTCTCCCGTCCTGTTGATTGTCACTTTGGCCTTGGCCTAACACACCTGATTCCAATATTGAATGTTTCACTAAGATCCTAAAGCTAAGTGGGGTGTGTTGGGTTGGTGTGCTGCAGGGCCCTGGACCCCTAGGGGCAGGACAGGGTGACCCAGCCATCTATATTGTGTGCAATTAAAAAGAGTTCTACAGTACTATTAGGCCAATGATATGAATTATATGTGTGTACTGTTTCTGATTTAATATGTAGGTGCATATGTGTTGTTATTTAACTTTTGTTTTCCAAACCTTTACCTTGAGACATAAAAAAAATGGGAAGGAAGTTGCTTTGGGGAGAGAGTTGAAGTTTTGACTAGACTGTTGGGGGTCGGGCGTGCAGACGGCTCAGGATGGCTGAGCGGACTGGCTGAAATGCTTACAAAAGCAGGTTTCGCTCCTGTAGCCTGCAGGCTTTATGAGGAGAGACACTCTTGCACTGTCTGACAGGTGGTAGGCTATTCTGCTCCTCAAACTAGGCTCTTTATGCTGTATGCCTGTGATAAATACAATTCAATGACGACTAACGAAAATACACGCAAGCCAATTTAATTCCACACAATTATACAAATTATCCCATATAGACAATAAGCATGACCGATCTAATGTATTTTCAATTAATGGTTAACCAGATGCCCCCAAAATATGGGAGGACCCCAGACCTTCCGCCAAGTTATGCGAGGGTATTGTGATAGACTGCATCCAATTTGTTGAGTAGAGCGTTGGAGGCTATTTTATAGATGACATCGCTGAAGTCGAGGATAGGTAGGATGGTCAGTTTTACAAGGGTATGTTTGGCAGCATGAGTGAAGGATGCCCAGTTGCGATATAGGAAGCCGATTCTAGATCTAATTTTGGATTGGAGATGCTTAATGTGAGTCTGGAAGGAGAGTTTACAGTCTAACCAAACACCTAGGTATTTGTAGTTGTCCACATATTCTATGTCAGAGCCGGCCAGAGTAGTGATGCTGGACGGGTGGGCAGTGATCGATTGAATAGCATGGATTTAGTTTTACTTGCATTGAAGCTTGTCTGAAGGTTAGTTAACACAGTATGATACACACTACATGACCAAATGTATGTGGACACCTGCTCGTCAAACATCTCATTCCAAAATCATGGGCGTTAATATAGAGTTGTTCCCCCCTTTGCTGCTTTAACAGCCTCCTATCTTCTGGGAAGACTTTCCACTAGATGATGGAACATTGCTGCAGGGACTTGCTTCCATTCAGCCACAAGCGCATTAGTGAGGTCAGGCACTGATGTTGGGCGATTAGGCCTCACTCACAGTCGGTGTTTTCCTATTCATCCCAAAGGTAGTCGAAGGGGTTGAGGTCAGGGCTCTGTGCAGGCCAGTCAAGTTCTTCCAAACCAATCTCGACAAACCATTTCTGTATGGACCTCGCTTTGGGTACTGGGGAATTGTCATGCTGAAACAGGAAAGGGCCTTCCCTAAACTTTTGCCACAAAGTTGGAAGCACAGAATTGTCTAGAATGTCATTGTATGCTGGGCCTAGCCCCAGACCATTATTTCTCATCCACCAAACTTTACAGTTGGCACTATGCATTGGGGCAGATAGTGTTCTCCTGGCATCCGCCAAACCCAGATTCGTCCATTCGACTGCCAGATAGTGAAGCGTGATTCATCACTCCAGAGAAAGCGTTTCCACTGCTCCAGAGTCCAATGACGGTGAGCTTTGCACCACTCCAGCCGATGCTTGGCACTTCACAACAACAGCACTTACAGTTGACCGGGGCTCAGTGCTCTTCAGTAAGGTCATTCTACTGCCAATGATTGCTCAATTCTTTACATCTGTCAGCTGAGTGGCTGAAATAGCCAAATCCACTCATTTGAAGGGTGTCCACAAACTTTTGTATATACAGTGTATAATCTCAAAATGGCAGGATGTTGTATAATTAAACTATAAGGCCCAAGGGGGTGTGGTATTTAAATGATAATGCCCAAGCAGCCATTGTTCGGAGGATATATTGGTACGAGTGTTGTTAGGCCTGAGGTTTTAGAAATTGTTGCAAATGTATTCAAAATAAATAACTGAAATGTAAAGACCCTTTGCTATGAGACTCGAAATTGAGCTCAGGTGCATCCTGTTTCCATTGATAATCCTTCAGATGTTTCTACAAATTGATTGGAGTCCACCTGTGTTATTCCATTGATTGAACATGATGTGGAAAGGCACACACCTGTCTAAATAAGGTCCCACAGTTGACAGTGCATGTCAAAGCAAAAACCAAGCCATGAGGTCGTAGGAATTGTCCATAGAGCTTAGAGACAGGATTGTGTCGAGGCACAGATCTGTGTAAGGGTAACAAAAACTTTCTGCAGCATTGAAGATCCACAAGAACACAGTGGCCTCCATCATTCTTAAATGGAAGAAATTTGGAACCACCAAGACTCTTCCAAGAGCTGTCCGCCTGGCCAAACTGAGCAATCGTGGGAGAAGGGCCTTGGTCAGGGAGGTGACCAAAAACCCGATGGTCACTGACAGAGCTCTAGAGTTTCTCTGTGGAGATGGAAGAACCTTCCAGAAGGTTGACAGTGCATGTCAGAGCAGAAACCATACCATGAAGTCCAAGGAACTGTGCGTAGATCTCTGAACTCAAATTTTGACGAGGCATATATCTGGGGATGTGTATAAAACATTTTCGTGAGTGCTGAAAGTTTCAAAGAGTACAGTGGTCTGAAACATTGGGGAAAAAATGTCTACACAGATTCTGCCTTGAGCTGGCCTTCCGACCAAACTGAGCAACCGGGCAAGAAGGACCTTGACCACTGATAGAACTACAGAGTTCCTTGACTGAGATGGGAGAACCTGCCAGAAGGACAATAGTCTCTACAGCACTTCACCAATATTTACTTTATGGGGGAGTGGCCATACGGAAGCCACCCCTGAGAAGAAAGCTCAGCACGGCACATGCAACTCAGTAAAATCTTAGGAAAGAGTTTAAAATTAAACTTATCATCTTCATTCTCTTTGTAATTCAATAAACCACTTTTCACACCCAAATGATACAGTCCTCAGTCTGCCCCGTGGCCAACGGGAATGTGGCAGGTGTGCCCGCCTGGCATCCGGCGTGGCAGGAATTGCAGGGGAGGCAGTGCCCCGATGTGAGTCACATAAGCATGACCTCAGGCAACAGGACTGACTAGGGCTTGGTTGTGCAATGCAGCCCAGTGCCAGCAGTGCAGAAGCAAGCAGTAAGTAGGGAGCGGTGTGAAGGGAGGAGGAGGAGGGCTAGAGAGAGAGACTGCAGCAGCAGCAGAAACGGTTTGTGATATAAGTGGGGTAGAACAGCATGAACTCGGCCAACAAGGAAACTGGAGGAAAGGTTAACGCTGGTCATATCTAGGCTCATACCTCCCCTCCCCTCGCCTGCCAATTCCTCTTCTTACGAACTTCCACAAGGGGGACTAAAGAAGGGGGAGTTGGGGGTAGTCGCCTCGCTAGAGTTAAATATAGCATGCAACCCCAAGGCCATAATTGAATCCCAGCCACACCTTAGCAACGATATGCAGAGGAAATGACATTCACACAGGAATAGCCCTCTCAGATATGCGTTATCGAAAACTTGGGCTGACTACACTCCAAATAGTGTGTATTAACCATAACAAACATGCTTGGATTGGTCAAGACTCAGGAGTCAGAGCCACAACAGATGGTATGGTTTAATCAGCTGGTGTGATGGCACAACGGACAGGAATTTTGTTTTGGTAGCAACATGAGAATAATTATCAAATGCCTCAATGGAACACACAGACAAGGGGCCCTCAAAATGATGGATCAGCTTATCAACATTGTGTATGACAGCATTATAACAAACTACTACTGGGGTAAAGTTAATTCCACAGGCACAAATTACATGGATGACTTAGAGTTCTAATTTTAACCAACACCCTAATGTTGATTAATAAATAATAGTTTGTTGATATTATGACCATCTGTAGATCATCTATATGGGACTATCCAAATAAAGTGTGACCATAAATTCAAAGCCCTTATTAGGACTAACTACTATGTGTTATAATTCATTTTTCATAGTAAATTAAATGTGTGTTCTAACACTATGTCCAGTTCATATGATATCAACATCTAGTTCAAAGGTGAGAACTGTTTATGGCTCTGGGTTCCAGTCTCCTGGAAAGTACACCAACAGCAGCTGTTGACATCTACATACACACCTGTCTGCACCTGCACTGGTGTGTTTCTGCTCTGTCATTCCAGACAGGCAGCCAGGAGGAACGCTGAACCCGTCCCCTAGTGGAAGCTTCACTGGGCATGGGACCATGAGGTCCCGAGGGAGTCCTTCTTAAAATACCTCAGAGAGATGACATGTCACTCTGACAGTCGGCCATGACAGTCATGGTCGCCACAGGGGAGTTGGCATCTGGGTGAAAGGACACCCGCATGGGAGTCTACTGTGCCACTGTGTGGCACATATCCCTGTGCCATACCTGTCATGCCTGTCATAGGTAGGGGATTAGTAGTACTTCTTCCTTTTACGTCGTTGATAAATTGTCGGCCTATGCTCTACTTGGATGTCAATCAGTGTGTTAGCCTGGAAAATAGTTTTGGCTTATGTCATTTTTCCATGGCGCTCATAAAGTCTTACCTTTAAGACTGATTGATTTGACCCCAAGCTTCTTTGTCCCTCCATATTCTATTTCTTTGTCCATTAGATTAGTACAAAATCAGGATAAAAATCAAGTTCAAAATTGAATGGAAATGGCAAATGAATGGTAATACGCAGTTCTCACCAGATTTAAACATGCAATGCTCATTAAGCAACAATCTAAATGTTCAGCTGAACCATATTCCATACTAGGCTGTCCGTTAAAGTCGTCCATTT
Source organism: Oncorhynchus masou masou (assembly GCF_036934945.1). Lineage (NCBI taxonomy): Eukaryota > Metazoa > Chordata > Actinopteri > Salmoniformes > Salmonidae > Oncorhynchus > Oncorhynchus masou. The sequence continues at coordinate 38,627,176 of NC_088243.1, forward strand.
TCCTTTTGGGAGAGTACTGTCTATCACCTGACAACAGGCCACGCCTCCCACCGACACAGCAATTCACAACAGGATTCACTCAGGACTGGTACATATTGGATGCCAAAGCCAATCTGTTACATTAGCTGCTAATTTGCCGGCTGTTGTCTAGGTAACGGCGGGTGGCGAGGCAGGTTTGAAGGCTTGGCTGTTCACTAGTGGTGCTCCATTGAGACGGTCTGGGCATGTGTGGTGTGTCTGATGATTACCTCTGCAGTGGAAGGGAACAGGAGGTATTTTCATTTGAACAAGCTATTGGGATCTGTCATCCACTGTTTTATTGTGTGTAGTCCTGGAAGATATGGGCTTTTGGCACCAGGATCAATAAAAAGATAGCAGCATCTACCATCCATCTGTGCTCCTCATCTCTCCCTATTAAGCAAAACTCAAGCTGAATCTGCAGTTGCATTGATATTTGTGGTGGTTCTTGTATGTACGCAACAAATGAATGAACCAAACCTCTAACTCCAGGGTGTCAACCACTTTCCACGGAGGGCCTAGTGTCTGTTATTTGTTTTTCCCTTAAATTAAGACCTAGACAACCAGGTGAGGAGAGTACTAATTAGTGACCTTAATTCATCAATCAAGTACAAGGGAGGAGCAAAAACCCAGACACTTGGCACTCTGTGGAATGAGTTTGATACGTGCTCTGATGGAACCATCGGGTTGAAGAGATATTGATGTATGCTATGGTCCTAGCTCCATGACAACTGGAAAAATGGGGTTTCTCATTCTTCATGGGTGCTCTCCCGAAAGGTGAATCTAATTCGACACTCTAATAATCAAACAAACTGTGCCCACTAACCAATTATACATTCAAGGCCTTTTTCAGATTCCACTCTGTGAAGATCCCTCCTTGGCCAAGTGCACTTAAGCCCAATAATGTCACATATGGATGTCCACTGGACCGCCACTGCCAGCAACCTGTGCTGTGTATGTACACATCCGGATCGATGTGCTGGATATACTGTAGACGCTCACGAATAGGAGTGATATGTGTGTGATAGATAGATGGACGAGTTTATTAATCACATACATAGGGTTGCAGATGTATTTGCTGGAGACAGTGAAAGTCTTCATCTCTGCTTTTCAACAGTGTGTGTGTGTGTGTGTGTGTGTGTATACATATATATCTGTATGTGCATGTGTGCGTGTGACAGATATACTGTATCTTCACCCCAGGTTAAGTGCCTGCAGACTTAAGGAAGCAGATCAACAGTGAGTTGGAAAAGTCAGGACTTTCCCATGACAGACAGGTTTGGAAAGCATCTCAAACACAGGGTTCATTTGAGGATTTTGTGTTGTGTTTTTTTTGTGTAGGTCAAATTACCACCAACTAAATAATCATTGTACATGCCTGTGTGGCTCAGTCGGTAGAGCATGGCGCTTGCAACGCCAAGCGTCGTGGGTTCGATTCCCACTGGGGCCACCCATATGCAGTAGTGGCCCCAGCCGACTTGTAAGTCGCTTTGGACAAAAGCGTCTGCTAAATTGGATATATTATGTAAAACATTATGATGATATCTATATATCCATCTATGTGGTGTCCCACCTAGCTATCATAAGATGAATGCACTAACTGTATGGTTGGTCTAGATAAGAGCATCTGCCAAATGACTAAAATGTACAAATGTAAACAATGTTCAAGGAGTGAGTCAGTGAATGGGTGAGTGAGTGAGATGACCTCACAAGTGGTTGAATGCATTCAGTTGTGCAACTGACTAGGTATCCCCTTCCCCATCCAAGACTAAAAAGGACTTGAAGTGCGGGGGGCTCGTTTATATCTTGAAGTATGGCTGCAGCAGTCTGCGGGGGTTCTGAGAAACTACATTGTATACTGTATACGGGAATTCTTTCCACATTACTTTGTTAGTCACCATTTTCCGGCAGTATTTCAACCAGCGTTGTTAACCATGACTTGTGTGATCGAGAATGTCCTCCTGCAACATGACCGAACACCTAAGAACCAACCAATCATTAATGAAGGCCTCTCACAGAGTCAATAGTCCTCACAATTGAGTCCACACACGAGGATAGACAGAACAACAACGTTATACAACTGATACAGGACGTCGACTCCAATAGGACTCCCTCTAAACATCTCTTCAATCTCGCACAGACACAGACGAAAACAGAACCATCACAGATTTAAAAACACACAAGTTGACCCCCGTTGGAGGTCCAAAAGTCTGTCTTACTGTCCAAACAAAGAAACATTATACAGCCAGGCTTTCCCTGGGGGTTTTCTCACAGTAGATCATTCCAGAGTTACAAGCCCTTGGAAGCAAAACTAAACATAGTTCTCGAAAACACGTTGCTCAACTCCCTTAGCATTTTGACATACAATCCAAAGAGCTGAAATTAAAACACACACTTAATATATTGATGAAATTGTAGGCAGGATTACACAAGATGTTATTATTACTAATAGTAATTAATAATGAGTATTAATAGCCCACATAATGTACATACTGAACTGTTCAAACTCAACCTGAATGTGTGTTTTGAGCAAATAATGACTTGATATGGCTATAAAGACTCAAAACAAACATGTGATTGGCCACAGGTGAGACAAAAGAGTCTTTGGGGTAAAAAGCAGAACATTCTGAGAAAATGCCACTCGAGTTGCTTAGCAACCATGTCACCATGTCTTCCCCATCCCCCAGTCTACAGCCAGGCCCAGTCAGTCTCTGGTACTACTTCCCTCAAGCTATTCAAGTCTGTCTCTCTCTCCATATAAGGGCAGAGTCTATGGACCCCAGCCAATAAGGACTTTACAGGAGATTGCCTTTCTTCTCGGGTGTTCCTCCTCTACCCAGACCTGTGCCAGACAAGAGAAAGGGAGGGAGAAGAGAGCAGATGGTTTAGGGCTCAAGGGTAGCGCCTGAAGCTCGACTGGGTGGAAGTAGAACTACATTTGGCTGCCTTGCCTCTGATCTCCATATCCAGAAATCTCAGTTAGTGACTCGGTCTTGGCTGTATACCTCCATTCTGTCCACCCACTCAGCCTCAGATTTAGATTGCTCACAGAATCATGCTTTGGTTATAGCAGGCCAGGCCCATTCACATCCCCAGCCATTTAGGGGTTTCTGTCGGTCTGTCTTGTTGAATGGTGTACTTAAAGATAGTCTAGGATCCAATGAGACACTTCATACACACTAAAAAGAAAAGATTCCTGGAGTATCATTTAGTCATTTAGGGGTTATTCAAATTGAAACTGTGGTGGAACCCCTATAAGTTCTTTGAAGAACCCATTTTAATGGACCCTCAAAAGAACCTTTTGAAGAACCTTTTGGGGCTAATTTTTGAACTACACGTAACAATAACACAATATTTTAGTTGTCAGTGTTTATTATGATTTGTGGCAAAGCAGAATAAAAAAATCTAAATATGAGGTAAACTCCCAGCAGAGCCCCAAGTCCAATGGGCATATCCTCTGGCGTGTTGATGTTAATGTCTTGATGTTCTCCGTATCCATAGCCAGAATGATTTTGCGGTGCATGGTGATCGAACAGGTTTCCTGTTAGACTCATCAGAAGTGTAGGGAGGGTGAAGTCTGTGTATCCCAAAAAATAGTAATTATAGTAAAAATAGTAAAAAGAAAAAAAATAGTAATTATACAGATGATTAACAAAACATGCACACGACAGTATTCATACCTTGGTTTTTGTGGTAAATGTGAATGAAAAAAAACTTTTGATAATTATCAGGAATCAAGGTAAAACCCAATAAACAGTGTTTATTGTAGCAACAGGGGCAGGCAAAGACAGGTCAAGACAGGCCGGGGTCAAAGATCCAGGGTAAGTCAAAGGTACAGGATGACAGGTGGACTCAGGGTCAGGGACGGGCAGAGTTCAGTAATCCAGGTGGCGCAAAGGTACAGGACGGCAGGCAGGCTCGGGGTGGCGGGCGGGTACAGGGTGAGGAAATGCAAAAGGTCAAAAACCAGGAGGACAAGGAAAGAGAGGCTGGGAAACGATAGCTGACAGGAAAAGCTCTGGTTAGCTTGAACGAACAAGACGAACTGGCAACAAACAGACAGAAGACAGATATAAATACACAGGGGAACGGTAGAGAAGATGAGCGACACCTGGAGGGGGGTGGAGACAAGCACAAGGACAGGTGAAACAGATCAGGGTGTGACAATAATGATTTTCATACGCATACCTTGTCAATAATGTAAAGGCCTATGGGATATTCATTGATTAGGTAAGGAAGGAAGATGGTAAATGTGATCTGCAAAACATACCAATAACAATTGACATACCATTGTATGCCTCCTCGTCTGTATACCTGCAGACGCAGACACAAAAGTGAGCAGTTCAGTCATCTGCACCCAATACAGCTAGCCTTCAACATATTCTTACCTCTTTGTTGATTGATATCCATTGAATTGTGTCCATTTTCAGTTTTTTAGAAGGATTTGCACAAATATGAAAATATAGACAGTATCATCATAAAACAATATCAATTGAGAACAAACGTTATCTTAAAATGAGGAAATCTTTAGATTTTCGAGTTAAGTGCCTGCACCGGCTGTACTTTCAAATCAAAATGTTTCTGTTGGACATTTAGGTTCCTACAAGAACCCCCACCAGCTAAGGAGGTTCCCTCGATGAACCCAACCTCCTATGGGGTTCTTGGAATAAGGGGGCCATTTGTAGTGCCAAGAACCCTAAGGTTGTTCGAAAAAGTTTGAGGATCTTAGAAGAACGCTTGTTGAACCCCTAATTTTTTGAGTGCATCCTTCAACATACTCTTATAGCCTACATATTATTACCTCTTTGTTGATTGATATCCATTGAATTGTGTCCATCTTCTGTTTTTAGAAAGATTTGCACAATTATGAAATGACAGATGATATTGTTGTTTGATGATACCAATTGAGATCATACAAGAGACAAACCTTAAATTGAGGAGATCTTTACATTTTTCAGTTAAGTGCCTGTTTCAGTTGAGCAGTTAGGTTCCTGCAAGAACCCCCACCAACTAAGAAGGTTCCTTGATGAACACCACACTACCTGTTGAATGAGCTCAGTTTGTTGTTTTGGAAAGTTTTTTTTTAAAAGTGTATTTAAAATGTTTATTAGTAGCTAGCTAACTTTTTAGTTTGGCATTCGTTGCTGGGACTGCTACTCTCTGTTCAGTGATCTGACCAAGGCTGGGTCTGAGGAGCTTTTTGAGGTAGTAGCTAGCCTAGCTGCTAGCTAGCTGCCTATCAAGCTAGCGGTATTTCTTGAGGGCTTGAACGTAGCCGCGATGCAGTTAGCCATTGTGGCGGATTGTCCCAGGTTTGTTGCTGTCTAGATCTTTGTTTGTTGTTTTAAATCTTCCCGGCAAGATGACAGAAATCTGTAAGTCATTGAGAGAGGACATCAGTTCTGTGTGTGAATCCATGATAACAATGATGGATAAAGCAGACAATCTCAGGGGACAATCAAGGCTGAATAACATGGTTGTGGACGGAATTGCAGAATCTCCACATGAGACCTGTACGGTCTGAGGACAAAGTGAGGGAAATTATCTCTGAGAAATTGAACATGGACCACAGGAAGATTGAGGTGGAGCATGCCCAAAGGACTGGAAACCCCACCATCGTCCCAGGTGACAGGCCCAGGCCGATAGTGGTCCAGTTCCTGAGGTTCAAGGACAAGCTAGCTGTTCTGGAAAGAGCCAAGAACTAGAGAGGAACGTACATCTTCCTCAACGGGGAATATCCTGAAGCTGTGTGCTAGAAGAGGAAAGAACTTATCCCAGCCATGAAAGCAGCCAGAGCGCGTGGGGACAGTGCTTACATCTGCTATGACAGGCTCATTGTCCACCCTCCCTCCCAGAAGCCTGGAAGCGATGAGAGAGCCAAGACTATGGGTTTATAGTTTCATAACGTTCATATATGAACCATTTGAGACTCACTTAGATAATTCATTTGATGATACAGCAGTAGCAATACAAGGATATAACATCTATAGAAGAGACAGGAATGCTTATGGGGAAGGTGTTGCTGTATATATTCAGAGCCATATCCCTGTAATGCTCAGAGAAGATCTCATGCCAAGTGTTATTGAAGTGTTGTGGTTGCAGGTTCAGCTGCCTCATCTAAAGCCTTTTCTTTTTGGGTGTTGCTATATACCAAGTGCTAACAGTCAGTATCTAAATAATGTGTGTGAAATGCTTGATAGTGTATGTGATGTAAACAGAGAGGTCTACTTTCTTGGGGACCTGAATATTGACTGGCTTTCATCAAGCTGTCCGCTCAAGAGGAAGCTTGTCACTGTAACCAGTGCCTGTAATCTGGTTTAGGTTATTATTCAACCAACCTTGGTGTTTACAAACACTAAAGGAACAAGATCCTCCACATTTTTACTAATACTGTAGATCTTTGTTCTAAAGCTGTATCCGTATCCATTGGATGCAGTGATCACAATACAGTGGCTATATCTAAAAAAGCCAAAGTTCCAAAGGCTGGGCCTAAAATAGTGTATAAGATATCATACAAAAGATGTTGTTGGGAATCTTATGTGGATGATGTTAAACATATTTGTTGGTCTGATGTGATTATCAAGGAGCATCCAGGCTCTGCACTTCATGAATTATGAAATTGCTTCTTCCAATTATTGATAAACATGCACCTGTTAAAACTTCTTGGCGCACCCATCCCTTTAGCGGGATCTTTTTCGTCAACATCCGCTGAATTGCAGAGCGCCAAATTCAAATGAAATTACTAAAAAAAATACACTGCTCGAAAAAATAAAGGGAACATTAAAATAACATCCTAGATCTGAATGAATAAAATATTTTTATTAAATACTTTTTTCTTTACATAGTTGAATGTAATAACAAAATCACAAAAATGATCAATGAAAATCAAATTTATCAACCCATGGAGGTCTGGATTTGGAGTCACACTCAAAATTAAAGTGGAAAACCACACTACAGGCTGATCCAACTTTGATGTAATGTCCTTACAACAAGTCAAAATGTGGCTCAGTAGTGTGTGTGGCCTCCACGTGCCTGTATGACCTCCCTACAATGACTGGGAATGCTCCTGATGAGGTGGCGGATGGTCTCCTGAGGGATCTCCTCCCAGACCTGGACAAAAGCATCCGCCAACTCCTGGACAGTCTGTGGTGCAACGTGGCATTGGTGGATGGACCAAGACATGATGTCCCAGATGTGCTCAATTGGATTCAGGTCTGGGGAACGGGCAGGCCAGTCCATAGCATCAATGCCTTCCTCTTGCAGGAACTGCTGACACACTCCAGCCACATGAGGTATAGCATTGTCTTGCATTAGGAGGAACCCAGGGCCAACCGCACCAGCATATGGTCTCACAAGGGGTCTGAGGATCTCATCTCGGTACCTAATTGCAGTCAGGCTACCTCTGGCGAGCACATAGAAGGCTGTGCGGCCCCCCAAAGAAATGCCACCCCACACCATGACTGACCCACCGCCAAACCGGTCATGCTGGAGGAAGTTGCAGGCAGCAGAACGTTCTCCACGGCGTCTCCAGACTCTGTCTGTCACATGTGCTCAGTGTGAACTTGCATTCATCTGTGAAGTGCACAGGGCGCCAGTGGCGAATTTTCCAATCTTGGTGTTCTCTGGCAAATGCCAAACGTCCTGCACGGTGTTGGGCTGTAAGCACAACCCCCACCTGTGGACGTCGGGCCCTCATAGAGTCTGTTTTTGACCATTTGAGCAGACACATGCACATTTGTGGCCTGCTGGAGGTCATTTTGCATGGCTCTGGCAGTGCTCCTCCTGCTCCTCCTTGAACAAAAGCAGAGGTAGCGGTCCTGCTGCTGGGTTGTTGCCATCCTATGGCCTCCTCTACATCTCCTGATGTACTGGCCTGTCTCCTGGTAGCGCCTCCATGCTCTGGACACTACGCTGACAGACACAGCAAACCTTCTTGCCACAGCTCACATTGATGGTCCATCCTGGATGAGCTGCACTACTTGACTCACCTGTGTGGGTTGTAGACTCCGTCTCATGCTACCACTAGAGTGAAAGCACCGCCAGCATTCAAAAGTGACCAAAACATCAGCCAGGAAGCATAGGAACTGAGAAGTGGTCTGTGGTCACCACCTGCAAAACCACTCCTTTATTGGGGGTGTCTTGCTAATTTTCTATAATTTCAACCTGTTGTCTATTCCATTTGCACAACAGCATGTGCAATTTGTCAATCAGTGTTGCTTCCTAAGTGGACAGTTTGATTTCACAGAAGTGTGATTGCCTTGGAGTTAAACACATTGTAAGTGTTCCCTTTATTTATTTTTGAGCATTGTATTTAAGTTTCATGAAATCACAAGTGCAATATAGCAAAACACAGCTGAGCTTGTTGTTAAATCGACCTGGCGTGTCAGATTTCAAAAAAGCTTTTCAGCGAAAAACTATCCAAGCGTTTATGTAAGGACATCTCTCTCAGCAGACAAAACATTACAAACAGCTAGCAGCAAAGTAGATTGGTCACGAAAGTCAGAAAAGCAATACAATGAATTGCTTACCTTTGATGATCTTCGGATGTTTGCACTCACGAGACTCCCAGTTACACAATAAATGTTCCTTTTGTTCCATAAAGATTATTTTTATATCCAAAATTCCTCTATTGGGTTGGCACGTTATGTTCAGAAATCCACAGGCTCGGGCGGTCACAACGGGGCAGACGAAAATTCAAAATGGTATCCGTAAAGTTCGTAGAAACATGTCAAATGTTTTTTTATAATCAATCCTCAGGTTGTTTTTAAAATATATAATCGATAATATTTCAACCGGACTGTAGCTTCTTCAATAGAGAGAGCGAGAGCGAGAGAGCGAGAGCGAGAGCGAGAGAAAATGCCTAAAACGCTGCTGGCACCCAGCCATCCAATGGTGCGATGTGATCTTTCGCGCTCATTTTTCACAATAAAAGCCTGAAACTATGTCTAAAGACTGTTCACACCATGTGGAAGCCATATGAAAATGAATCTGGTTGATATCACTTTAAATGGAGGGAAGGCATGCAATGGAACAGAGAGCTTTCAGGAAAAACAGAACTTCCTGGTTGGATTTTCCTCAGGTTTTCGCCTGCAATATCAGTTCTGTTATACTCACAGACAATATTTTGACAGTTTTGGAAACTTTAGAGTGTTTTCTATCCTAATCTGACAATGATATGCATATTCTAGATTCTGGGCCTGAGAAATAGGCAGTTTAATTTGGGTACGGTTTTCATCCAAACATCAAAATACTGCCCCCTACACTCAAGAGGTCAAAAAACTGACTGTTAGGACTGTTAAGGCTTCATGGATTGATGAGGAATTTTAAAACTGTATGGTTGAAAGAGATGTGGCTACCTTTGGCTGCACATCTGATTGGCTGACTTGCTGCAAATGTAATTGTGAAATGATGTGACTAAACTCAATAAAAAGAAGAAGAAACTGTATTATGAAGCCAAGATAAATAATAAAAACGTGAGTATTATGGGCAGAAAGACAAATACAACTCCATCTTTCAATGAATCTGATGGCTTATTCATCACAAAACCATTTGATGTTGCCAATTTTTTCAATGATTGCTTCATTGGCAAAGTGGGCAAACTTAGACAGGAAATGCCAACAATGAACAGCGAGCCATTGTATTCATGCATAAACCTCCTGGCATTGACAACTTAGGAGAAAAGCTGCTGAGGATGGTAGCTGACTCTATAGCCACTCCTATCAGTCATATCTTTATTCCTTAGGCCTGGAGGGAAGCCAAAGTAATTCCACTACCCAAGATTGGAAAAGTGGCCTTTACTGGTTTAACAGCAGATCTGTAAGCTTGCTTCCAGCTCTTAGCAAACCTTGGGAAAAAATGGTGTTTGACCAAATACAGTGCTATTTCTCTTATAACAAATTAACAACAGACTTTCAGCATGATTATAGAGAATGGCACTCAACATTTACTGCACTGACACAAATGACTGGTGATTGGTTTAAAGTAATTGATAAGAAGAAGATTGTGGTAGCTGTACTGTTAAGATTTCAATGTAGCCTTTGATATTATTGACCATAACCTGTTGTTTAAAAAACATGTGTTATGGATTTTCAACCTCTGCCATACTGTGGATTCAGAGCTATCTAATAGAACTCAAAGGGTTTTCTTTAATGGAAGCTTCTCTAATGTCAAACATGTCAAGTGTGGTATACTGCAGGGCAGCTCTCTAGGTCCTCTGCCCTTTTCTATTTTTACCAATGACCTGCCACTGGCATTAAACAAAGCATGCGTGTCCATGTATGCTGATGATTCAGTCATATACGCATCAGCAACCACAGCTAATAAAGTCGCTGAAACCCTTAACAAAGAGTTGCAGTCTGTTTTGGAATGGGTGGCCAGTAATAAACTGGCCCTGAACATTTCTAAAACTAAGAGCATTGTATTTGGTACAAATCATTCCCTAAGTTCCAGACCTCATCTGAATCTGGTAATGAATGGTGTGGCTGTTGAACAAGTTGAGGAGACTAATTTACTTGGCGTTACCTTAGATTATAAAGTGTCATGGTCAAAACATATACAGTTGAAATCCGAAGTCTACAAACACTTAGGTTGGAGTCATTAAAACTTATTTTTCAACCACTCCACAAATTTCTTGTTAACAAGACTTTGTGCATGACAAGTAATTTTCCCAACAATTGTTTACAGACAGATTATTTCACTGTATCACAATTCCAGTGGGTCAGAAGTTTACATACACTAAGTTGACTGTGCCTTTAAACAGCTTGGAAAATTCCAGAAAATGATGTCATGGCTTTAGAAGCTTCTGATAGGCTAATTGACATCATTTGAGTCAATTGGAGGTGTACCTGTGGATGTATTTCAAGGCCTACCTTCAAACTCAGTGCCTCTTTGTGTGACATGGGAAAAATCAAAAGAAATCAGCCAAGACTTCAGAAAAAAAAATTGTAGACCTCCACAAGTCTGGTTCATCCTTGGGAGTAATTTGCAAACACCTGAAGGTACCACGTTCATCTGTACAAACAATAGTAAGCAAGTATAAACACCATGGGACCACGCAGCCATCATACATCTCAGGAAGGAGACACCTTCTGTCCCCAAGAGATGAACATACTTTGGTGCGAAAAGTGCAAATAAATCCCAGAACAACAGCAAAGGACCTTGTGAAGATGCTGGAGGAAATAGGTACAAAAGTATCTATATCCACAGTAAAATGAGTCCTATATCGATTTAACCTGAAAGGCCACTCAGCAAGGAAGAAGCCACTGCTCCAAAACCGCCATAAAGCCAGACTACGGTTTGCAACTGCACATGGGGAGAAAGATCGTACTTTTTGGAGAAATATCCTCTGGTCTGATGAAACAAAAATAGAACCGTTTGGCAATAATGACCATTATGTGGATATATTGAAGCAACATCAAGACATCAGTCAGGAAGTTCAAGCTTGGTCACAAATGGGTATTCCAAATGGACAATGACCCCAAGCATACTTCTGAAGTTGTGGCAAAATGGCTTAAGGACAACAAAGTCAAGGTATTGGAGTGGCCATCACAAAGCCCTGACCTCAATGCTGTAGAAAATTTGTGGGCAGAACTGAAAAAGCGTGTGTGAGCAAGGAGGCCTACAACCCTGACTCAGTTACACCAGCTCTGTCAGGAGGAATAGGTCTAAATTCACCCAACTTATTGTGGGAAGCTTGTGGAAGGCTACTCAACACGTTTGACCCAAGGTAAAGAATTTGAAGGCAATGCTACCAAATACTAATTGAGTGTATGTAAACTTCTGACCCACTGGGAATGTGGTAAAAGAAATAAAAGCTGAAATAAATCCCTCTACTATTATTCTGACATTTCCCATTCTTAAAATAAAAGTGGTGATCCTAACTGACCTAAAACAGGGATTTTTTACTAGAATTTAATGTCAAGAATTGTGGAAAAACTGAGTTTAAATGCAGTTGGCTAAGGTGTATGTAAACTTCCGACTTCAACTGTAGAATCACTGGTTGTACAGATCGGGAGAGGTCTGTACGTAATAAAGAGATGCTCTGCTTTTTTGAAACCACACTCCAGAAAGCAAGTCTTGCAGGCCCTAGTTTGGTCTTATCTTGATTATTGTCCAGTCGTGTGGTCGAGTGCTTCAAGGAAAGACCTAGTTAAGCTGCAGCTGGCCCAGAACAGATCGGCATGTCTTGCTCTTCATTGTAATCAGAGAGCTGATATAAATACTATGCCAGCCTCTCTTGGTTAAGAGTTGAGGAGAGACTGACTGCATCACTTCTTTATATTAGAAACATTGTAATAAAATACCCCCAAAATACCAAGTATGTCCTTTGGGGTACTTGGAAGACATTTCTGGGGGACATTTTCAGTGCCAAGAACTCTAAGGTTCTTTGAAGAACCCTTGTTGAACCCCTACTTTTTAGAGTGTAGGCCTAGGTACAGTTTGATAATACCATAGGCCATAGAATCATGATTATTTTTCTATGCCATAGATGCCATGGAAGTATCCAGTCTTCAGAAGTCTGAGGATTCTACATCACTGAGCTAGAAAAAGGAAAGACCCCTATCCTTACTTCTAATACACATAATCTCAACTGTCACATTAGCAGTAGGCCTACTGTACCTTACTGTGTGTGCCTACGTCTCTGCTGCATTCCCCTGTTTCTCTAGCCAAACATGTTTGAAAATGGTACTATAGTACCCAAATATACTTCAGTCTGAATAGTGTGGATGTACTGTACCATAAATGCCTTACCACTACATTTTTTGTGGAGCCAGGCAGATGGAGAGAGGACATTGGCGTGTTTTCGGAGCAATGTTTCCCTGTCAGTTGGGCTTTGGGTTTGGTGCCCAGACATATGGACCTGTGGAAGACTGGGGCTCGAGCCACGGTTGAGTTTGCTCTAGGGCTGAAGGGGAATGTTAATGAAGCCAAGGCCCAACACAGAGGCTTACATTCCAAATGGCACCCAATTCCCTATATAGTGCACTACTTTTGACCAGAGCCGCTAGTCAAAAGTAGTGCACTATATAGGGAATCGGGTTCAATTTGGGACATGTGACACCCACACACAAACCACCAGTACAGCTACCGGAGCTGGTTTTATTGGACACTATATAATATACACCAGAGAATACTCCCAAAATCTGAGAAAAGACATGTAATTTAAAAAAACAAAAGACGTACAAATATTTCAACCGACCCTTGACATGTACTGTAAATACTATGTTAGAATAATTTCATACAAAAACAAACGTTATCATTCCTAATATTGTAACATTCCGGTTTGTTACGTACGGTAAAAAAAGAACCCATTTCCCATTCTCTTAATAAATATATACACATGAAGTACTCTGGTACAAAAGGAGCATCTACAGTACACTTTTTTCAGACATTTTCAAATGTAATGTTATGGCATTATTACCGTGTCTGATGTGTAGATACAGAAACAGCGGCAGAATCTGTCAATCTGAATGTGTTTGACCTTAACTATCTGGACTTTCTATGCAGTAATAGACATTCTCAAATCTAATTTTGTTGTTGCAACCTATTCAGGCCATAGCCGAGTGAGTGAATGATTGATTACTTTTTCATCTACTTAATAAAAAACATGTAATACTTATGAAGAGGCCACATGCTAAAGCGGTATAAGGGAAAATGTGAAAATCCATGTGAAAACCACATGCAGTACATGCTCTTACTCGACACATACAGTAGCAACAAACACAGATCATATCATATCAACTGCCAGACTGAGTGTACGTACATACATACTAAATACTGCCAGGATGTTTAGTATCAATACAGTGAGCCAACCATCCCCTCCATTTACAATACAATTAGTGTTTGCAATCCGTACTTTGTGTGCTAAATATCCTCTTTCAATCAATTAAGCGCCATCAGTGCTATATGGAGTCCCAAGGGGGCAGAGACAACGCAGTCTGAGGCATAAGGATAGCTAGCCTGGTCCCAGTTGTTTTTGTACTGTCTTGCTATGTTTGGCAAGACAATCACCAAAGGAATTGGCAAGACAGCACAAACAGATCTGGGACCAGGGTAAAGGATAGCATGCATCTCCAACCACTCTACTCTGATGCTAATGCTAATGTAAAAAGGAGTGCATTATTAGCCTGTTTCTCTTACGTATTCCATGTTCAACACAAAGATACAGAGAGAAAGTTGTCTGCATAGCGTGGGGCATTACAGCCACGCAACAAGTACATACTGTAACAAAGATTCTCAAATGGCCTTTACATACACATATATATATATATATTACAAAACAAAGAGCGCTTCTTGTTAAACTCGATTCTTATATACAAAAAATAAAAATGTAGCAAAAGTCTATATCAAGCCATCGACACAATGTCATCAGGTAAGAGCAGTGGCTTTGTAACATTACAGATAACAAAAGAACACCATCTCTCAGACAGGTGGACAGTTAAGCCCTGTCCCAGATCTGTTTCTGCTGTCTCGACAACGGCAATGATCATTGGCATGACTGATAACAACAGATCTGGGACTATGCTAGACTGGACTTAAGATATTGCTAATAGTGTCAGAGACATCCTGCTCCCGTTCGGTGACTGGGTTAAGGCCATGTGTAAACCACAAGTCTTTACATTTACAACTTTACAAGCTGCCCTATGTCCACACTCTATGTGGACTGGGCGGTGACAGTGTCAATCACTCCCCACCCCTCCCTTTAGGCCAATCAGATTTCAGTCAGGGTGAGTTTGTACACACCCCCTAGCTCCTCCACAGTGATCTGGAAGGTGTCTTCGTTGGAGTAGTGCTTGATAATGTTGTCATCCATGTTGACTAGAATCCTAACAGAGGGACACATATGGATGTCAGTATCACAGAAAGAGAGTCTAGTCAGTCTATTTCCAATGTTATTATGTAATACATAAAAAGCCCGATTCGCCACAAATATTACCTTGACTCGTTGTAGAAAGATCTTAAAATCATGGTAAATTGACTTGACCATGGACGTGAACCACTTACCCTTTCTTGCATTTCTTGTAGACTTTCCCCACTTTCTGGAGCGGCACATTGTATTTCTCTGATATCTAGAAGAAGCGGAGCAACAAAGACTTGTTATCCAGTCGTCTCTCGTTTGCAAGCAGAGACAATGGACAGTATGTGAGGGTGGTTGAGATGTTTGAAATAGGTTCAAATACTATGTCTGATGCTTGCGTTGTATTGAAGTGACAACCTTGCATACTGGTTTCTTTATTTTGTATTATTTGTAAGGCAACTCAATGACTTGGGGAGGGGCATTTTGCAATGCCATAAATGTTTTGTTTTCCCATCTTCAATGAAAATTTACTCTTTAAACAAATGAAATCAGGTTGAGTGACAGAAACACTTACACAGAAGCAAAATTCAACCAGGAAAGAGAAGAGACATAGGTATGGTATCTTTGCCTCTTTGCCCCCCAGCCCAGGCCCTGTCACAACTCATTTGGCCTGTTGTGGACCCATGTCGAGTTCCCCACAGCCCGGTGGCCCCTGCTGAGCGATGTCCCCTATACCGTTAGTGCACTATACCAGACAGACCCCCTAATCAGAACCAAAGACTTAATGATTATACAGACAGAGACCCTACACGTGGCAATGCCCCGGCCCTCCTCGAGCACCCTTTCTCTTTCCGACCCTCCATTTCGTTGAGGTTGAGTTGTGTCTCCTCTCTCGCTCTCTCTGAGATGCTGGGTTGAATTAGGATCGTCAAGCTGAGAGAGAGATCGTGGCCATGGGTAATTGCAGGGTAAACGGGAGAGGAGTTTGTGTGGCAGAATGAGCTGTGACACAAACAGAGCCACCCACACTAGTGTCACTGGAGTGATGCGATGTGACCTGCCTCACATAACGGACACCATATGGCTGGCTGTCTCCCTGTGTATCCCTCCCTGGCTGTCCCTATGAAACCCCACTAGGGACAGACTAACCCTGTATCTAGCCACTATCATGGTGGTTCTGTGGGTGTGATGTTTGAGTAAAATTGAGTGGATTGTGGTTCAGAACCCGCAGTTGTTTGAGGCATGTTTTTGCACTAGGGTTGTGGGTTTGATTCCTGCAAGGGCCACATACAATCACGATTAACTGCAAGGCACTTAGGGCAAAATTGTCTGCTAAATGACAATATTACTGGTGTTATTACTATAATATTATGACTGCTCTAGTTGCATTGCGTAGAAACTTACAGCTTCCACCAGTCCTTTCAGCGTGGGGTTCTTCAGCATGACAGCGTCAAACACCTCATCAGTATCCTTACGCACGTACAGCAGAACTACATAGGCGAGAGGAGGGGTACAGTGAGACATATTGATCACAAATACATGCACACAGAAACACTCAAATGGGGACAGGTTTCACAAAACAAAAGTCATAGCAGGACACATCCCCAAATCACATGAACTTGTTGGCAGAGTCAGATATGTTTTGCTGAAGCTAAGCAGCTTGACTGGCGGTGAGGCTCTTTATGCGAGTTTGGACTGAGAGTCTCACTAGGTCCCTGTCTCAAGTGACTCATACCTCACACAGTGTTCTATCACATCTGAGACATGCGCACAAACACACATACACGCGCACACACACACACGTGCAACGGACGTCACGCTGTTTCTTAGCGAGTTCCGCTTCCTCCTGTTACACACACAGCAGTCTGACCCACAAACCACAATGACTAACGAACAACCACCTGGCCATGTCGCCCAAGCCCAGGACATTCCAGTCTGGGAAGTGGCCAAACTCAAGGCTTTGGTCCCTCTGTTACCGGGAAGACTAAGTAATTCTCTAGACCAGAGATTTTGTCGTCTGTCCAGCCCCTTCCCAGACCTCTGGGTTAGCATTGGCAGGATGCCTAGTCAAACTCAGCCCCAGTCGGTCCGGTCATCCTGAGCCAGGCAGCACACTCCAGCCCTCCCTGAGCAGTGTAACTTCCCACACGTGGAGGACACTCGGGCACTCATCATGCTGCCCACTATCCACCCACATTCACTCCAACATGATACTCAGAATAGACGTGCTCTAAATAGATATATTGGCTTTAAAGGGAATTTGGCAGCCCTGTTACAAGTGACTACAAAGGGCATTTTGACCAAGGGTGTGTGTCTCTACCAGGTCTCACAGTTTCACGTCAGAAAGTTTCACGTTAGACATCAGCCATGTTTCTCAAACGTCAAATTTCAAAGTTGTTCCAAACATCAAATTTCAAAGTGTTTAAGATTAAGTTTAGGCATCAACTCAGAATTTAAGGTTCGGGTTAAGTTTAGGCATTTAACGGCAACTTCTTAAGGTTAGGCATTAACTCTGAATGGTTAAGGTTTAGGATAAGCTTAAAACAAAAATCTCAAAAACAACTTTTGGAATCCGAGGCAGATGCTTACACCCATCCACCATCCCCGTCCACAACACCTTAGGAAAACCGAAACCTACTTCAAGGTAACAGCGCTTAGAGTTGCCCCTAATTGCCGGGTATCCACGTCATCTCCCGATGTCCTCAGGCATGGATAGACGTCAAAAATGGACTTGTATCACGGGTGGCCTGGCCCGTGTGTGTTCTGACTTCAACTTTCTGCAATGGTGACTAGGACATCATTCGCTATAGTAAGCTTCCCCTACTACACAAAAAAAAACACTTTGCAATAAAAGCTTCTCAATGCAAACAGTGTGCAAAGAGGCGTGTGCGTGCATGCAAGCGTGTCCATATGCTGATAAGGGTTGAAGAGTGTGTGTCCTTGTGTGTGAATTGTGAGTGAGAGGTGAGAATGAACAGTGATATTGGGTTGTGTCGTCGGGGGAGGGGATACAGCATGTGTGTGTGTTTCAGGGACTGGGTGAAAAGGCGTCAGCATGCTTCAGTTCGGTTGGTGCCTTGCCGTACTCGGCTAGCCGAACAACAGTGTGCTCCTGAACTCGCTTAAAAGACCTCCGCTTGAAATTTTTTTGAAATAAAGCGTCAATAGTACCGTTTGTCCACTTTTGAGATGCCATAGTCAGTATACGCTTCCTCAAAATAGTCTGAATTAATCAAAGATAACTCAAGAAATCTGTCATGCATTTTTACAGAGGAGATCTTAGTCACGCAATTTTATGTTTGGTGCAGTATTTCCCAATGAAAAAAATGTGTATGAAAACGAGCCGTGTCTCGTTGAATGACAACAAAGACTTAATTGAAGAATCTCTACTGTTGACCAATCGCCGACAAAGAGGCATAGACGTCGGCTCCAAATAGACGAAAAAAGTCCAAAAATGTCACAAAATGTTGTCATAATATATGCATGAACTCTACCGAACTGTTTCGGCTGGGAAGCATGTGAATGCCTTAATGAGTCATGTGTCTGTCTATGGGAAGTGATTTTTAGGGAGGGTAGGTGGCCTTCAGGGAGCAAGCCATAACATTCACAACACACACACACACAATAACATAATCCTCCCTCAGCATACCTCCCCCTCTCTCTGGTCTCATACCAGGTAGGATGGTAAGCGAGTGTGAAACACCTTATCAGTAGTGCATACACAGTGTATTGGTGGACACACACACAGAAGACAAACACCCCACATACAGACACCATACCTTTCTTGGGCTCGTCTATTCTGGCCAGCTTATTGGGAGGGGAACCAAACTCATCCTCGTTGGCGTAGGGTAATTTCTTCATGCCCGAGCTGCTACGGACACACACACGACAAGTTGGCTTAGAGGGTTCACACACACACACACCTGTTAAGCCTGTGAGGCCCTCTCCCAGAGAAGTAGCAGGAAGGTCCTAAGCCATACAGTCTTAATTTTCTCCAGACGTTTTCCTTAAATCAAATTACAGACAAACAAGTGTCAAATTAGTGTTTCCAAGAACTCACCTTTCCTCCCCATCTTCTTGTGAGAAGGGCTGCATGGAGAGAAAGAAGAGGGAGAGAGGTATGGGTCAAAGGTGAAAACACACATTCCTACATATCAAAGACGGGATTTTATTTGATATTGACCGCATTGGGAAATAGGTCTATAGGTTGACTGGATTTTGTGGGCAGTTAAAACAATCCTTGGGGAACTCTTCAATCAAATGTAATGACCGTTTTGGATATACTATGCTTACAGTATTTTGAGTCACACTTTTAGGATTTTCTTGTTCAGTTCCTTCACGAAGGCCATTATTGCAGCACAAGAGGAGTGATCTCTCTGAACCTGACATAAACCCGGCAACTTGTGCCATAGTCAATATTAGCTCTGGTCCAGGTTGTTATTGTACACTCCTCTACTGTGGTGTGGAGCAGCGCGCACTAACGACTTGGACCAGAGCTAAATCATTCTCAGAGGAAACCCAGTCACCCTGCTAATCAGTAACAGCTAAAAGTGCTGGAGGTTTACTGGGTTGCTAATTTGGATCCAACTGCCAATTGTGCACCAAAATAAAATGTTTCCCTCCAGGCTGGATCAGAAAAGTAAACAGGAAAGCTTTATTTCCAGCTCAGTCCACTCTGCAGCTCAGTAGCGCCATGTGGCCCAGAAACCAGCGAACTCATTGAGCTGGGTCATGTTCATTAGGTAACAGACAGAATGAAACAGGGAGGAACACTACCAATGAAAAACAGATTTAGTTTTCTGTTGCAATAATGTTTTCAAACATTTAAACCTAATGAACAAGACCCTGGTGCCACTGTAGCCAACAGGGGGCAGTCAAAGTTAACATTCCACAGAGCCATACGGGTTCAGCAAAACAACAGTCTATCCTGATCTTCAATGTTGGCCCCAGACCCACTTTACAGACAACATTCTCAGAGCTTTGCAATGACTTGGGCCCTGTTATATACTAAAGCATCATTCCTTACCAATTTCCTTGAGATATCAGTGATCTAGTGAGGATGAATAAGTGAAAGCAAAAAAGGTGGCTTTCACCAATTTGGTCTGATTTCTGATGACCTCACAGCAGGAAGGAAGGAAGAATCCATTGACCGTGTTCAAACAGGGCCCTGGAATGTTGTGTCTCAACACACCTAAAAACATGTTAGATGGACTTCTTTTCTCTAAAAAGAGAGGCAATATGCTTCACTCTAGGATTCCTGCAGCCAACCTGAGGGCCGTGTGATGTCACGCTGAAGGGAGCACTGCCAGAGGTGTGCTCTTGGGTAATGATGAGAGACCTGACATACCACACGCATACAGACAGACCTACGTTACCCTCTGTCTCCTCTCACCTTGGGGTCAAACCAAGTCACAGGTGCAGTCTACTGTAGACATACAAATACCATTGATGTCCAGGGGATCTGCTGTGCATTATGGGGGATAAGGGTTGCATTATTTATTCAAAGAGCACCGGGCATAAAATAATCAATTATGTTGAAAGTATATTTACATTTTTTTTTATAATAAAAAAAAGAAACTATACATGCATAAGCGTGAATCCAAACATGTGTTGATTCACTGAAGCACCGTATAAGATCTTTAGCACATAAACATCAGCCAATCCCAAGGCTAACTCACCCCTATCAGAACACACTGGAAAGTCCCAGTCTGTATAACCCCCAATCCCATTATATTACAGGACTGCAAAGTCCTGGCCAATTGGCAAGTCTATCCTGTGAGTTTTGGTTGCCTTGAGGTCACCTTGCCCTGAGTTGTGGAACTGTTTACCCACCAGGAACTATGTGATGTGACCCACATCTTACCTTAAATCTACCAAAACAAACTATGGGAGCATCTGAAACAGCACCCTATAGCCTATATAGTGAACTTCTTTTGACCAAATGTAGTCTACTCTATAGGGAATAGATGCACTTCTTTCTACTAAGGCCCATAGGGCTCTGGTCAAAAGTAGTGCACCTCATAGGGAATAGGGATCTCATACTGTGTTAACATGGCAGGAGTGGCCTGGCAAAGTGACAATGACATTGGCCAGGCACCAAATTCAAGCACTCTTCTCTTTAATAGGCTCTTAAGCATGAACAGCTACTTGTCCATGGTGATCTCATCTACAGCCCTGAGAGAGAAACAAGTCTCACTAACTACCAGGGGTTGGAACTGGTTCAGGGAACAGAATCAAAAACCTGAAAATAACAAACATTTGAGGAACAGAATCAGAACCGCAAATGAAAATAATCTATACTGTTCCGGAACAGAACCGTTATTTTAAAAGCATGGGAACCGGTTAATAACATTATTTTAGGTTCTGGGAATTTTTTTCCAGTCCCACAAAATGCAACAAATCACCTATGCAAAGCCCTCACTCTGTCACTCAGAAATGTATTTCAGTGTCTGGCTGCTTGCCAGCTGAAAATCTTGTGTGTGTGCCTCTAGTAGCCTACTGACTTTACAAGCTTAATTTATAAATTTAGGGAGAGATTTTTTTTTTGAGAAAAATGGATTAACCTTTTCAATACTAGCTAAGGATACTATAGTTAAAGTTCCACATTGGATTTATTAACTACAAAAAGGTAAAAGGTCAGCCGGGGTCGACAAGCCAGCCACCTCAAGCACTATCTGGCAGCTAGCCTTAATCGCTCCACTGTCAGCGTCAACTCACCATCAGTACGACCAAGAATATGTTTTTTATTTTATTTCTAGTGCCGCTCTGCACACACAAGCTCGTTAACTAGCTGGCTGGTCCAATGTTAAGTCAACTCTCTGAAGTTCAAAGACATTTTAAGTCCCTTCATATTAGCGGTTCCCCCGTAGGTATAATTATTTGGTCCTAATTCAGGTAATGCATGTCATAACAACAAGATGCCCAGAACATTTTTTGGTTTTAAACCCTGCTAAGTACCACTCTCTGAGCAGCAAGCTCGAGTGCAACGATCCAGTGTGGTGTCTGGAATATGTCTTCTGAATGCCACCCTGACCCAATCAGCTGGGGAGGAGTGACCGATAGGAGGAGCACTGGGTATACAGGGTCACAAAACAGTACAGACATAACACATTCCCCTGCAGGGTCACAAAAGTTCATACATTTTCCCGAAATGTTCAAGTCGTCTGGAATTTCAACCAGTATTTCTGGGAAACCTGGGAATTTTGTGAATGTTTCTGGAATAATGCAACCCTGATCCCCATAATGCACAGCAGATCCCCGGGACATCAATGGTATTCAGAGCTTGGACTTTTAACAACGCATAGGCAGAACCTCTACACTTTAAAGTAAGAAAGCCTTAGGGGGATATCCAGCCACTAAAGAACACCTGGTATTTAGTGAAGGAATGTCAGAATGAGGGGCTCTTAGAAGTCTGAAGGAAACATTGGAGGAGGTGGTTTGGACTCTTTGGTAGTCAGGGGCTGGTGGAAGAAGCATTTAAATGCCATTTGATAAGATTTTTAGTATCATTGAATCTGCACCAATTACAGTATGTGCTCTAATCTTATCACAAAACATAGCATTTGCATAATTTATTTAACCTTAAATTAACTAGGCAAGTTGGTTAAGAACAAATTCTTATTTACAATGACGGCCTACACCGGCCAAACCCGGATGACGCTGGGCCAATTGTGCACCGCCCTATGGGACTCCCAATCACGGCCGGTTGTGATACAGCCTGGAATCGAACCAGGGAGACTGTAGTGACACCTCTAGCATTGAGATGCAGTACCTTAGACAGCTGTACCGCTCAGGAGCCCACCATTTTACCGGTACTCTATAGTAAATTCTACCTTGCAATTGCATGGCAATTAAGTAGGTACAGTTGAAGTCGGAAGTTAACATACACCTTAGCCAAATACATTTAAACTCAGTTTCACAATTCCTGACATTTAATCAGAGTAAAAATTCCCTGACTTAGGTCAGTGAGGAGCACCACTTTATTTTAAGAATGTGAACTGTCAGAATAATAGTAGAGAATTATTTCAGCTTAATATCTTTCATCACAGAAGTTTACATACACTCAATTAGTATTTGGTAGCATTGCCTTTAAATTGTTTAACTCGGGTCAAACATTTTGGGAAGCCTTTCACAAGCTTCCCACAATAAGTTGGGTGAATTTTGGCCGATTCCTCCTGACAGAGCTGGTGTAACTGGGTCAGGTTTGTAGGCCTCCTTGCTTGCACACACTTTTTCAGTTCTGCTCACAGATTTTCTATAGGATTGAGGTCAGGGCTTTGTGATGGCACCTGCCACAACTTTGGAAGTATGTTTGGAGTCATTGTCCATTTGGGCGACCCATTTGTGACCAAGCTTGAACTTCCTGACTGACGTCTTGAGATGTTGATGCAATATATCTACATAATTTTCCTCCCTCATGATGCCATCTATTTTGTGAAGTGTACCAGTTCCTCCTGCAGCAAAGCATCCCCAAAAGATGATGCTGCCACCCCTGTGCTTCACGGTTGGGATGGTGTTCTTCAGCTTGCAAGCCTCCCCCTTTCTCCTCCAAACATAACAATGGTCATTATGGCCAAACAGTTATATTTTTGTTTCATCAGACAAGAGGACATTTCTCCAAAAAGTACGATGTTTGTCCCCATGTGCAGTTGCAAACCTTAGTCTGGCTTTTTTTAATGGTGGTTTTGGAGCAGTGGCTTCTTCCTTGCTGAGTGGCCTTTCAGGTTATGTTGATATAGGACTCGTTTTACTGTGGATATTGATACCTTTGTACCCATTTCCTCCAGCATCTTCACAAGGTCCTTTGCTGTTGTTGAACCAAAGTACGTTCATCTCTAGGAAACAGAACGAGTCGCCTTCCTGAGCGGTATGACGGCTGCGTGGTCCCATGGTGTTTATACTAGCGTACTATTGTTTGTACAGATGAACATGGCACCTTCAGGCGTTTGGAAATTGCTCCCAAGGATGAACCAGACTTGGAGGTCTCCAATTTCTTTTCTGAGGTCTTGGCTGGTTTCTTTTGATTTTCCCATGATGTCAAGGAACGAGGCACTGAGTTTGAAGGTAGGCCTTGAAATGCATCCACAGGTACACCTCCAATTGACTTAAATTATGTCAATTAGCCTATCAGAAGCTTCTAAAGACATAATTTTCTGGAATTTTCCAAGTTGTTTAAAGGCACAGTCAACTTAGTGTATGTAAACTTCTGACCCACTGGAATTGTGATACAGATTATTTCACTTATAATTCACTGTATGTAAACAATTGTTGGAAAAATTACTTGTGTCATGCACAAAGTAGATGTCCTAACAGACTTGCCAAAACTATAGTTTGTTGGCAAGAAATTTGTGGAGTGGTTGAAAAACAAATTTTAAATGACTCCAACCTCATGTATGCATGTATATAAAACTTCCAACTTCAACTGTATAACTACGATGTACTCTCATTGCATGCATGGCTGGTGTGGTCCACTTGTGCAGCCTACATATAGCCCAATGTTAAAATGCAAAGCAATTTTCTGGAATCAGCAAAATAAAAACAAGGGTTGGCGTTAATCACTTTGTCCCAATTAATCTGTTAACAGCCTTATCACCACACCTACAGTATATCAGGAAAACAAAACTGTTTTAATATCAGTTCGAATGTCACAGGTACCATTTCATAATATGATTTGTGTGGTATGCATACTTTGCATAACCCTGCAGTCGGTGACCTGGCCCAGGATGCTGCCTTTTGATACATATCTAGGGTCAGCTTACCCTGCCCAAAACCTTAACCAACAGAAGGTCAAATGCAAGACGGACCATAGATCAGTGTATAGGGGTACTCACATGACGCTGGACATTGGAGAAGTGGACATCAGGGATGAAGAGAACCGGCTGAGTCTCAAAGTCAGTCATCATCTTGAAGGATGTGACATCATTACGCTTCTGAAGGATAGGGACTTTGACATCATCTGTGGGGGGGTCGAAAATGACAAATGATGAGACTTGTTGCAAGAATAGATCATAAACTCAGCATAAAAAGAAACATCCTCTCACGTTCAACTGTGTTTATTTTCTGCAAACTTTAACATGTGTAAATATTTGTATGAACATAACAAGGTTCAACAACTGGGACAATATCTGAGGGGGGGGGTGGCGGCCCTATCCCTCACCCTCCAATCAAACAGGTCCCAGACATGCTCAGTAGGATTGAGATCCGGGGTCTTCGCTGGCCATGGCAGAACACTGACATTCCTGCTTTGCAGGAAATCACACACAGAACGAGCAGTATGGTTGGTGGCATTGTCATGCTGGAGGGTCATGTCAGGATGGGCCTGCAGGAAGGGTACCACATGAGGGAGGAGGATGTCTTCCCTGTAACGCACAGCGTTGAGATTGGCTGCAATGACAACAAGCTCAGTCAGTTGATGCTGTGACACACCGCCCCAGACCATGATGGACTCTCCACCTACAAATCGATCCCGATCCAGAGTATAGGCCTCGGTGTAACACTCATTCCTTCGACAATAAACATGAATGCGACCATCACTCCTGGTGAGACAAAACCACGACTTGTCAGTGAAGAGCACTTTTTGCCAGTCCTGTCTGGTCCAGCGACGGTGGGTTTGTGCCCATAGCGACGTTGTTGCTGGTGATGTCTGGTGAGGACCTGCCTTATAACAGGCCTACAAGCCCTCAGTCCAGCATCTTTCAACCTATTGCGGACAGTCTGAGCACTGATGGAGGGATTGTGCATTCCTGGTGTAACTCGGCAGTTGTTGCTGCCATCTTGTACCTGTCCCGCAGGTGTGATGTTCGGATGTACCGATCCTGTGCAGGTGTCGTTACAAGTGGTCTGCCACTGCAAGGACGGTCAGCTGTCCATCCTGTCTCCCTGTAGCGCTGTCTTAGGCATCTCACAGTACGGACATTGCAATGTATTGCCCTGGCCACATCTGCAGTCCTCATGCCTCCCTGCAGCATGCTTAAGGCACGTTCACGCAGATGAGCAGGGATCCTGAGCATCTTTCTTTTGGTGTTTTTCAGTCAGTAGAAAGGCCTCTTTAGTGTCCTAAGTTTTCGTAACTGTGACCTTGATTGCCTACCGTCTGTAAGCTGTTAGTGTCTTAACGACCGTTCCACAGGTACATGTCCATTCATTGTTTATGGTTCATTGAACAAATAGGGGAAACAGTGTTTAAACCCTTTACAATAAATATCTGTGAAGTTATTTGGATTTTTACAAATTATCTTTGAATGACAGGGTCCTGAAAAAGGGACATTTTTTGTTGTTGCTGAGTTTATAACACTGAACAAAAATAAACGTAACATGTAAACGGTTGGTCCCATGTAAAATTTTCCATATGCACAAAAAGTTGGTGTGTGTGTGTGTGTGTGCCTACGTGAGTCTATGCTCAGTGGGCACTCACATGCTCCCATACTGGCGCCGAGGTCAGTGCACTTGCCCTTCCTACGAGACTGCTTCCTCTCCTCGTCTCGGATCTTCCTCTCAGCTCCCTTGTCACAGAACACCTTGATCTGGCAGAAGGCTCGGTGGATTGGCTTGTTGCTGCGGTTGTTGTAGCTATAGGTGTCTATCTGCAGGTTCAGGGGAAGGCCCTTCACCCCCTTCTGGGAGGAGAAGTCTGTGCTGAGGCAGTTGACCGAGATGAAGATCTGAGGAAGAAGATTAAGGACGTTGTCTTAAGTGGTCATTTTAGTTGTTGGGTAATTCAGGTAATTCGGGGGGGTGTAACATTGCCTCACTATGTTAAACACCATAGTGATTGTGCACAATGCATGGTACAGTATCTTACACTTTTATACCCTGTTCAGTCGGTATAAAACCTGACTGATGTTCCATGCACAGTAAATGAGGTCATATTTATTCAAGAGCATTCCCACTGGTTCCACTCCCATTGAATTCTAAGGAGCACAGGATCTCTTTGTCCGGTTCCTTGTTTATGCGCCGTCTTCACTGAACTAGTGTGCGTCTCCCTCGTTTGGCAGACCGCGGTAATTACACGTCCACTCAGTTCGACTGACAACCACTAAAACAAGGCTTTACTGAAAGCAATTTCAATACGTGGCTTTCTTTGGAATGTACCGTTTCGATATGCTTCCTTAATATTCTAACCACTACACAGACATTTTAACTTAAAAAAGGTTGCACAAATATCATGTCGTCACAACTGTTCATTTCTATAATGACATAGTAACTAACTACATTTTGTAGTTCATTTTAAGCCGAATTTGACTTGTTTTCTATATATGATGCTTGGCTTAATCAAATAGCCGACTGGTTAACCAATGTAGTAAGTCATTATTTGACTTCATATAAAGTCATGTCTGTCGCAACATAGTCTCATGAGCGACATGTTCCATTTCAACGTTTTTGCTATTACTCAATCTCCAGTAAAGATGATCTCATCGTACAATGAGCTATTCTCATGATCCTAGGAGTATGTCCTATCAAGAAACTCAAAAAGTGTGAACATTTGGGAAAGGCTGCTCCTGTTTGTTTCACTTCCGTCTTCAGAGTAAACGGTGTGCGAGCCAACGTTTCAAATCACCAGAGGGCACAGCGAGAGAAGGTAAAGCGTCTCACACACACACACACACACGCACGTACACAAAACGCAGTGACTAAGTGTCCCATCAGTCTTACACATCATCCTTAGTGCGAAACCTTACACCTGGCTCATCAGTGGTTCTTACAAAACAGGCAGTGTGGTGCGTACACAAAGGTGATTGTACACAGTACAAACAGGTGATTATACACAGTACACACACAAGGATGAACATCCTCTATCCTATGGACACAGGCCTCGGGTCACAAGATGAGAAGACCCACATCCTGGTTATGCGTGTGTGTGTGTGTGTGTGTGTGTGTGTGTGTGTGTGTGTGTGTCTGTGTGTCTCCCTCAGGGGATCGAGGGGGATAGATGAATTGTCGTGTCTACCCGTCTATTTGTTAGCCTAATTCTGTTAGCATCCCAGTCTAACAGTCGAACGGTCAACAGTAACAGTGTCATAGCACCACACGAACACAAAGCGCCAGCTAAAACCTCCGGGAGGTTGACAGTTGACGCCATCCCTCACAACCAAACAAACTGGTCAGGGACAGTGAAATACTGCTCTTGCCTTGAACCCGGTCGGACAGGATTCCATCGCTAGCTGTCAAATCCAGTTTTCTGCCCCCCTGCTGCGTTTCCTCATTCCAACTCCCATTGTTAGGCTCGGCTTCGCCCCGAAGGCCTCCCTTGTATGCGCATCACTTCAGCTCAACAATGGGGATGACAGGTAAAACGAGTCAAGAATGTGGCCTCAACGGGCAGACAAACACCTACCTCTGCAGCTATAGACTACCTCCGACCTGTGTCTATGGTCTCTATGCAACCGAAGCACACAGGAAAAACTCCCTTAAGCACAATAAACGTATTTATTCTTCGATCAAAACTCGAGGGACCACTTCCATAATGGGCATTTAGAAGAAAATAAAAGGACAAAGCAAGTGTTCGGGGCGGCAGGGTAGCCTAGTGGTTAGAGTGTTGGACTAGTAACCGAAAGGTTGCAAGTTCAAATCCCTGAGCTGACAAGGTACAAATCTGTCGTTCTGTCCCTGAACAGGCAGTTAACCCACCGTTCCTAGGCAGTCATTGAAAATAGGAATTTGTTCTTAACGGACTTGCCTAGTTAAATAAAAGGTAAAATAAATAAAAATGTGACAATATCTTTTTGACAAATTGGTCTGAATCACCTGGACACCTTTGATGGCCAGGACACATCCTTACCTTTAGATCAAGGAAATGCAGTCTATTTTTGGAAGAGTCTTCTGCCGCTGTCACAAAGAATGTTTATGGTTTATTAAGGAAGTAGTGATCAGGTTTACACCTAATCCTTCAAAAACACTTATCATTGTCTAGGACAAAGATCTGTCCTCACATTCCCCATAATCCCGAGCCGCGTCCTCAGAGCATGTGCAGAACAGCTGGCTGGAGTGTTTACGAACATATTCAATCTCTCCCTATTCCAGTCTGCTCTCCCTACTTGCTTCAAGATGTCCACCATTGTTCCTGTACCCAAGAAAGCGAAGGTAACTGAACTAAATGACTATCGCCCTGTAGCACTCACTTCAGTCATCATGAAGTGCTTTGAGAGGCTAGTTAAGAATCATATCACCTCCACCTTACCCGACACCTTAGACCCACTGCAATTTGTCACAATGCCCCAATAGATCCACAAATTATGCCATTTTCCATCGCACTGCACACTGCCCTACCCCATCTGGACAAGAGGAATACCTATGTAAGAATGCTGTTCATTCACAACAGCTCAGCCTTCAACCCCATAGTACTCACCAAGCTCATCATTGAACTTGACGCCATGGGTTTGAATCCCACCTTGTGCAACTGGGTCTTGGACTTCCCGACAGGCCGCCTCCCAGGTGGTGAAGGTAGGCAACAACACCTCCACTACAGGGGCCCCACAAGGGTGCGTGCGCAGCTCCCTCCTGTACTCCCTATTCACCCATGACACACCAACTCGATCATCAAGTTTGCAGACTACACAACAGTGGTAGGCCTGATTACCTACAACGACAATATAGCCATGGTGGAGTGGTGCCAGATAAATAACCTCTCCCTCAACGTCAACAAAATGAAGGAGATTATCGTAGACTTCAGGAGACAGCAAAGGGAGCACGCCCCTGTCCACATTGACGGGGCCGCCGTGGAGAAGATGGAACGCTTCAAGTTCCTCAGCGTACACATCACTGACAATCTGAAATGGTCCACCCACACAATGTGGTAAAGGCGCAACAGTGCCTCGTCAACCACAGGAGGCAGTTGAAAAACATCAGGCTTGGCCCCTAAGACCCTCACAAACCTTGACAGATACACCATTGAGAGCATCCTGTTGGGCTGTGTCACCGCCTGGTATAGCAACAGCATCGAACGCAAGGCTCTCCAGAGGGTGGGGCGGTCTGCCCAGCACTTCACCAGGGGCACACTGCCTGCCCTCCAGGACATCTATAGCACCCGTTGGTACAGGAAGGCCAAGAAGATCATTAAGGTCCTCAACCACAAGAGCCACAGCCTGTTCACCCCGCTATCATCCAGAAGGTGAGGTCAGTACAGGTGCATCAAAGCTGGGGCAAAGAGATACAACCTGTTTTTCAATCTCAAGGACAACAGACTGTTAAGCCATCGCTAGCCGGTCTCCTCCCTGCCCAGAACTTAGTAACTGTCAGTAGCCGGCTACCACCCAGTTACTCAACCCTGCCCCTTAGAGGCTGCTACCCTATGGTCATAGATAAGGAACACTGGTCACTTAAATAATGTTTACTTACTGTTTTACCCATTTTATATGTACATACTGCATTCTAGTCAAGGCCATCCTATATAACTACTATTCTATCCTATGTATCCTTCAGATATACTACATATTCTATCCATATACTGTCCACAATGTCCATACACACACAGTTCAAAAGTTTGAGTCACTGAGAAATGTCCTTGTTTTCCATGAAAACATACATAAAATAATTTGCAAAATGAATAAGAAATATAGTCAAGAAGTTGACAAGGTTATAAATAATGATTTTTAATTGAAATAATAATTGTGTCCTTCAAACTTTGCTTTCGTCAAAGAATCCTCCATTTGCAGCAATTATAGCATTGCAGACCTTTGGCATTCTCGTTGTCTATTTGTTGCGGTAATCTGAAGAGATTTCACTCCATGCTTCCTGAAGCACATCCTACAAATTGGCTTGGCTTGATGGGCACTTTTTACGATACGATGAAGCTGCTCCCACAACAGCTCAATAGTGTTGAGCTCCGGTGACTGTGCGGGCCACTCCATTATAGACAGAATACCAGCTGACTGCTTCTTCCCTAAATAGTTCTTGCGTAGTTTGGAGCTGTGCTTTGGGTCATTGTCCTGTTGTAGGAGGAAATTGGCTCCAATTAAGCACCGTCCACAGGGTATGGCATGGTGTTGCAAAATGGAGTGATAGCACTCCATCAAGATTCCTTTTACACTGTACAAATCTCCCACTTTAACAGCACCAAAGCACCCCAGATCATCACATTGCCTCCACCATGCTTGACAGATGGTGTCAAGCACTCCTCCAGCATCTTTACATTTTTTTTCTGCATCTCACAACTGTTCTTCTTTGTGATCCGAACACCTCAAACTTAAGATTAGTCTGTCCATAACACTTTTTTCCAATCTTCCTCTGACCAGTGTCTGTTCTTTTGCGCATCTTAATCTTTTATTTTTATTGGCCAGTCTGAGATACGGCTTTTTCTTTGCAACTCTGCCTAGAAGGCCAGCATCCCGGAGTGCTGAAAATTAAGTAATGTCTTTAGAAGCTTCTGATAGGCTAATTGACATAATTTGAGTCAATTGGAGGTGTACCTATGGATGTATTTCAAGGCCTACCTTCAAACTCAGTACATCTTTGCTTGACATCATGGGAAAATCAAAAGAAATCAGCCAAGACATCAGAAAAAAAATTGTAGACCTCAAGTCTGGTTCATCCTTGGGAGGAATTTCCAAGCACCTGAAAGTACCACGTTCATCTGTACAAAGAATAATAAGCAAGTATAAACACCATGGGACAACGCAGCTGTCATACCGCTCAGGAAGGAGATGCGTTCTGTCTCCTAGAGATGAAAGTACTTTGGTGCGAAAAGTGCAAATCAATCCCAGAACTTCAGCAAAGGACCTTGTGAAGATGCTGGAGGAAACAGGTACAAAGTATCTATATCCACAGTAAAACGAGTCCTATATCAACATAACCTAAAAGGCCGCTCAGCAAGGAAGAAGCCACTGCTCCAAAACCGCCCTAAAAAAGCCAGACTACGGTTTGCAACTGCACATGGGGACAAGGATTGTACTTTTTGGAGAAATGTCAACTGGTCTGATGAATCAAAAATAGAACTGTTTGGCCATAATGACCATCATTATGTTTTGGAGGAAGAAGGGGAGGCTTGCAAGCCGAAGAACACCATCCCAACCGTGAAGCACGGGGGTGGCAGCATCATCTTGTGGGGGTGCTTTGCTACAGGAGGGACTAGTGCACTTCACAAAATAGATGGCATCATGAGGCAGGAAAATGATGTGGATATATTGAAGCAATATCTTAAGACATCAGTCAGGAAGTTCATGCTTGGTCGCAAATGGGTCTTACAAATGGACAATGACCCCAAGCATACTTCCAAAGTTGTGGCAACATGGCTTAAGGTCAACAAAGTCAAGGTATTGGAGTGGCCATCAGAAAGCCCTGACCTCAATCCCATAGAAAATCCCATAGAAAATGGTGGAACAAACTCCCTCACGACGCCAGGACAGCGGAGTCAATCACCACCTTCCGGAGACACCCGAAACCCCACCTCTTCAAGGAATACCTAGGATAGGATAAAGTAATCCTTCTCACCCCCCCCTTAAATGATTTAGATGCACTATTGTAAAGTGGCTGTTCCACTGGATGTCAGAAGGTGAATTCACCAATTTGTAAGTCGCTCTGGATAAGAGCGTCTGCTAAATGACTTAAATGTAATGTAAATGTAATGTGTGTGCGAGCAAGGAGGCCTACAAAACTGATTCAGTTACACCAGCTATGTCAGGAGGAATGGGCCAAAATTCACCCAACTTATTCTGGGAAGTTTGTGGAAGGCTTCCCAAAATGTTTGACCCAAGGTAAACAATTTAAAGGCAATGCTACCAAATACTAATTGAGTGTATGTAAACTTCTGACCCACTGGGAATGTGATGAAAGAAATAAAAGCTGAAAGAAATAATTCTCTCTACTATTATTCTGACATTTAAACATTGTTAGAATAAAGTGGTGATCCTAGCTGACCTAAAACAGGGAAATCTTACTAGGATTAAATCTAGGATTAATCCGGACTCTGACATTGATCGTCCTAATATTTCTATATTTCTCAATTCCATTCTTTTAGATGTGTGTATTGTTAGATATTACTGCACGGTTGGAGCTAGGAACACAACCATTTCGCTACACCCGCAATAGCATCTGCTAAATATGTGTGTGCGACCAATAAAATTAGATTTGATGTGTTCTAAGTAAATTCAAGTTGCCCTACAACTTTCTCTCCAACTCCCTTTTTCCTCGCATTTCCTGTCTCACCTTAGCCTCCTCGTTGATGTCCCAGGTGAAGGATATGGCGTTGTAGGAGATCTCCTCAATGTTGCTGATGGTGTTGAAGCTCTCCTTGTAGTCAGCTGGGAAGCACAGGACACATAATGGACTGTACTGTTAGCATTGACATTAGACTTAAATGAAAAAGGGCTGTGGTGGTGGCTAAGTTATGAAACTAAGTTGGCTAAGTGGATGTATGGAGAGGCGGAAGGAGACTTCTGATATTTTATTGGAGGAAGGGATGGCAATATTTTAAGGATAAGGTTGATTTCATTGTCTTAGGAGAGTTGCATAAGAGTGAAGTGCAGGTCAGTAGCTTGTTTTAGATACAACTACTGAAAATGTGCTCCTGCCCTGGTGAAGACCCATCCCACAACTTAGCTGTTTGATAAACAAACAAGCTTTTTGTCCTCAAAGGTGTGGATAAAACTGTGGCATTGGCCTTCTTGTCTCGCATTATCGTACTTCTAAGTCTCTCAGAAATGTTTTCCAAATAACACAATACATTGGGAAATCTAGGTGCTTGGTTCTCCAACTTCACATTCTGACCAATCCCAACCAACTTCCTAACTAGGATTCACCAATACACTTTCACACCTTGGCCTATAGCCCTATACGACAAACCACACTATTTTAAGTAGGGTTCCTCTACGCTTCTGACTGACTACTTTAATCCAAAGAAAGCAGAGTACCAACAGTTACCTTTCACCCATAGTCCTTCCATCAAAGTCAGATTGCAAGTGAAACAATGCACTTTCCTCTGTCAAGCAGAACAAACCTTTCTTTTCACTGTGTGTGCATGCAGAGTAAGGTTGATCAGTCTACCTCCAGAGAACTAAGTTGCTGTATTGTCCTGACAGGGAGCCACCGTGGGTCCCAGTTTACACAGGTATCACTAACAAACAGGGCAACTGGCCCTGTCCCATTTCCACCCACACTCTCATCCAAATCAGGTGTACTGTTCTAAAGAGGTTTGTTAAGATTCAACCAATGAGAACATGGACTGTATTCATAAAGAGTCTCAGAATATTATTCATGAATAAGATGAAGATTATATGGAGTAAGGGAGGACCTGATCCTAGATCAGAACTCCTACTCTGAGACACTTTTTGAATACAGGCCCAGTTGATCCTCATTTGGGTGGATCTGTCTGTCTGGCTCCCTCTCCTTGAGCTAAGACAGACAGCATGTGACAGGAGGGAGGAAATGGAGGGTGATGGTTGCACAACAAGTCAGGGAACAACAGTGAATCACACCAGTGGCAGTGCAGGAAGGTATGGTAAAGAGTGTTAGGTAGATATGATCAAATGCATTCATGACCATTCAGGCAGTACTTCTGGAGACTTTATGTGACATAAGAAACTACGGCCTGATTTAATAAGCAGTTGTAATGCGAATTTTGCACCTGTTATTTCCCCGTGGTAATAAAAGCAGGTTCATGAACAACCTTTAAGGGTAAAGCAATTCATGTTTTAGCCAGTTTTTTTGGCTTTTCTTTGAAAACTTGTCGTAACTTGTGCTTCGCACCGTAAATCTGGCCTTGAATGTATTCGTTAGGCCTTTAAACTCCCCTTTAAGAGTTCGTGGAGATTTGTGTGATGTAGACTACAGTATGGGCTCTCACCAATATCAAGACACCTCTGCTTGGCTGTGTGCTGTCTGGAGTGCCAGTACTTCCAGTGCTTCAGCTGGTCGTCTCTGCACTTCTCTTCCCCAAACACCACCATCACCACACTCTAAAATGGAGCACACAATCCCAGAGCCATCAAACATGTTAGCTCAACAGACACATTCAATTTAACGAGATCCGACCTGTTAGTAGCTAAAAGCTACTATTAGCATAATAGCTAACAACGAGCCTAAGATTTCGCTGTTTGTTCCGTATAACTTTTCACTAGAGGCATCTTTTAAAACGAGAGACCTACTCATATCATGTATTGGTAGTTGAACGATGAGGCTAGACGAGCTAGCTTGGTGGCGTGGTCTTACCCTGACTTTGCTGATGGGGTGGTGGAGCAGCTTGCTGTTGTCCATCTCCTTGAGGCTGATGGGGTAGAACTGGCCCTTGTTCAGGTACGTCATGGTGCCGTCACCGGTCTTCTGACGCAGCGACTTGGAAGCCTCCACGGTGTACTCAAAATTATTCCTAATAGAAAAATAAGTATTGGTTACAATAGTACATATGTATTTTCCTTTAGGGAAAAGAGTAGCCTGAAATCCAGACCTGTTTTGTGTTGACATTCCACTACTTGTACTCTGTCATATGTTTGGCACAAAACAGGTCTGGATTTCAGGCTAGGGAAAGGGAAGGCCTACACATTTAGGCCACACTCATCAAGCCCTTCCCATTGACCAAGTCCTCATAGTGTCACAGAGGCCCTTGTTAACATTGGGTTTGGCATTGTGCCTTTTACACTGAGGAGAATCTGGTGACTCCCAGGTAACTGTAGTGAATGAGGCTATTCTCGGGAGTCTTCTATCAGGGCCTAAATGGCGACGGCGGGCGGACAGCGGGCTTACCCCGGCACGGTGTCAAAAGCGCTGTATTCCTCCGGCGCGATGGAGGCCAGGCGTAACTGGAGATCCCCTGGGAAGGAGAACACCTGCGGAACACAAAGAGGAGAGAGGGAGAGGGGCTGGATTTAGACAAGCATCCACGACGAGGCTGTAGCTAGTGCTTTCAGGTGTTAAAGGGAGTCTAGGGAGCTCTCTCTCCCTCCCTCCCTCTCGCTTGCCCTCTTCCCTTCCAATCCCTCCCTCCCCTGTGTGAAGGGGTTTGTGTTGGGTTATCCCTTTCCAAGGTAATCCCCCTCCAGGTTAAATAGAGAAAGAGCGAGAGGAGAGAAGAGAGAAAGGGCTTGGGCTATTGTAGGAGGGAAATAGTACAGCACTTTATTGTGTGGGCGAGACAATGGCATAATAACACGCTGGTCTGCTATTTTGGCATGTTGAAATAAAACAGGGAGGGCTGAGACCCACCGTTGTAGGCTCCAGAGGCTCAGGTAAAAAGGGTCATGTCTGACGGGGGAGAGAGATATCTGAAAGTGGGGGAGGGGGGGTGGGGTTTAGATTCGAGAAGAGGCTATTGGATTCTTGCTGTTGTGTATGTGTACACACCTCTTGGGAACTGTCCTTATAATTCTCTGGGAAGGTGGAGTCGGGGGTGCGGGTCTGGGTGCTGGGGCTGAACTGGCTGTGGGTGAGCTGCCGGGCGAACTCCACCGTGTGGCTGTCGGACTCAGAGCAGTGGTTGGGGACTGTGACAGAGAAGCCATTGGAGGAGCCCTCCATCTTGATGTTGGGGTAGTTGGGGACGGCGGCGATGGAGACGGTGACAGTGGTGTCCGGGGAGGGGAAAGGGACTCCCCTCTTGTTGTCCTGGCCATGCAGCTGGTTGGGCAGGAGAATGTTAAAGGGGCCCTTCAAAACCTGGATCCTGCTCTCCGCTGACACCATTGAAGCCTCTTGCAGGGGGGTCATCAAATGCCTGATCAAGAACAATTAAAAAACAGGGCAGGTAAAATGTCAGTGGTTTAATTTAATATGAAATAAGGACCATAGACAGTGTGGTGGCAAGGTATCACACTCACTTACACACACGGCAAATTCTGGTTTGTAAAAGGGATGTTATACCTACATGTACCTTTTGTTGGGATCTACATCAGAGCCCAGGGACTCTGTCTTGGTCTGAGATATTGTTCTCTTCTCCCGGGGAACCTGCATGGGAAGGTAAACACAGCCGCTGTGTGAGTCTGACCACATCCAAAAGCACCATCTCTGTCTGCATGGAAAACTAAATGACAAATCAGTCTGTGCTGTGGCTGCTTCACAAATGAAGTCTGTAAGACACAGGTCTTAAGTAAAGCTACTTCAGTCATTTAGTTTATAGTACTAGTGGATATGGGTTTAAAAAACATTAATAAACACATTGGTTCGAATTGTGTGATTGTCATTTTGATGCTTGCGAAGGAGGGTGCTTATTTGTGGCTGTGCTGCTTTTAACAGTCAATTGATAATAATCAATCACAGTGCAGCCGTAACCTTACAGGAGTGTCATGACACCTGTGTGGGAACACAGTACCTGTACCGGTAATAACCAGCATTGGTTCGGTCACTTCTATGTCACCTTGTAGTAGTCGTAGAGCAGGCCCAGGGCTGCGGCACTGTCTTCGTCCCCGTTGATGCTCATCATGGCCTTGGTGGCGGCCGTCAGGGGGTTCTCCAGGAACGACTTCCACGCCTCGTCCTCGTTGGTGAATGGCCGGCGCTGACCATAGCTGGGCTCATTCTGCAGCACCAGGACTGCCCTCTTACTGGCGGGGGGGGGGGGGGGGGGTTAGGAGGAGTGCCGTCACAATGAAATGGGAGAAACTCGTGCTACATACTGTACATGGCAAAACCAGGAGCTGCATGATAATCATAATAAAAAGCTACACATTAAAGATGGACTGAGTTATAAATATGTAGTTAAGAGGGCCCTGTTTTTCTACCTGGTCTTTTCAAAAATCAGACATACGCCAGACTAACAGCACATAAATCACCAGACAGTCAGAGCAACAATCAATGCCTTGTTCACAACCGACTAACAGGTTGGAGAGATCAACAGTGTCACACTTTATCTTCCAGACCTGTTGTACAAGCAAGACGATTGCGCAACAAATCTCAGCAACTTGTGAGATTATGGCGTCTCTCGGAGGAGAGAACCTCTACTGGCTCTTCCAGTGTGACAGCTCATGATGATCAACAGTTTCCTATTGGTTATCCGTCTGCCGTTAAGTGTTTCCTATTGGTCACCTGTCTGTTATCTACACAGAAGGATCTAGTGCAACATTCCAGGGTTTACCAGACTGGGTTGTTGTTTAATATCTAGAGAACCTGTATCGCTGTCGCTGTCGTCGTCATCATCATCACTCCAAACTTAACTGAATACTCTCCCACAGAAAGCAAATTACACATCCTTTAAAATCAGACAGTCAGGGTCTAAGAGGAACAAGACACCTTATTCTAGCATTTAGTGAAGGGGCTAGAGTTGGATGGGGGAAATCAATACAAATCTTATTCTTCTAGGACTTGATAAGGCACCTTTTCGGACTACACCATTGTATTATCAGAAGCAATGCAGGCTTTCTGTCAATTGCGGGTGAAGGCCAAACTTGGAATAGTGCAGTATGTGTTATATGGCATGGTCACACAATTATTCAGTAGTTTTATTTCTAGCCACATTATTTTACAGTCACAAACAGAACCCTAGATCTTTCAAGTGGGATGTGGGAACAACATTGAGAGTGCAAAGAAAGACAGTCTTCTCAGACCTAAAGGCTACACTAGGCATATTTCTTTCTTTCAATAAAAATACAATACAAAAAAAAGGTCTCCTATGATCCTAGAAAATAAAAGGGTAGTGTGAGATAAGACAACTAGAGCTTTTCTATCTTCAATTCACATGAACGCTTCTCCAGAGTGGCACACGTTGAATTTACGGTTTGATTTCCTTTAGCTTCTAAGCTATAGTTGCTACAACAAATGCTTTTATTATGGCTGGTTAAAGTCAATGTATTATTAATAATCTAATATATAATTGTTTCATTCACGAGCTGTTTCCCGGGTAAAATTGAGGCGTTAGTGATTTGCAACCCGATAGATTCACTATTAACTGGCAAGATAATTGACAGGATACGCAATCACGTTACATTGTTAAAACAAAAGGAGCATGAGCGATTTTATACTCGGATAAAAAATTATTGAATTGGACACTGGATAAATAGCGTCGTCTACATTGCTTTTCCAGAAAGGTTGAAGAGGAACCCTAATTTCCTCTCATATCGTATTTGGACGTCCCAGGAAATAAACTGGCCTAAATTACACATTTTAAAATTTGGAATTACATTAAAAACATATTTTAGCCCCCTCCCCCCTTTCAACAATGGCCTGTTTGTGAATATCAAAATCCTTTATTTTTACAAAAAAAAAATACATTCACCATCTCAATCAACTAAATAATTCTGTCAGAAGAAATTATTCGTCCAGTGACTGTATGTCTGTCTGCAATTTACAGCGGAGAGAAAGCTTGCTTACATTGTTCCTTTGACTATGGTGGCCAACGCCTAACAGGTGTACGATTTCACTGGAGTCAGTCTCATTGTCATTGCCCTCAGACAAAATACATCCACATTTGAGCAAATATAAAAATTAAAAATAAATTATATTAAGAATTATTCATATTGTTTTGGATTAAAATGCAATTTCTGATTAAAAATGCCATTACAAGCACGGATTAGGAATCACAGTGCATTTCAAACCTAAAATAAATAGGAAAATATATGCATAATGCCTCAACTTCAATAAAGTAGCCTAAAACAATAGGTAAAACGTATGCCTCGCTAAGGTAAAGCCAAATCAAACACCTCCAGGGGTATTAAGGCGAATTTCTTCAAATTAAAGTCTAACCACATAATCAAATAATGAACCGCACAACAATAACACACACGGAACGGCAGAAGGTTGCTAGGAACAGGCGCCTGATCTCGCACGACAGGTGGAGAGATACAGTACACCTGTACGGTACAGGCTGGAACACGACAAGTGAAACTGCTTGTAAAGCTCTCAATGGCGCTCTCACGGATCCCAAGCACGATAAATACAGATATTGAATCATACTCGTTTTGGCAGACAGGCAAAAAGTACACTTTCCCACAGTCCAGGGAACTCTTATTAGAATCGACATGCACCAGGTAAACCCCCTAAAAAAACAGTCAAATATCGACGGGTCATTATTGCACCAGAGTAGAGAATGCTGTAGGAGTTCAACACGTTGGTTCCGCTGGACTTCCAGTCGTGATTGAAAAACACTTACTTGTCATGCTCCTGTGACATCTCGGTTGGTGGAACTGGACTTTCTAGTTAGTACTGTAAATCCGATCCGGTCTTCTTTCCCCAGAAAAACTAAATTACGACTTGAGATGAGGGCCACAGTAAAAATGTCCTGAACGGGTTTTGTCGGCTTTTCTCGCTTTTGGGGTATAGTGTGAGAATATGAGGCCGGTTTTTACCTGTGACAGGGCATCGGATTGGATTACAACGCGGTAAGGGGTGGAGCCCAATACTCAATAACATGTGTTGGTACTTTGTATTGCTCTACCTGTGGGCTTGTTTAATTAAGAGAGTAAGACAATGTGGAAGAGAGTGACACAGAACGTGACAGAATTAAAGGTGACCCACAATACAGTGCTTTTATTGTAGCCTATACTATCTATCACTATTTGTACTATTTTAGGATAAGAAAACGCTCAATTCTAGTTTGCATACATGTTGGCTTAAGATAACCATCAAGCTATAGAAGAACTACAAGGTGCAACCAGCGTCAGCACTTAATTAGACCTCACTTGTGTAAAGTGATTGATTGCTTTAGCTAACAGCAGGCAACATAAAAGGCATATCAGAGTGTCTGGGGTCAAGCTCACCAAAGGCTTGTAGGGTGATAATACTATAATTTTTGGGGTGCTTATATTTGTCCTGTTACACACAAGTGTGTAATGGTAATGTGTGTTTGTTTTTTAATATCCTAACTCTCCCTGAGACACCAATAGGGTTACGGTTAAATGCCTTGCTCAAGTGCACAGAGACAGATGTTTTGTTTGTTTACCTTGTCGGCTCTGGTAAACAAACCTGCAACCTTTCAGGTTACTGGCCCAACGCTCTAACCTCAAAGCTACCTGATGGGATATTAGTAGGGCTTGACTTGGACTGAAATGGGTGGAGGTACTCATTTTGGGTGCTGGTATAGTTTATATTTAGGTGCAGGAATTCAACAATACCTTTTAGCTAATATTCTATTAGAGATGCAGTAACTCAAGTACTTGAGGTGCAGAAACTCAAGTAGTAGAGGTGCAGGAACTCAAGTAGTAGAGGTGCAGGAACTCAAGTAGTAGAGGTGCAGGAACTCAAGTAGTAGAGGTGCAGGAACTCAAGTAGTAGAGGTGCGGTCAGATACTCAGTTTCAGTGAGCTCTTGCCCAAGCCCTGGATATTACCAATTACATGACACCCAATTGGAAATGGAATTTGTTTGAGAGAAAAGCCCAAAATTCTAATTCATAAACAACAAAACATCTGTACCATTTACCACCGTCATAATAATACAAGGGAGTTACTTTGGTCTTTATTATATTATTATTTTATGGCCGATTTACTCCTGATATTACACAAAGCACTGAAATGTAATATGTTGCCACCAATCCATTTGTGAATAATAAATGAATGAATTGTATGCATTTATAACGTGACAACCATTTACACTGTTGGCTCCATACAGTACGTCATTCACATGGAATTCCACACTGAGAACATATTTCTCCCCTAATCGTCAATACCCAGCTTTTACGCAGATCAGAGTTAAAAAGAAACATATAGAGAGAAAATAAACAGCAGTTCTTCTTAGTCTGAGGAGGCTTTAAAGATGCTATCAGCAAGATGCAAAGTTGACGCACTGTTGGGATCAACACCCTCCCCCCTCCCCGAATGCACACACCCACGTCCTGTTTAATTGTTTATCTATCCCGTTGGAAAGACACCTGCTTCTCCCGACAGCCGTGTTTGTTTTTGTTTGCACTTGGGGCATGGGATAGAACCAGAGGGTAGGGATAGAGGCAGGGAGAGAGCTAGGAATATCCGCCATGCAGCCAGGTCTGGAGATTGGCCGTAGACACACTGGGTGTTGACTAAGTAGTAGCGCGTGTAGACTAGAGTGAAAGCATGGTGGGGGAAATAGGCAGGAGAAACCCATGGGATCAACCTATAGGACTCATGAGGAGAGTATAGGTTACACATAAGGTGATCCTACCTTGAGACATTGTTTTCAGACAAATAGAATCAAATCTATTACTGTTTCCAACGCGAATGTATAACAATTTATATGAAACATCAACGTCTAAATTCAGTTGAGTAACAGACACGTTGCTTTCATTAGAACTTAGTCCCTGGGGTTTTTCCTTAGCATACGGTATGACTGTGGTGAGGAGAAACTCAAGGCCCCCAGACGATGACTAGTCACTAGAGTATAACCAGGAATTGACAGCGAGAGAAGCGAACTGTTTCTTTCTTTTGAAGACTTTCAAATTGTTCCAAGGATTAAGTCTTGGCAAGCTTTGATAAAGAATGCTCTGCCGCAAAACAACTGAACCAACAAAAGGGATGTCATATTGATTGGTGGAGAGAGACGCGGGATACGCTACTAGGTGCTTTTTGCTGCTTCGCATGACTACTGTACATACTGCATGTGGAAAATTCAGACCAAATACAGTACTATACAGCAGATCAAAAGGCAAATCGCTTGATTTATATCAATCACCAAACCAGCATCTCTGATATGAATTATTATCAGATAGTTATTTTGCTAGTGCAACACCAAAACCGTCTAAAAAGACCGCTCGGAATCCTGGGGAGCCCATTTAAAGCTCACTAGCAACATCTGATAGTTTCGTTTACCTCACCAAGTATTGACATAGATTATAAGCTCTCAGTGTCTTATTGGGAATTGTCTGGGCTTGAGTCTGTCTAAGGCACAAAGCACAATCAGTGAAGAGTGTAATCATGTTATCTTTGTGAAATCAGAAATAACATCATCTCTTCATGAGTTTGTCTGAGGTTTCCAACAGTTACCAGCTCACCGTGCTTGCCTGATCCTTATCTGTTAAACGGTCTATTTATTGAGTGAGTTTGGGATGATATATCTGTTTTGTTCGGGAAAAGCCTCATATCCCGTTCACGCTCACACCCCCTTTCCCATTGGTTCATCCTGGAATCCCTGACCGTTGGCACTTACAGCCTGCTCTACACTCCTAGCACTCGACAGCTAACCAGGATCTCATGGAAATGACATGCAAATGAATCCTCTTTATCCAGGTTTGTTAGCTCATCTTAGCTGAGCCTTATACCGTAGTGAGTGAATTATGTTACGTTGTCCCTGACACGAGGGTGGATGTAAATTCTCCTGTATTATAGATGAAACTAAGTAAACCTGAGTATGACTATTTATTTAATAGAGTTTCCTATTTGAACAAAGCAACGGTATGCTTGTTTGAAGATCTCTATCAGACAGTATTCCTCTTAGGGCCACGGTAACAGAATTATACTGAGACTCAGATTTGTCACAAAAAAATGTGTGCCAAACAAAAAACCATTCATTTCAAAGTTGAACAAACCATACAACTCTAAACACTTAACAATTTACACTGAATATTTGACAAAAACACATTTACTGGAAGAACAGACACAAAGATTGATAATATAATTTCTGTAAAATCTCCCTCAGTTTTTAATGTCCACCTTTTCCCCAAACTCTGTTAAATGTCTGTTCCCGAATTAAGATTTGACATGACACATTGAAAAATGATATTGTGGTTATTGAACTACAGTAAGTGAAGTGGATTAACACCCAGTAACGGAATTGCAGTAACATAATTTCATCATGGATCCCTGATCTGTACTACACAGCAAAGCATAATTATGCATATGAATGTTATTCTCTTCATGGTGATGTATCCTAAATAGGTACACAAAGGTAGAAATATGGCTTTTAGTTTAATGAGCTCTGCCCCCAAACAAGCCAAATGCTCTGCCCTCAACCATACCAAATGACAAATTAACACACCTTTTCCAAATATGCCTTTTTTGATAACATACTTAATTTACTTAAGACACACACAAAAATGAATGGCACACATCCAATAGCCTCAAGAGGGGAGCAGGTAATAGGAATTAAACCCATATAGTCACAACAGACACGATCACCTATGGTAAAACACAGGTAGGAAAAGCTGTAGAAGTAAACCATAGCAATCATCTATGCACAATATTCCACGTTTGGCCAGGGAGAAATAACACAGAGAGTTGGTGCACACAAACATGATGACTAAGGCAGGGCATACGGATATGATGAGTTGAGGAGGTGTTTTGCTGAGGCTCGGCTTAGATGTTATCACACTGCTCTCTGTGCTGACAGTGCAAACACTGGGAGACAGTGAGGGTGCCATAGGCCTGTATACTAACCCCTTCTCCACCCTAGCCCTCTTCACAATGACCTGTGTGTGTGTGTGTGTGTGTGTGTGTGTGTGTGTGTGTGTGTGTGTGTGTGTGTGTGTGTGTGTGTGTGTGTGTGTGTGTGTGTGTGTGTGTGTCAGAGACGCTGAGATCCTTAACGGAGTGTGTTGTTGCTTTACACAACAGAGGAGATGTTAATGCCCTCAGCTGTGTGGAAGTTAACTG
The DNA here is from genome assembly GCF_036934945.1 of Oncorhynchus masou masou. Classification (NCBI taxonomy): domain Eukaryota; kingdom Metazoa; phylum Chordata; class Actinopteri; order Salmoniformes; family Salmonidae; genus Oncorhynchus; species Oncorhynchus masou. The sequence continues at coordinate 38,671,402 of NC_088243.1, forward strand.
GGCTCTTAACGGACTAAAAGAAAGGACCGTTACCAACCACAACGAAGCTACAGTGCATTCGGAAAGTATTCAGACCGCTTGACTTTTTCCACATTTTGTTACGTTACAGCCATATTCTAAAATGGATGAAATCGTTTTCCCCCCTCATCAATCTACAGACAATACCCCAAATGACACAGCAAAAATGTGTTTTTATACATTTTTGCAAATGTGTTAGAAATAAAAACCTGACATATCACATTTACATAAGTATTCAGACCCTTTAATCTGTACTTTGTTGAAGCACCTTTGGCAGCGATTTCAACTTCGAGCCTTCTTGGATATGACGCTACAAGCTTGGCACACCTGTATATGGGGAGTTTCACCCATTCTTCTCTGCAGGTCCTCTCAAGCTCTGTCAGGTCTCCCAGTCCCTGCCACTGAAAAACAACCCCGCAGCATGATGCTGCCACCACCATACTTCACCATAAGGATGGTGCCAGGTTTCCTCCAGATTGGCATTCAGACCAGAGAATCTTGTTTCTCATGGTTTGAGAGTCCTTTAGATGCATTTTGGCAAATTCCAAGCGGGCTGTCATGTGCCTTTTACCGAGGAGTGACTTCTGTCTGGCCACTCTACCATAAAGGCCTGATTGGTGGAGTGCTGCATAGATGGGAGAACCTTCCAGAAGGACAACCATCTCCATCTGGAGCTCTGTCAGAGTGACCCTCAGCTTCTTGGTCACCTCCCTGACCAAGGCCCTTCTCACCCGATTGCTCAGTATGTCTGGGTGGCCGGCTCTAGGAAGAGTCTTGGTGGTTCCAAACTTCTTCCATTTAAGAATGATGGATGATGAAGAATGTTGGAGGCCGCTTTGTTCTTGGGGACCTTCAATGCTGCAGAACTGTTCTGATACCCTTCCTGACATGGAGCCCAACGAGCCAGCTGAGGTGTGGGAGACTGATGAGCCGGTTGAGGCGTGAAAGCCTGACAATCCCACTGAGGTACGGGAGACTGATGAGCCGGTTGAGGCGTGAAAGCCTGACAATCCCACTGAGGTGCGGGAGACTGATGAGCCGGTTGAGGCATGAAAGCCTGACAATCCCACTGAGGTGCGGGAGACTGATGAGCCGGTTGAGGCGTGAAAGCCTGACAATCCCACTGAGGTGCGGGAGACTGATGAGCCGGTTGAGGTGCGGGAGACTGATGAGCCGGTTGAGGTGCGGGAGACTGATAAGCCGGTTGAGGCGTGAAAGCCTGACAATCCCACTGAGGTGCGGGAGCCTGACAAGCCGGCTGAGGCATGACGTGAGATGGGAGCCTGCCGAGCCAACCAAGGCAAAGAAACCTCCCGAGCCAGCTAAGGCGTGGAAGCCCGACGAGCCAGCTGTGGCACCCTGGATCCTTCAGCAGTGGCACCTGGTCCCGACGTCACCAACAAAACAAAAGAATCCCTGATGCTTCAAATATTAGTGTCAGCATTCTGTAAGGACAGACGCTGGGAGACAAGAAGCAAGTACAGGGAGTGAACATGTAATAAATAACTGACAAGTACAGCGTCTGAACAGGGGAAACATAACGACAATACATTTACATTACATTTAAGTCATTTAGCAGACGCTCTTATCCAGAGCGACTTACAAATTGGTGAATTCACCTTCTGACATCCAGTGGAACAGCCACTTTACAATAGTGCATCTAAATCATTAAGGGGGGGGATGGTGAGAAGGATTACTTATCCTATCCTAGGTATTCCTTGAAGAGGTGGGGTTTCAGGTGTCTCCGGAAGGTGGTGATTGACTCCGCTGTCCTGGCGTCGTGAGGGAGTTTGTTCCACCATTGGGGGGCCAGAGCAGCGAACAGTTTTGACTGGGCTGAGCGGGAACTGTACTTCCTCAATGGTAGGGAGGCGAGCAGGCCAGAGGTGGATGAACGCAGTGCCCTTGCTTGGGTGTAGGGCCTGATCAGAGCCTGGAGGTACTGCGGTGCCGTTCCCCTCACAGCTCCGTATGCAAGCACCATGGTCTTGTAGCGGATGCGAGCTTCAACTGGAAGCCAGTGGAGAGAGCGGAGGAGCGGGGTGACGTGAGAGAACTTGGGAAGGTTGAACACCAGACGGGCTGCGGCGTTCTGGATGAGTTGTAGGGGCTTAATGGCACAGGCAGGGAGCCCAGCCAACAGCGAGTTGCAGTAATCCAGACGGGAGATGACAAGTGCCTGGATTAGGACCTGCGCCGCTTCCTGTGTGAGGCAGGGTCGTACTCTGCGGATGTTGTAGAGCATGAACCTACAGGAGCGGGCCACCGCCATGATGTTGGTTGAGAACGACAGGGTGTTGTCCAGGATCACGCCAAGGTTCTTAGCGCTCTGGGAGGAGGACACAATGGAGTTGTCAACCGTGATGGCGAGATCATGGAACGGGCAGTCCTTCCCCGGGAGGAAGAGCAGCTCCGTCTTGCCGAGGTTCAGCTTGAGGTGGTGATCCGTCATCCACACTGATATGTCTGCCAGACATGCAGAGATGCGATTCGCCACCTGGTCATCAGAAGGGGGAAAGGAGAAGATTAATTGTGTGTCGTCTGCATAGCAATGATAGGAGAGACCATGTGAGGTTATGACAGAGCCAAGTGACTTGGTGTATAGCGAGAATAGGAGAGGGCCTAGAACAGAGCCCTGGGGGACACCAGTGGTGAGAGCGCGTGGCGAGGAGACAGATTCTCGCCACGCCACCTGGTAGGAGCGACCTGTCAGGTAGGACGCAATCCAAGCGTGGGCCGCGCCGGAGATGCCCAACTCAATAATGCTGACATGGGAACAAACTAAGGAACAGACCGATATAGAAGGGGAAATCAACTAAGTGAAGGAGTCCAGGTGAGTCCAATGAGCACTGATGCGCGTAATGATGGTGACAGGTGTGCGTATTGATGGGCAGCCTGGTGCCTTCGCGCACCAGAGAGGGGGAGCGGGAGCAGATGTGACAAAATAAGGTATCAGTTTTTTATTTGTAATAAATCCGTTAAAAATGTCTAAAAACCTGTTTTTGCTTTTTCATAATAGGGTATTGTGTGTAGATTGATGAGGATTTTTGTTTATTTAATCCATTTTGCAATAGCGCTGTAACGTAACAAAATGTGGAAAAAGTCAAGGGTTCTGAATCCTTTCCGAAAGCACCATCTTAACCCTGGCACAGATCCCATAGGACCAGGATGCTATTGTGGTGGTTATGTTAATCAGAATCCTGTAGGAAAGGGAGTTTACCAAGTAAACAACTTTATAACGTTATTACACATTATTATTCAAAGAGTGCTGGTCCACGTCAAACTTGGATTACATTGTTTGTTCAGGCCCTAGGTTATGCTGTACTATGAATGCAAGTATTTCTCTAATATTGACTCGTGCATGTATTTTACACAATATAATCAAAACAGAGTGTCTGTGAAAGTCAGTTATATACAGAAACTTAAGGTACAACAGTACCTCTATTAAGTTAGCTACAGGTAACTGTATGGTCCGTACAGTATATACACAAGTATGTTTGCTATACTATTGCAGGAGTTCTTGTTTTCGTCTGTTCATGGCCCTACTAAAAAAAACAAAACATGGCGGCCCGAAATATATACAGATTTCAGCATGTGAGACGAACGTTGAAAGACGACGGGCAAGCGCCCCAACCATCAGAGGGTGAGGTGGGACAACAGCAGAGTAACCGGAGCAGTGGAGTGCTACAGGCCCAGACATTTCCGTGGGTAAACGTGGCGCTGCTGCGGCTGACAGACTTATCCAAAAATCAGCCTCTGCCCCCTGATCTCACTCGAACACTGACAGAAAATTAAACTACCTCACAAGTCATGTCAAGTGTTTAGGACTTTAGACAGGTTGCTATACATTGAAGCTTTCTTACAGTGTAATGAGACCTGAAAAGACCTCCATAGAAGCAATCCATTATTATCAGTTTCAGCTTGATATTCTTTTGGCTTGATGGGCCCAGCTGCCGAGGCAAATAGATCAGCTCAAAATGCTCGAGGAAGAGACTTGAGATTGTCTTGGTCCTTGTAAACTTCACTGTGTCCTTACAAACTGTATGTGTTTTTTTTTTTTTTACCTTTATTTAACCAGGCAAGTCAGTTAAGAACACATTCTTATTTTCAATGACGGCCTAGGAACAGTGGGTTAACTGCCTGTTCAGGGGCAGAACGACAGATTTGAACCATGTCAGCTCGGGGGTTTGAACTTGCAACCTTCCAGTTACTAGTCCAACTCTCTAACCACTAGGCTACCCTGCCGCCCCACTGCACCGGACCTATCATTATCGCCGTGACGATCATGGCACTCTCTGGCCTATGACTGAAACGTCATCACGGTGGAACATGCTATGAGATCTCTTTCAGGTTATAACATTTACAAGGTTTGGGATATCTTGCTACGCCAATGGTATAAAGTTGCTGCGTTCCATTTATTTCTCTCTCTGTGACTCTGCGGTGTGAACTAGGCTACCTTTGTGAGGAACTTACCCAAAAATATGACCATGAATTGTTGACACACTATCTGTGATCATATGGTGACACCACCAGTGACAATGTCCTGTAGATGAGGTGACAGTCATGTAATTTGTAAGGGAACTGGTTCGCTAATGTTTCGAGACGGATGCCTTCTTTCAGAAAGCAAGCAAACAAGAACGTAGTCCATTCCAGTTTGATCATGGGATTTTCACATGTTCGTTTGAAAACTCACACCCATTTAGGTACATTTTGTATTATGTTCTTTGGAAGATGAAAATGTATAAATGTGGCTTCCGTCTGGCCACTCTACCATAAAAGCCTGTTTGGTGAAGTGCTGCAGAGATGGTTGTCCTTCTGGAAGGTTCTTCCATCTCCACAGAGGAACTCTGGACCTCTGTCAGAGTGACCATCGCTTTCTTGGTCACCTCCCTGACCAAGGCCCTTCTCCCCCAATTGCTCAGTTTGGCCGGGCGGCCAGCTCTAGGAAGAGCCTTGGTGGTTCCAAACTTCTTCCATTTAAGAATGATAGAGGCCACTGTGTTCTTGGGGACCTTCAATGCTGCAGAAATGTTTTGTCACAATTCCCCAGACCTGTGCCTCGACACAATCCTGTCTTGGAGCTCTACGGACAATTCCTTCAACCTCATGGCTTGGTTTTTGCTCTGACATTTACTGTCATATCAGGGATCTTATATAGACAGGTGTGTGCCTTTCCAAATCATGTCCAATCAATTGCATTTACCACAGGTGGACTCAAGGTGATCAATAGAAACAGGATGCACCTGAGCTCAATTTCGAGTCTCATAGCAAAGGGTCTGAATACGTATGTAAATAAGGTATCTTTTACACACACACACACACACACACACACACACACACACACACACACACACACACACACACACACACACACACACACATATATAACTTAGCAAAAAAAATAAAAAATCTGTTTTGCTTTGTCATTATGGGGTATTGTGTGTAGACTGATGAGGAAAATGTTTTATTTAATCCATTTTAGAATTTGGCTGTAACGTAACTAAATGTGGAAAAAGTCAAGTGGTCTGAATGCTTTCCAAACTCACTGTAAATTCATAAAAATGTTTTTAATGAAAACATCTCAATAATTATTATTCGACCCTCGACTTAGTCTCGGGCCTAACAACACCCTTGCCAGCATATCCTCCAACCGTAGCTTCAAGGGCATTATCACTTAACTGTTCCAGAGGTGGAAAGACACACAAGGCAATTTTTTAACCCTTTCTTTCTTTTCTCTGTGTGGAATATTGACATACTCTGTGTGCCATAGCATACAGTATCTACTACAAAACTTGATTTCTTTTTAACTCACAGGCTACTTAGGAGAGCAAAACATGACATCCTACAGACAATGAATATTCATAACTATTGGAGAATTTATCATTTCATCAGGCTGGGTCAAATAATCAGGTTTGTGTCAGGGTAGGTTTGTGTTAGGTATGCGTGGGAGGCCACCAAAAAGTTCACCTTGTCTTGTGCGATTAGATTTATGAAATACGTGTGTGTGTGTGTGTGTGTGTGTGTGTGTGTGTGTGTGTGTGCGCGCGTGCAGTACACAGATTTGTTATCAAACCTGAAGTTATCTTAGAGGAAGTTGGAACTCATTTTTTGTTATGGCAAAAGCACTCGGTTACATTCGTTTTTTCAGAATCCATTTTAAGAACCCTTCACCGTCTTTCTTTACTGCTGAAACAAATTATGGTTGAACAAGATTGAACTAACGGATGATGTTGAATTTGTCTACAAATCAACATGTTTCCTGCTTACAAAGCAGCTTTACAGTCTTCTTCTCTGCATCTCTGCTTTACAACCACTTTAAATGAGAGACTCTCACGTGCCAATCAAAAATCAAGAAAAAAAAACTGTTCCGTAAGTCTCAAAGGGAGTCACACTTTTGTCAGTCAGTCAACACCAGATTCTGGGCGAAGGTGAATGAAAGGTAACAGCAGAAGCGAAACAAAAAAATATCAGTTTTGCTACCAGCAGTCCTTATATTCATTTGACTGAGAGGGTGTAAAAGAGGGGCGCTTTGGTTGTTCCCTGCCCTACAATATCCCCCCTAATCACATTAACCACAGACACACACACTGTAGGTCTGTGTGTGTATTTGCGTGACGTGTGTGTGCAACGTGTTTGTACTTGCTTGTTCATTTGCATGTGTGTGTGTGTGTGTGTGTGTGTGTGTGTGTGTGTCGGGACAGGGTTTGGGAGGCAGGTGAGAGAGAGAACAGACTGGATCCAGTTCGTAAAAGATCTCAGGGCAGGTAGGAACAAGCCTAGCTGAGTTTCTGTTGTTCCACAGCCAAACTCAGCAGGTTGTTGATTACTGTCATCTTCACGTGGAGAGAAAGGAACCACAACGGTGCTCCGAAAGCCATTTATCCTTTACTCTCAGTCTATTGCTTCCCATGTGGGTGTAGCAGAGTGAAGAAAGCAACTGTCAAAAGGACAGAGAGCTAAACCACATACTCATAAAGGGCTTTTATAGAGGCCTTTACCACTCATCCCTTAACATAATAGTGTGGTTTAAACAGAGGGCGATCAAGGTGTCACTCGTTTCACAACAGACTAAACATTTCAGTAAAGTCAAGTGTTTTTCCATACATACTGTAGTTATCAACAGCCCATGTCTCATGCCATTATGTGAGCTTGGGAATTTTTCCCACGATCCCTGAGAATTCTAGAATGAAGTAGTATTCTCTATAGGAAAAATACCCATGATGAGAGAGCCTATATTGTATCTTCATTAATCCTATTCTAGGAAAAACTAAGAACTTGATTCCAGGCTCTCTGTGGTTACTAAAGATCCCATGGCACTTATCGTAAGAGTAGGGGTGTTAACCCCGGTGCCCTGGCTAAATTCCCAATCTGGCCCGCATGCCAACATGTCCACCTAATCATCCCCAGCTTCCAATTGGCTCATTCATCCCCCTCTTCTCACATATTCCCCAGGTTGTTGCTGTAATTGAAAATGTGTTCGAAGTAAACTTACCAGGTAAAATGAGGTTTAAATAAAATGATTTAAAAAATGCATTCTTGACCTTGTGTCCTCATTAGTAAAAGAAAACTACAGGCCATAACAATGAGCCAGGTGGATGACCATTGACCTTTCATGTTGATTGTGAAAAAAAAATGGGAAAAAAACAAACTTATGGAGACCTTTCGATGACCCATCAAGTTCAACTTCTTTCTTTCTCCTCCCCTCTCAAGATACTTACAGTCTTCCTGTGTGAGACACCATTTTACTGCAATGTCATCTAATTAACCCCTTGTCCAACTTGTCTAAAATCCCTCTGGTAAGAAGGATCTTCATACGGGATTAGATCAAATACCACTGCCATGTCTGTGCTAATTTGAAGTGAAAAATGTTTGGCGGAAAATGTCAGGACAACCCATGCACTTACGGCGAGACAACAGCCAGAGGAAAACAGAGGAGTTTCACTTGAACCTAAGCCAAGCCTCTAACCCTGCAGGGCAGTGGATTGGTGTGTGTGTTATTGATGTTTCCAATGAATTGGTGTCTGTGTGTGTTTCTCTGTGTGTGAGTAAACACTTCACTAATGGTCTAAACAAACCTGTCATTGTTAAAATGCTGTAATTATTTCATTAAACTATGGCATTCCCATAAATCAAAGTACTGTCTTTAAGGAGTGTCGATATTAAATCTGAAACACCTTTGGGTTAGTCTATTGTTAACAGAACTACACCTGTCAGACCTGTAGTAGTTCAACCCTGATAGACAGGTAGGCCCATCCCTGGGTGGAGCGGATAGAAATCACTGCACTTCATAAAAGGCAGAGGTTAGTCCAACCGCTACTAAGGAAGTCACATCAGAGAGGACAGTTGCAATAGTATCCATATGAATACTTAATTTAGTGATGCTCAGTCTCCCTGGTATTGGTCCCTAGTGCCCCAGGGACCAATGGTCAGATGGTTAGTGTATGCCAATTTAGAAGGCCAGAATCTCGGAGTCGCCTCTTCCCTGTTGAAGCTGCCAGTTGAGGACTTGTGAGGCGTCTGTTTCTCAAACTAGGCACTCTAATGTACTTGCCCTCTTGCTCAGGTGTGCACCGGAGCCTCCCACTCCTCTTTCTATTCTGGTTATGGCCAGTTTGCACTGTTCTGTGAAGGGAATAGTACACAGCGGTGTACGAGATCTTCATTTTCTTGCAAATTCTTCCGATTGAATAGCCTTAATTTCTCAGAACAAGAATATACTGACGAGTTTCAGAAGAAAGTGCTTTGTTTCTGGCCATTTTGAGCCTGTAATCGAACCCACAAATGTTGATGCTCCAGGAACTCAACTAGTCTAAAAGAAGGCCAATTTTATTGCTTCTTTAAAATCATTACAATAGTTTTCAGCTGTGCTAACATAATTGCAAAAGCATTTTCTATTGATCAATTAGCCTTTTAAAATGATAAACTTGGATGAGCTAACACAACGTGTCATTGGAACACAGGAGTGATGGTTTCTGATAATGGGCCTCTGTACGCCTATGTAGATATTCCATAAAAATCAGCCATTTCCAGCTACAATAGTAATTTTCATACCTATTTCACTGTACAGCCTTACCTATGGATTGTGGATCAATGACATGGGGTATCAGTCTACTTAGTGATAGCCAGAGAACATTAGCGCCGTAGCTCTTATTGCAGGACTCTGAAACAACTGTGAATTGAGCCACATGTATTGTCAACCTATGTGTATTGAACCATATTCCAGAGGAAAAACATACTGCGTGGATGTTTTGGAAAAAATATATTGGGTATTGAGTAGACTGTTTACCTAATTTTATTGATCCCCAATCCAAAGGTGAAGCTGTAAAGTGCAATATGAATGTCAATACGCTGACTAGAGAGGTGATTTCACAGTCACAGTCCTGCGATAAGAGCTACAACGCTAATATTTGCGTAAACTCTTCACAGTTGTGTTCTGTGGGTGCCACCGAGTAGACTGATACCCCATTTCATTGATTCACATTCCAACCTTGTTTAACATTATCAAGTCTAAATATGGCATGATTTCACCAATTGTAACCTTCTGCATCACTTTTAAAGATGTGCTTTTATTTGAAGGCAGACTGCAAATTCCACTATTGTGCCTAATCCTAAATGTAGCTAGCTTCACAACACATAACCCGGTCAGGTCGAGCCTCACTAGCCAGATGAAGCTAGCTGGCTGCTTTTAACGTTAGATTTGGGCAACAGTGTTAAGTCGCTGGCTAGCTATTTATTTTTATGAACTGAAGTTAAATTTTAATAGTCGAACAACAAGTGGCTACCTAGCTAATATTTACTCACAAGGATTCCTAAATCATTGCTAAGAATAGTGAAAATCTAAATCGGTCATTGTTTTCAGGCTGGAGGTTCCGAACCGTGGACCGAACCGTGGACCGCTCTGGACTGCGAACCGTCGCCGGAGGCTCTGGACTGCGAACCGTCGCCGGAGGCTCTGGACTGCGAACCGTCGCCGGAGGCTCTGGACTGCGAACCGTCGCCGGAGGCTCTGGACTGTGAATACGCACTGGAGGCCTAGTGCGTGGAGCCGGTACTACTGGTGACACGCACATCAGGGTGAGGGCGGGGAGCAGGCACAAGACGTACTGGACTGGAGAGGCCCACTGGAGGCCTGGTGCGTGGAGCCGGCACAGGTGGTACCGGACTGGTGACACGCACTTCAGGGAGAGTGCGTAGAGCTGGCACAGGACTTACTGGGCTGTGGATGCATACTGGAGACCTGGTGCGTGGAGCCGGCACAGATTTCACCAGACTAATAGCATGCTCCTCAGGACAAGTACGGAGAGCTGACTCAGGTGGCATTAAATTGATAATACACTCCTTAGGGCAAATGTCGTGCATCTTCCACCAACTCAACTCCTCCAATACCTCCATCCACTCACTGACGGTCTCGGACTCTCTCCGTTTACTCTCCTCCAGTTTCTCTCTCTTCTCCCAGACTGGCTGTGGGAGAAGTGTTGGCTCCTGTGTTGAGGATCAGCGTGGCAGATGTGTTGTTGCTTACCCTTACCACTTGGGTAAGCTTAGTGATGAGTTTTGTGGGCACTATGGGGTTGAACGCTGAGCTGTAGTCAATGAACAACATTCTCACATAGGTGTTCCTTTTGTTCAGTGTGCGATTGAGATTGCATCATCTGTGGATCTGTTGGGGCGGTATGCAAATTGGAGTGGGTCTAGGATTTACAGCATGATGGTGTTGATGTGAGCCATGACCAGCCTTTCAAAGCACTTCATGACAACCGACGTGAGTGCTACGGGGTGGTAATCATTTAAGATTACAGTCGCTTTCTTGGGCACAGAGACAATGGTGGTCGGTTTGAAACATGTATGTGTTACAGACTCGGTCAGGGAGAGAATGAAAATGTCAGTGAAGACACTTACCAGTTGGTCCGCACATGCTTTGAGCACACTTCCTGGTAATCCGTCTGGCCCAGGGGCTTTGTGAATGTTGACCTGTTTAAAAAGGTCTTGCTCACATCGGCTACGGAGAGCCTGATCACACAGCCGTCCAGAACAGTTGGTGCTCTTGTATGCTTCAGTGTTGCTTGCCTCTAAGTGAGCATAAAAGGCATTTAGCTCATCTGGTAGGCTCGTGTCACTGGGCAGCTCTCGTCTGGGTGTCCCTTTGTAGTCCCTAATAGTTTGCAAGCCCTGCCACATCTGACCAGCCTCAGAGCCGGTGTAGGAAGATTCAATCTTAGTCCTGCATTGATGCTTTGCATGTTTGATGGTTCGTCTGAGGGCGTAGCAAGATTTCTTATAATCATCCGGATTAGTTTCCCGCTCACTGAAAGTGGCAACTCTATCCTTTAGCTCAATGCAGATGTTGCATGTAAATCCATGGCTTCTGGTTGGGTTATGTACGTACGGTCACTGTAGGGACGACAATGTTGATGCAAGTGTTGATGAAGCCGGTGACTATGTGTCTTTGTGTTTGGAGTAAGTTTTTTTTCCCTCTGGTTGCACATGTGACATGCTGATAGAAATTAGGTCAAACGGATTTAAGTTTGCCTGCATTAAAGTCCCCAACCACAAGGAGCGTCGCTTCTGGATGAACATTTTTCTTGTTTGCTTACGGCCAGCATCGGTTTGTGGTGGTAAATAGACAGCTACGAATAATATAGATGAGAACTCTCTTGGTAGATAGTGTGGTCTACAGATTATCATGAGGTATTCTATCTCAGGCGAGCAATACCTCAAGACTTATTTAATATTAGACATCGCACACCAGCAATTAGTGACAAATAGGCACACAACCCCGCACCTCGTCTTACCAGAAATAGCTGCTCTGTCCTGCCGATGCACGGAAAACCCAGCCAGCTCTATATTATCCATGGAGTCGTTCAGCCAAGTCTCGGTGAAGATATTACAGTTAATGTCTCGTTGGTAGGATAGTCTTAAATCGTAGATCGTCCAGTTTATTTCCCAATTGTTGGCCAATAATACGGTTGGTAGGCACCCCGCCCTCATCCCCTTTTTTCTACATCTTTTCTTCACACGGAGGACGGGGATGACAGGGATTTGGGCCTGGTCTCGACAAAGCGATATATCCTTCGCATCGGACTCATTAAAGAAAAATCTTTGTCCATTTTGTGGTGAGTATTCGCTGTTCTGATGTCCAGAAGCTCTTTTCAGTCATAAGAGACAGTAGCAGCAAAACGTACAAAATTATTTACCGAAAATGCGGAAAAAAACGAACAAAATATCACAGTTGGTTCAGAGCCTGTAAAATGGCAGCCATCACCTCCGGCGCATCTACTCGACCGCTCATGATGTAAACACAGTCCAGTTCAAAGTAAATTGCACAGATCCATATATGGCAATGGTCTATTTGTACAGTATATAGGCCTACTGCAGCTCTAATTGGTTATGCCACACCAGTCTTTGTAGAGTACAGGCTGAGTCTTGCATGTCAATGAAATAGTATCCTACTCCGAAGCGTTCTTCCTACAACAAAATCTCTTGCATAGTTTTTTTTGTGTACGTTGCATTGAAAGTGAGTAATATTTGATCACAATTGCCACAGTAAAGTTGAGTGAAGTTCAATCTCGTTATTCTCTCAGTGGGCGGATATTTCTTCTGCACAGCAGTCCCAGGAAGCTGTTCCGATGCAGTCACGGCATAGAGGGAACATTGGTTGAGACGTTGAGCAATGAAATTTTAACCTTTATTCACCCACTCCAGAAGACATCCAGAGGTTTGTTTAATTCTCAAATGTTGGCACAACCAAATTCCAATAGAAAAATAATGTCAGATTTTTGGTTTAGTTGTCATCTAAATGTGTCATCAATGCGCTTTTAACAGTTTTAAAGCAAAACAAAGTTAATGGGAATACAATGGCAGATATTTTGTATGAACAGTATACAACAACTTAATGTGTTATCACTTCGCTTCATCTAATAGCACAACCAAAGGACCTGGATTGCAGTTGAGATTACCTTAAAAGTATTTAGTGCAAGTGATCAATGCTGTTCGAAATTCTACACAGATTATTATAGCAATTGTAAAAGATCTCCGCAGACCTGCCCCTTTGCATGCCATCTTGAACATACACGTTTCTACGATTACATAAGACATTTATAGTTACAGTAACCTCAAAATGTATTACAAAAGTAATAATGAATTGTGTTTGGATTACAACACAACCAAATGTTAACATTGAAAGAGTAGGACTAAATCAAATCAAACTTTATTTAAAGTGCTTTTAAATTTCGATTTCATTTAGTCCTATTCTTTAACTCTTTGGTTGAGATGGAGATGTGAATCCAACATATCAATTATTAATTTGTAGACAAACTGGAAGTAAAGATTGCACTATCCAAGCAGAAGCTCCATCTCCTTCAAATGTGGATATTTGGTTCTATTAACAACCAAACAATTCAATATCCAGTTTGTCTACAAATTAATAATTGATATGTTGGATTCACATCTCCATCTCAATAAAAAAAAGCTAAATTAAAGAATATAAGTAAATCCAACTTTAAAAATGCACTTTAAATAAAAGTTTGATTTGATTTAGTCCTACACTTTAACTTAGATTTTTGGTTGAGCTGGAGACATGAAATCAACATATGAATTCATTATTCACGTGAAGATTACATTTGAAATCAACCAAAAGCTTGAAACCCTAGGCCTTTATGTACAGTGCCTTGCGAAAGTATTCGGCCCCCTTGAACTTTGCAACCTTTTGCCACATTTCAGGCTTCAAACATAAAGATATAAAAGTGTATTTTTTGTGAAGAATCAACAACAAGTGGGACACAATCATGAAGTGGAACGACATTTATTGGATATTTCAAACTTTTTTAACAAATCAAAAACTGAAAAATTGGACGTGCAAAATTATTCAGCCCCTTTACTTTCAGTGCAGCAAACTCTCTCCAGAAGTTCAGTGAGGATCTCTGAATGATCCAATGTTGACCTAAATGACTAATGATGATAAATACAATCCACCTGTGTGTAATCAAGTCTCCGTATAAATGCACCTGCAATGTGATAGTCTCAGAGGTCCGTTAAAAGCGCAGAGAGCATCATGAAGAACAAGGAACAAACCAGGCAGGTCCGAGATACTGTTGTGAAGAAGTTTAAAGCCGGATTTGGATACAAAAAGATTTCCCAAGCTTTAAACATCCCAAGGAGCACTGTGCAAGCGATAATATTGAAATGGAAGGAGTATCAGACCACTGCAAATCTACCAAGACCTGGCCATCCCTCTAAACTTTCAGCTCATACAAGGAGAAGACTGATCAGAGATGCAGCCAAGAGGCCCATGATCACTCTGGATGAACTGCAGAGATCTACAGCTGAGGTGGGAGACTCTGTCCATAGGACAACAATCAGTTGTATATTGCACAAATCTGGCCTTTATGGAAGAGTGGCAAGAAGAAAGCAATTTCTTAAAGATATCCATAAAAAGTGTCGTTTAACGTTTGCCACAAGCCACCTGGGAGACACACCAAACATGTGGAAGAAGGTGCTCTGGTCAGATGAAACCAAAATTGAACTTTTTGGCAACAATGCAAAACGTTATGTTTGGCGTAAAAGCAACACAGCTCATCACCCTGAACACACCATACCCACTGTCAAACATGGTGGTGGCAGCATCATGGTTTGGGCCTGCTTTTCTTCAGCAGGGACAGGGAAGATGGTTAAAATTGATGGGAAGATGGATGGAGCCAAATACAGGACCATTCTGGAAGAAAACCTGATGGAGTCTGCAAAAGACCTGAGACTGGGACGGAGATTTGTCTTCCAACAAGACAATGATCCAAAACGTAAAGCAAAATCTACAATGGAATGGTTCAAAAATAAACATATCCAGGTGTTAGAATGGCCAAGTCAAAGTCCAGACCTGAATCCAATCGAGAATCTGTGGAAAGAACTGAAAACTGCTGTTCACAAATGCTCTCCATCCAACCTCACTGAGCTCGAGCTGTTTTGCAAGGAGGAATGAGAAAAAATTTCAGTCTCTCGATGTGCAAAACTGATAGAGACATACCCCAAGCGACTTACAGCTGTAATCGCAGCAAAAGGTGGCGCTACAAAGTATTAACTTAAGGGGGCTGAATAACTTTGCACGCCCAATTTTTCAGTTTTTGATTTGTTAAAAAAGTTTGAAATGTCCAATAAATGCCGTTCCACTTCATGATTGTGTCCCACTTGTTGTTGATTCTTCACAAAAAAATACAGTTTTATATCTTTATGTTTGAAGCCTGAAATGTGGCAAAAGGTCGCAAAGTTCAAGGGGGCCGAATACTTTCGCAAGGCACTGTATGGTCTATTTTCAGTTGAACCCTGGGTTGAATTGAAACAATAGCTGTTAATAGCTTTAGAAATATTATGTAAGCTTAGTACCATTTTAAGAGATGTGTCAAAAGTCATTTGCACGATAGTACATTGGTAGTAGTCAGTGACAAATATGAAAGCTAAGCAGGGATGGCCTTTGTTAAATCCTGGATAGGAGACCAAATTGATAGCTGTAGACAGAGCAAATCTCCAGTAGAAAGTGCTGCCCAGCTTATTCTTTTTTTGTGGTTTCAAAATGTACAAATTCAACAGACAAACCTTGTATAAACTAGGTTGAAAATTGGTCAACATGATCCTGTGGTTAAAATGTTACCCTCAACACAACAGTTTAAGTTGATGACTTTTTGCAAATCCAATGCGTTTCCCCTTAGATTCCACGTCACAATACGTTGACAAATTACGCTGAAACAATGTTGACTCAACCAGTGTGTGTCCAGTGGGAAAATACATGTTTTAATCTAGACCAATGTCTGCAGAAAGTTTATTACTTGATATTATTAAAACATATTCAAATTACTATAATTGAAAGACTATGAGGGACAATGACCAAACTATCACATTAGTTTTTGATGCAAACATCAGCTCTGAATGTGAGTATCCGTAGCAACTGCTCCATCTGGCTGCTGCTCACCATTCACGAGACAGTTACCTGCTCTGCACAGCACACCCAGCTGAAAACAACAACCATTACAAGATTTTGGTAATGAAGGCAGCCCTTCTACTTACCCAGAGCTGGATGAACTCAATTCCTCACCTGAAGGCTTCATAATTCACTGATTTATGTTGGATTCTGAGGTAACAACCTGGTCTGAAAGCATTTCGTATTATTCTGTACGTAAATCCAAAAACTTAGATTTCATATGATATTAAAGAGTTAGCTAAAAAGGGATTAAGGCTGGGGTTTGGGGAAGTGTTAGCTAGCATGCTAAATAGTTTAAAAGTGGCAAGTATACTTGAATAAAAATATAAATGCAACATGCAACATTTAACAGTTCAGTTACAGTTCATATAAGGACATCAGTGAATTGAAATAAATTCATTAGGCCCTGCTCTATGGATTTCAAAATGATTGTGAAAACAGATATGCATCGGTTGGTCACAGATACCTTTAAAAAAAGGTAGGGGCGTGGATCTGAAAACCAGTCAGTATTTGGTGTGACCAAATAGACATGTCTCCTTCGCATAGAGTTGATCCGGCTGTTGATTGTGGCCTGTGGAATATTGTCCCACTCCTCTTCAATGGCTGTGCAAAGTTGCTGGATATTGGTGGGAACTGGAAGATGCGGTCATACGCGTCAATACAGAGCATCCCAAACACGCTCAATAGGTGACATGTCTGGTGAGTATCCAGGTCATGGAAGAACTGGGAAATGTTCAGCTTCCATGAATTGTGTACAGATCCTTGCGACATGGGGCCGTGCATTGAATGGCACGGCAATGGGCCTCAGGATCTCGTAAAAGAATCTCTGTGCATTCAAATTGCGTGTTCAATTGTCCATAGCTTATGGCTGCCCATCTCCACCATGGGCACTCTGTTCAGAACATTGAAATCAGAAAACCGCTCACCCACACAATGCCATACACGTGGTCGGTTGGAGGTACTGCCAAATTCTCTAAAATGACATTGGAGGTGGCTTATGGTAGAGAAATTATCATTAAATTCTCTGCCAGCAGCTCTGTTGCACACTCCTGCAGTCAACATGCCAATTGCACGTTCCCTTGATATCTGTAGGATTGTGGTGTGACAAACCTGCACATTTTAGAGTGACATGTTATTGGCCAGCATCTCGGAGTCGCCTCTTCACTGCTGACATTGAGACTGGTGTTTTGCGGGTACTATTTAATGAAGCTGCCAGTTGAGAACTTGTGAGGCGTCTGTTTCTCAAACTAGACACTCTGATGTACTTGCCCTCTTGCTCAGTTGTGCACCGGGTCCTCCCACTCCTCTTTCTATTCTGGTTAGGGCCAGTTTGTGCTGTTCTGTGAAGGGAGTAGTACACAACGTTGTACGAGATCTTCAGTTTCTTGCAAATTTCTCGCATGGAATAGCCTTAACTTCTCAGAACAAGAATAGACTGATGAGTTTCAGAAGAAAGTTATTGGTTTCTGGCCATTTTGAGCCTGTAATTGAACACACAAATGCTGATGTCCAGGAACTCAACTAGTCTAAAGTAGGCCCGTTTTATTGCTTCTTCATTCAGTACAACACTTTTCAGCTGTGCTAACATAATTGCAAAAGGATTTTCTAATGATAAATTAGCCTTTTAAAATTATAAACTTGGATTAACACAACGTGCCATTGGAACACAGGATTGATTGTTGCTGATAATGGGCCGCAGTACGCCGATGTAGAAAAACATAACAAATCTGACGTTTCCAGCTTCAATAGTAATTTACAACATTAACAATGTCTACACTGTATTTCTGATCAATTTGATGTTGTTTTAATGGACAAAAATGTGCTTTTCTTTCAAAAACAAGGAAATTTGTGACCCCAAACTTTTGAACGGTAGTAAATATATATATATTACACACAAACATAACCTTTGTGGTTCTTTAAGACATTTATACTTAGCTCAAAGTATTTGCCATATTCAATGGATATACAGTATATTGTTAACTGAATATCTCTCTAGAATAACCTGGAGTTATAACCGGCCAACAGCTCTGCACCCCCGCAGCAACTTGCCCAAGCCCCCCCCCCCCCTCCCCCCCCTGCTTCTCCTTCACCCTAATCCAGATAGCTGATGTTCTGAAAGAGCTGCAAAATCTGGACCCTACAAATCAGCTTTGTAAAACTATCTGCCGCAATTGTTGCAACCCCTATTACTAGCCTGTTCAACCTCCCTTTCGTATCTTCTGAGATCCATAAAGATTGGAAAGCTGCCGCGGACATCCCACTCTTCAAAGGGGTGAGACACTCTAGACCCAAATTGTTACAGACCTATATCCATCCTGCCCTGCTTTTCTAAAGTATTCGAAAGCCAAGTTAACAAACAGATCCCTGACCATTTCGAATCCCACCGTACGTTCTCCGCTATGCAATCTGGTTTCCGAGTTGGTCATGGGTGCACCTCAGCCACGCTCAAGGTCCTAAACGATATGATAACCGCCATCAATAAAAGACAGTACTGTGCAGCCGTCTTCATCGACCTGGCCAAGGCTTTCGACTCTGTCAATCACCGCATTCTTATCGGCACACAATAGCCTTGGTTTCTCAAATAACTGCCTGGCCTGGTTCACCAACTACTTCTCAGATAGAGTTCAGTGTGTCAAATCGGAGGGCCTGTTGTCTGGACCTCTGGCAGTCTCTATGGGGGTGCCACAGGGTTCAAATCTCGGGCCGACTCTTTTCTCTGTATATATTAATGAAGTCACACTTGCTGCTGGTGATTCTCAGATCCTCCTCTACTCAGACGACACCATTCTGTATACATCTGGCCCTTCTGTGAACACTGTTAACAAACCTCCAGACAAGCTTCAATGCCATACAACACTCCTTCCGTGGCCTCCAACTGCTCTTAAGTGCTAGTAAAACTAAATGCATGCTCTTCAACCGATCGCTGTTCCACTGGATGTCAGAAGGTGAATTCACCAATTTGTAAGTCGCTCTGGATAAGAGCGTCTGCTAAATGACTTAAATGTTAAAATGTAAAATGTCTGCACGACTAGCATCCCTACTCTGGACGGTTCTGACTTAGAATATATGTGGACAACTACAAATACCTAGGTGTCTGGTTAGACTGTAAACTCTCCTTAAGCATCTCCAATCCAAAATTAAATCTAGAATCGGCTTCTTATTTTGCAAAAAAAGCCTCCACTCATGCTGCCAAACATACCCTCGTAAAACTCGTCAAACTATCCTACCGATCCTTGACTTTAGCGATGTAATTTACAAAATAGCCTCCAACACTCTACTCAGCAAATTGGGTGTAGTCTATCACAGTGCCATCCGTTTTGTCACTAAAGCCCTATATACTACCCACCGCTGTGACCTGTATGCTCTCATTGGCTGGCCCTTGCTACATATCCGTCGCCAAACCCACTGGCTCCAGGTCATCTCTAAGGCTTTGCTAGGTAAAGCCCCGCCTAATCTCAGCTCACTGGTCACCATAGCAACACCCACCCGTAGCACGCAGGTATATTTCTCTGGTCATCCCCAAAGCCAACATATATCTCCCTCACCAACATATATATATCTCTCACTAACTATAAGCATCAGCTGTCAGAGCAGCTTACTGATCACTGCACCTGTACACAGCCCATCAATAGCCCACCCAACTACCTCATCCCCATATTGTTATTTTTTTGCTCTTTAGCACCCCAGTATCTCTAATTGCACATCTAGCACTCCAGTGTTAATGCTAAATTTGAACTATTTTCCCACTATGGTCTATTTATTGCCTATCTACATTTGTACACACTGTACTTAGATTTTTCTATTCTGTTATTGACTGTACGTTTGTTTATCCCATGTGTAGCTCTGTGTTGTTGTTTTTGTCACACTGCTTTGCTTTATCTTGGCCAGGTCGCAGTTGTAAATGCGAACTTGTTCTCAACCGGCCTACCTAGTTAAATAAAGGTGAAATAAAAAATAAAATAAACTGGATGACATGGCCATTTCCAACGTACAAGGCCCAGTGTTTGTATGCATCCATCTTTATCTCAATCATGAATCATGTCACCTGTCTCCATCGAAGTTTAAAGTTGGGAAGAAATGTACAGTTATGTAAAAAAAAACAGAGATACATTTTACTTTCATGCTACTATTTATTAATAGTAATTAGTCCATGCTCAGCTACAATACTTACTGTGGTGTGCTCTACTTCTCATCAATGACTCAACATTGATTGTGATCCATGTCTCAACATTGATTGTGCTCAATGTCCCCAAATCTAAAACAAATTCAAGGCAATGCACAGCAGTATATAGAGCCATGGTTACATGGAACTCCCGTCTCAAACGACTCAAGCAAACAACCAGGGACTGACTCATCATGTAATCGCCGATACAATCAGACTTTCATTTGGTGAAATGGGCCTTTACCTTCCTGCAGTCGCCATCTCCTAAACCATGTCAAAGTTTATACAAATATTTGAGAGCGGAGAAAGAACAATAACCTTTGTGTGTCCTTCGTGTTTGTGCAGGATGGTCTCTCTTATAGCGCTCTGAGGGCCATCAAAAGGACACAAATTCGCAGGTTAGAATCCATCCTCTACTTTCATTTCATAATGCATTCAACAGCAGATTATCTCAAAACAATTCCACTGCCTTAACAAGTATAGTGTGACAAAGGCCATTTCTGAGACACCTTCCTGTGCTCAAAGAGCAATTTGAAATATCAGATGTCAGTGCACGTGAATGACCAGGGGAGGGCACTACATGATCAAAATGTATATCATCGCAAGCATCCATTCACTTTTCCCACTGACGTTCATAACAAGGGAAGAGATACTGCATATAATGACGTGATGGTCTTGTCTCCACACTGGCAATTTGAGTCGTTATGCCAAAGGCGGGTAGGCAGGAAGTCTGCTTATCGCTGTAGGACCCTCTCGCATCGCATCTTCCTCTGAATAGGCAAGGATTTCTCTGGCACTTTGAGGCACTAGGCTTTTATAGCGGTATTTCGAGCATTGTCCACTAGTGTTGCTGCAGGTAGGAAATGTTTTGTAATTGACACAAGCTGCCGCCAATCAATCAATGTCTTGTTGTGCGTGTGTTTTTGGCAT
This sequence comes from Oncorhynchus masou masou, assembly GCF_036934945.1. NCBI lineage: Eukaryota > Metazoa > Chordata > Actinopteri > Salmoniformes > Salmonidae > Oncorhynchus > Oncorhynchus masou. Next base: position 38,692,476 of record NC_088243.1, read on the forward strand.
AGCTCTTTGAATCTTAAATCGCACCAAACATATTTGGCAGGGACTACTATTTGTAGATCAGTGATTATACACCTCAATTTGCTCAAGCTGATTATCTCTATTTGAGAACTCCATCAAAGTACAAAAATCAGTTAACCACCTAACTGAGGAACTAAATGTAACATTGCGTAATACCCTAGATGCAGTCGCAACCCTAAAAACAAAAAACATCTGTCATAAGAAACCTGCTCCCTGGTATACAGAAAATACCCGAGCCCTGAAGCAAGCTTCCAGAAAATTGGAACGGAAATGGTGCCACACCAAACTGGAAGTGTTCCGATGAGCTTGGAAAGACAGTACTGTGCAGTATTGAAGAGCCCTCACTGCTGCTCGATCATCCTATTTTTCCAACTTAAATTGAGGAGAATAGGATTAATCCAAAATGTATTTTTGATACTGTCGCAAAGCCAACTAAAAAGCATCATTCCCCAAGAGAGGATGGCTTTCAGTTCAGCAGTGATAAATTCATTAACTCCTTTGATGAAAAGATTATGATCATAAGAAGGCAATTTAAATCTGCAAATTTCTCCAAAGCTCAGTTGTAGTGAGTCTGCATAACACTGCCAGGACCTAGGATCATGTCATGCATAGGTGTAATAGGTGGCAGGGAAGTCAGGCACAGGAGAGTCAAACTGAGTGTAAAATGGAGTCTTTTAATAAAGTTCCAAGAGTATGCTCCATAACAATAAATGTACAAACAAACCAAACATGGGTACGAGGACCCGACGCGCACCTATACAACAATCACACTATACTGACAATAAAACAATCTCTGACAAAGACATGAGGGGAAACAGAGGGTTAAATACACAACAGGTAATGAATGGGATTGAAAACAGGTGTGTGGGAAGACAAGACAAAACCAATGGAAAATGAAAAAAGGATCAATGATGGCTAGAAGACCGGTGACGTCGAACGCCGAGCACCGCCCGAACAAGGAGAGGCAACGACTTCGGCAGAAGTCGTGACAGATCAAGGGAGACACTCAAGTGTTTTAGTACTATATCTCTTGACACTTCGATGAAAATAATCTTGGCCTCTAAACCTTCAAGCTGCATGCAGGACCCTATTCCAACTAAACTACTGAAAGAGCTGCTTCCTGTGCTTGGCCCTCCTATGTTGAATATAATAAACTGCTCTCTATCCACCGGATGTGTACCAAACTCACTAAAAGTGGCAGTAATAAAGCCTCTCTTGAAAAAGCCAAACCTTGACCCAGAAAATAAAATTATATATCGGCCTTTATCGGATCTCCCATTCCTCTCAAACATTTTTGAAAAAGCTGTTGCGCAGCATCTCACTGCCTTCCTGAAGACAAACAATGTATACGAAATGCTTCAGTCTGGTTTTAGACCCCATCATAACACTGAGACGGCACTCGTGAAGGTGGTAAATTACCTTTTAATGGAGTCAGACAAGGTTCTGCATCTGTCCTCGTGCTCCTAGACCTTAGTGCTGCTTTTGATAACATTGGTCACCACATTCTTTTGGAGAGATTGGAAACCCAAATTGGTCTACACTGGCCTGGTTTAGATCTTATCTGTCAGAAAGATATCAGTTTCTCTCTGTGGATGGTTTGTCCTCTGCCAAATCAACTGTAAATTTGATTGTTCCTCAAGGTTCTGTTTTAGGACCACCATTTTTTTCACTATATATTTTACCTCTTGGTGATGTCATTCGGAAACATAATGTTAACTTTCACTGCTATGCGGACAATACACAGCTGTACATTTTGATGAAACATTGTGAAGCCCCAAAATTGCCCTCTTTGTAAGCCTGTGTTCAGACATAAGGAAGTGGATGGCGGCAAATGTTTTACTTTTAAACTGGGACAAAACAGAGATGCTAGTTCTAGGTCCCAAGAAACAAATTTTCTGTTGGATCAGACAATTAATCTTGATGGTTGTACAGTCATCTCAAATAAAGCTGTGAAGGACCTCTGCGTTATTCTGAACCCTGATCTCTCTTTTGACGAACATATCAAGAATATTTCAAGGACAGCTCTTCGTAACATTGCAAAAATCAGAAACTTTCTGTCAAAACATTATGCAGAAACATTAATCCATGCTTTCGTTAGTTCTAGATTAGACTACTGCAATGCTCTACTTTCCGGCTACCAGGATAAAGCACTAAATAAACTTCAGTTCGTGCTAAACACGACTGCTAGAATCCTGACTAGAACCAAAAACTTGTCATATTACTCCAATGCTAGCCTCCCTACACTGCTAGCCTCCCTACTGCTAACCTACAAAGCATTACATGGGCTTGCTCCTACCAATCTTTCCGATTTGGTCCTGCCGTACATACCTACATGTACACTATGGTCACAAGACGCAGGCATCCTTACTGTCCCTAGAATTTCTAAGCAAACAGATGGAGGCAGGGCTTTCTCCTATAGAACTAAATTTTTATGGAATGGTCTGCCTATCCATGTGAGAGACGCAGACTAGGTCTCAACCTTTATGTCTTTATTGAAGACTCATCTCTTCAGTGGGTCATATGATTGAGTGTAGTCTGGCCCAGGGGTGTGAAGGTGAACGGAAAGGCACTGGAGTGACGAACCTCCCTTGCTGTATCTGCCTGGCCGGTTCCCCTCTCTCCACTGGGATTCTTTGCCTCTCTAACAAGGGCTAAGTCACTGGCTTATTGGTGCTCTTCCATGCTGTCCCTTTGAGGGGTGTGTCACTTGAGTGGGTTGAGTCACTGACATGATCTTCCTGTCCGGGTTGGCGCCCCCCTCGGGTTCGTGCCGTGGGGGAGGTCTTCATGGGCTATACTCGGCCTTGTCTCAGGGTAGTAAGTTGGTGGTTGAAGATATTCCTCTAGTGGTGTGGGGGCTGTGCCTTGGCAAAGTGGGTGGGGTTATATCCTGCCTGTTTGGCCCTGTCCGGGGGTATTGTCGGAGAGAGCCACAGTGGCTCCTGACCCCTCCTGCCTCAGCCTCCAGTATTTATGCTGTAATAGTTTATGTGTCGGGAGGCTAAGGTCAGCTATATCTGGAGTATTTCTCATGTCGTGTCCTGTGTGAATCTCTGTCTCTCTCTCTACTGATTGGTGAAGTAATTTAATGAGCAAAAAAATTCACAGGTTAAAAAGGAACAGAATTTTTTTTGTGTTCAGAACTTTATGTTGCTGGTCAGAATAGTGGAACAGAATGAGATAAAAAAAAGTTGTTCTGTTCAGAACAAAACGATTGGAGAAAGTATATTGTAGGAGATAGCCCCGGGACTAGAACCCAAGGTACAGCAACTGTCAAGCCAACACCTTAACCATTACATCAAGAGGTCTGAACCTACTGGAGTAACAATAAAGAGGTTGGCTTGCCAGTCACTGGATCCGGGTTTGAGTCCCAGTCAGGGCTACCTCCTAATTCGCTACATAGGAGTCAGATGTGGAATAGCCCAGGTGAGGCCATTTGACAGGTGTGTACATGTTAGGGACTTGATAAAGATGTAACAGCTGTCCAGCGAAGACAAGAAGACTGGTCTCGGCCCCGGTGTAACAGATGTGATCGTACTTCGTAACTGTCTTTCGTTGGCTTTTTAAGATAGGGCTGTACAGCCAGCGATCCCAATTGATTGGTGTTTATTCTGATGATAGACACAAGGAAGTGCATTAGATGTTCAGGACAACAGTATGTTGATGGTGGTAGATTTGAGATGTGTCTGTTAGCATTGGAAATAACTGAGTTAGCAGGGGGCTAATGCGACCATTGTATAAGAGCATGCTAGCTAACTCACTCTTACAACAATAAGCACATCTCAGGTTACCCTCAATATCTAACCGTACACATATACAAGCATTTCGCTACACCCGCAATAACATCTGCTAAACACTTATGTGACCAATAAAATTTGATTTGATTTATACACTGAGTATGCAAAACATTAAGAACACCTTCCTAATACTGAGTTGCCCTCAGAACAGCCTCAATTTGCATTACACAGAGATGCTAGCCCATGTTGACTGAAATGCTTACCACAGTTGTTGTTGGCTGGATGTTCTTTGGAATGGTGGACGATTCTTAATACAAACGGGAAACTGTTGGGCGTGAAAAAACCCAGCAGCGTTGCAGTTCTTGACACAAACCGGTGCACCTGGCACCTACTACCATACCCCGTTCAAAGACACTTAAATATTTTGTCTTGCCCATTCATCCTCTGAACGGTACACAAACACAATCCATGTCTCAATTGTCTCAAGGCTTAAAAATCCTTCTTTAACCTGTCTCCTGCCCTTCATCTACACTGATTGAAGTAGATTTAACAAGTGACATCAATAAGGGATCATAGTTTTCACCTGGATTCATCTGGTCAGTCTGTCATGGAAAGAGCAGATGTCCTTAATGTTTTGTACACTCAGAATATAGCAGGCCATGTACATAGTGAACTCGTACACATTGTAAATATGAAAATAGAATACAGTATTTCAGAACGTGACCTACCGCTTGGTTGTCAATATCAGATTAGGAAGAATTTACATTCGTGATCTCCCCCTATCTGCGAGCTTAACCAATGGCATAACACCTTATTGGTATGTAAATTCAACTAACCAATAGGAATACATAAACATTGAAGTGGCAAGTGGAAACATAACCAACCCTGTTACATAGAGAAGCGTGGGGACAGACTTCCGAAGGATGGGTGAGGTGTGGCGACCTTGAGCCAACACCAAGCAAGCCTATCAAGAGGTTCAGACCTCAAAGCTTAACGGTTAAGGTGTTGGCTTGACAGTAGCTGGACCCAGGTTCTGAGTCACAGTTGGGGCTACCCCCCGAATTCACTACAATATACACTCCATTTATTAGGTACACCACCACGTTAATGAAAAAGATTTGGGGCCTCTGCAAAACAGGAGGAAATAGGAAGTAGTGAGCATGCTTATGACTGAAGGCCTTTTCAGGCCGCTAGTTTGAATCTACTTTGAACTATAACAGTACATTCACCAGCATATTATCTCAGAAATACCACTGCCTTAACAAGTATATTATGATACAGACCATTTCTAATACACCCTCATTTTCAAATAACTATTTTAAATATAAGATGTCAGTGCACATTAATGACCAGCAGAGGGAGCTACATAATAACGCGACATCCCTTTGCTAACAGTAATGTCATGCAAATGTCTTTCTGTAAGACCTCATCTCAATGGAAATCAATGTCATGCTGTAACTGACCATCCATTCCTCATAAAATACATACTGTTTGATATGAGGCCTCTTGTTGGGCCAGGGGCAGACCAGGGCTGTTGATAGGAGGAGAGTTATTTAAGCAATAAGGCTCGAGGGGGTGTGGTACATGTCCAATATAGCAAGGCTCTGGGCTGTTTGTATGCACAACGCAGCTCAGTGTGCTTGGATACAGCCCTTAGTCGTGGTATATTGGACATATACCACAAACCCCCGAGGTGCCTTATTGCTATTTTTACTGGTTACAAATGTAATTTGTAAATGTCATGACAAAATGTAGATTTCCGCCAAAATAGACCTACCCAAAAGTATTACATAATTCAGACATGCCAAAACTTGGTATATTTGGAAATAAGACATCTGGGAGATTTTGAGGAAATGGTCAGAAGATAGGAGTTACATAGTTCAGAATACACAAGATCAAGCTCAAACAAAATAACTTTTTATTTTTTTTGTCATCTTTCATTGACAAGCTGTACGTGAATTATTGATGACTAGAGCTGAAAACACATCAGATGTCTTCCACAACAACTGAACAATATCAGAAAAAAAAATTGGGATTGATCGACCTGAAATGGGCAGATGTTTTAATAAGTGGTGTCAGGTGTGGTTACGGGACGTTTCCAAGTGTCACTAAACCAATCCAAAGTGACATTATATGTCCTCAGGGTCTGTGGAGTCCCAGCTTTCGGTCTAAATCATCGTATTCCGTGTTAATTTTGTCTATGCTTTACAACGCTAACCGGAATGTAGGTAGCAGCCATCTTGAAATGAGGCATTCGGCTCGGACTGCCCTTATAAATCCGTATGCCCATATATGGTAGTAAATCGCACCGAAGATTTTAAAGTACCGATCAATAGCCAAGCTTTCCGCAGACACCCTGCTTTTGCAGATAGGAGATAGGGGCTACCGTTCTCATACCAGACTGAACTGAATAAAGAACATTGAATAGGGTCCCCAAATATGGGGACCTCACATTTAAGAGGCTACAAGTTAACAATATTTGTTTGTCATACCCATGATATATGGTCTGATACCACATCTTTCAGCCAATCTGCATTCAGGGCTCGAACCACCCGGTTTATGATATGAGTTTACACAACGGATTGGTCTAATCCTGGATGCTGATTGGTTAAAACCGCATTCCATCCGGTGTCTATTCCACTAATTACACTGGCTAAATCTACACTTACTCTAGTCCATCTCACTGCACATTCCACTTTCTCATCGGCGAGACGATTTATAATATAATCTCCACTGTAAAAACTGCTAGACATTATCTCCAATTTCTTTTCGATGAGCAATTGGTTTTCAAAGGCGGAGGTTTGTATAAACCTTGCTGTCTGTCTCTCCGACATTTTCAACATTGTTTCAATATTGAAATTCCATCTCCAGCTGTCCCATAGTAATGAAGGTGTTGGAGTCTGGACGAGACAGACAGGCAGCTTTTCTCAGCCAGTCGAAATCATGAATCAGCGTAATATTTATGGACATATACAAAGAAATTCCAATAGAAAAACAAAGCACGGCTAGTTTTCGGTCATTCCAGCTTCAGTTTGAAGTGACTCTTAGCTGTGTAGTTGGCTAGCTCCCCTGAACAATGTCCTGGCAGAATAGCACATTTTCTATGCCAGGTGAAACCGCGCATCATTAGGTCATTGTTATGGATGTATCCCCCAGAAAATCACTAGAAAACAGATTAAACAAATGCATGGTTTGCTAACAGCACCGTTGCCAATATATCCTCCAAACACCGGATTCTCTGGCATTATCAATTAATTAAAATCTATCTGGAAGGGCCACATATAGATACCGACGCACACACACTGGCATGTCATGCACAGGAACACGCTCACAAAGAAATACAAAGACACACAGGCGCACACGCAGGTGGACACGCAGACACACCCTCACTCATCACACACACATCAATTTTTTATTTTCATCCCCGTTACAGCCTCCTTCTCGATGCTAATGTGCTGCTCATTCGGACTGGGCTACCGCTCTTCAAGCTTCATTCCCCTCTTCCACACTCTTTCATATTTGTAGAGGAGGAGGATATCGATCTATTTACTCTCCACAGGTCGGATCACAGGATAAAGCTGCATTCGTCTCACTTACATCCACAAACAGAGCAGAGGCCCTGCTAGGATGCTAATTGGCAATGGTAACACCCAGAGCAGTATGACTCATCTGGGTGTTTGAAGGGCACTACAGAGGAAGTGTTCACACATAGCAAAGATACGCTACATTATGTAGAAATATGCTATTACATTACATATGAGCCTCTTCTATTTCCATCTGCTTGGTTAGTTAGAACAACCCTCTATCCCAGGGGTACTCAAGTACTATTTCAGAAGGTCCGGTCACACATTTTACATGGGGCAAAGATTTGTTTTGCGGTTTTAAAGAACATTTCCTGTGTGCTTATATGATACCAGGGGTCGAAGCCAGACCGAGTAAAATTATGATTTTCTATTTGTTTATTTTATTTAGGACCCGCGGTCCATATTGACCCTGTTATGGGCCCAGATCCGGTCCGCGGACCAGTATGGGGGCGCTATCCTTGATTCTCCTTCACATTCCTAAATTCCTGTAAGTGGGAGGAGAAGAGAATAGAAGGGAAGAGAAAGGGTGTGGCAGGGTGCAGCTGAAGCGCTGTACTGTGGCTTGTGGCCAGGGAGAGAGAGGTGGCAGCGGCTAGCTGTCAGACATTGGGCTGCTGAGACACAGCTCTCTCTCTTTCTTCTTTTCCCCCTCTCTCTGGAGCAGTGCCTGAGCCCAGCTGGTAAGGGTTGGGCAGCTGCATTGAGACAGACTTCCTGGTGTTTTTGTCTAAGGGATGGTGTAGAGGGCTCATTACGAATGTCAAGCATGTGTGAATACACACAAACATGCAGACATGCAAAATACACCCACCCCCACACACATTAATATCAAATCAAAAATCGAATAAAATTGGATTTGTCACATGCTTCGTAAACAACAGGTGTAGACTAACAGTGAAATGCTTACTTGCGGGCCCTTCCCAACAATGCAGACAGAAAAATAGAAACAGTTTAGAATCATAAAACACGAGAAATAACTACACAATGAGTGACATTAGCTTGGGTACTAGTACCGAGTCGATGTGCAGGGGAACGAGGTAGCTGAGGTAGTTACACCATATATACAAAGTATGTGGACACTCCTTCAAATTAGTGGATTTGGCTATTTCAGCCACACCTGTTGTTGACAGGTGTATTAAATCGAGCACACCACCATGCAGTCTCCATAGACAAACAATGGCAGTAGAATGGCCTTACTGACCAGCTCAGTGACTTTCAACGTGGCACCGTCATAGGATGCCTCTTTCCAACACGTCAGTTGGTAAAATGTCTGCCCGGTTAGAGCTGCCATGGTCAACTATAAGTGCTTTTATTGTGAAGTGGAAACATCTAGGAGCAACAATGGCTCAGCCGTGAAGTGGTAGGCCACACAAACCCACCACAGAGTGCTGAAGCACGGAGCTCATAAAAATCTTCTGTCCTCGGTTGCAACACTCACTACCGAGTTCCAAACTGCCAATGGAAGTGTTACCAGCCTCAGTCTGTAGCTGAGGTGGTCTGTAATAGTAAAAAGAACAGACACAAGCTTACGTCTGTAAAGTTCTGACGCTTTCTTTATTCTGAAGAATGGTGCGCTCTCTTGGCCAGAACTTGCTGTTTCTCTTACTACCACAATGCGACAGCACCATCTATTGGCCTGATGGACTACTAATGCTAAAGCATGTAGAATATGAAACAAATTGTTTAAACATAATAATAATAAAGGGCTGTTTTTGTGACTTTGTTTTCAATCCTTTACAGAAGCAACGTCGGCACAAGAACTGTTTGTCAGGAGCTACATGAAATGGGTTTCAGCTGCACACAAAACTAAGATCAACATGTGCAATGCCAAGCGTTGGTTGGAGTGGTGTAAAGCTCACCGCCATTGGACTCTGGAGCAGCGGAAACACGTTCTTCCGAGGGATGAATCACGCTTCACCATCTGGCAATCCGACAGACAAATCTGTATATGGTGGATGCCAGGAGAATGCTACCTGCCCCAATTCATAGTGCCAACTGTAAAGTTTGGTGGAGGAGGAATAATGGTCTGGGGCTGTTTTTCATGGTTCGGGCTAGGCCCCTTAGTTCCAGTGACGGGAAATTAAATCTTAATGTTACAGCATACAATGACATTCTAGACGACTCTGTGCTTCTAACTTTGTGGAAACAGTTTAGGGAAGGCTCTTTCCTGTGTCAGCATGACAATGCCGCCGTGCACAAAGTGAGGTCCATACAGAAATGGTTTGTCAAGATCAGTGTGGAAGAACTTGACTGGCCCGTTATAAGCCCTGACCTCAACCCCATCGACCACCTTTGGGATGAATTGGAATGCCAACTGTGAGCCAGTCCTATTCGCCCAACATCAGTGCCCGACCTCACTAATGCTCTTGTGGCTGAATGGAAGCAAATGTTCCAGCATTTAGTAAAAAGCCTTCCCATAAGAGTGGAGGCTGTTATAGCAGCAAGGCGGAGACCAACTCCATATTAATGCCCATGATTTTGGAATGAGATGTTTGATGAGCAGGTGTCCACATACTTTTTTTTAACATGTAGTCTATGTACATATAGGTAGGGGTAAAGTGACTCGGCAACAGCTTATATAGTAAACAGTAGCAACAGCATATGTCAAGAGTCAAAATAGTTAGTACAATAAGGGTAAATGCAGATAGTCCGGGTTGCTATGTGGTTAACTATTTAGCAGTCTTATATGGCTTGTGGGTAGAAGCTGTTCAGGGTCATGTTGATTCTAGACTTGGTGCATCGGTATCGCTTGCCGTGTGGTAGTAGAGAGAATGTTTAGGGCCTTCTTCTGACTCCGCCTGGTATAGAGGTCCTGGATGGCAGGGAGCTCGGCCCCAGTGATTTACTGGGCCATAAGCACTATCCTCTGTAGCGCCTTGTGCTCGGATGCCAAGCGGTTGCTATACCAAGCGGTGATTCAGCCAGGCAATTCGCTCACAATGATGCAGCTGTATAACATTTTGAGGATCTGAGGTGCCATGGCAAATATTTTCAGCCTCCTGAAGGGAGAGAGGCATTATCGTGCCTTCTTCACAACTGTGTTGGTGTGTGTGGACCATGTTAATTCCTTTATGATGTGGACACCGAGGAACTTTAAGCTCTCGACCAGCTCCACTACAGCCCTGTCGATACTCAGCCCTTTGTTTCCTGTAGTCCGCGATCAGCTCCGCTTTGTCTTGCTAATGTTAAGGGAAAGGTTGTTGCCCTGGCACCACACTGCCAGGTCACTGACATCCTCCCTATAGGCTGTCTCATTGTCGATCAGGCTTACCACCATCGTGTCGTCAGCAAACTTAATGGTGCTGGAGTCGTGGGTAAACAAGGAGTAAGCACGTACCCCTGAGGGGTCCCCATGTTGAGTGTCAGGGTGGCCGATGTGTTGTTGCCTACCCTCACCACCTGGGGGCGGACCATCAGGAAGTCAGGTGTTCAGTCCCAGGGTCCTGAGTTTAGCGATGAACTTGGAGGGCACTATGGTGTTGACCGCTGAGCTGTAGTCAGTAAACAGCATTCTCACATAGGTGTTCTTCTTGTCCAGGTGGGAGAGGGCAGTGTGGATTGCAATAGAGATTGTTTCATCTGTGGATCTGTCGGGGCAGCATGCGAATTGGAGGGGGTCCATGGTGTCTGGGATGACTATTGATGTGAGCCATGACCAGCCTTTCAAAGCATTTCATGGCCACATTGTCCCCCGGGGTGGGGTGGGGGTGGGAGGGGGGGAGTGGGGGTGTGTGCTTGGGAAACAGTCCTGTAGTTTAGCATCTGCTTCATCTGACTACTTCTGTATTCAACATGTCACTGGTACTGCCTATGTGAGTTTGTGCTTGTAAAAAGGAATCAGAAGGATATAGTTATATTTGCCAAAGGGAGGGCGAGGGAGAGCTTTATATGTGTTTCTCTGTGTGAAGTAAAGGTGATCTAGAGTTTTGTCGCCTCCAGTTGTACAGTTGACATGCTGGTAAAAATGAAGTAAAACAGACTTCAGTTTCCCTGCATTGAAATCACCAGACATGAGAAGCGTCACTTCTGGATGTGCATTTTCTTGTTTGATTATGTGCCAGCATCGGTTTGTATTGGTCAACAGCTCTGAAAAATATGGATGAAAACTCTTGGTAAATGTCTGCAGGTTAACATGAGGTGTTCTAACTCGGCGAACAGAAACTCAAAACTTCCTTAACATTAGAGATCGCACAACAAGCTGTTGTTAACAAAGACACCACCCCCAACCCTTTGCCTTAGTAGAGGCTGCCGTCCAGTCTTGACCTTGACGGTGCATGGAAAACCCAATATTACAGTTCTTCAGGTCCGTTGATAGGATATTCTCGAACAGAGCTTGTCCAGTTTGCTCTCCAGTGACAGTACATTCACCAATAAAACGGAGGGTAGAGGCGGTTTATTTGCACACCAATATAGTCTCGTCATGTTGCCTGCTTGTCTCGTCTGCCTCTTGCTCTGTCACTTCTTCTTTTGAGTCCAGATGACCAAGGCCTTAATGCGGATTAAGCAGAAAGTCCAGAGCTGCCAACTCGTTGAAGTAGAAATTGTCATCAAAATCGAGGTTGGTGATCGCTGTTCTGATGTCCAGAAGCAGTTTTCAGTCATAGGAAATTATCGTGGAGACATTATGTACAAAAAAAAGTTAAGATTAGCGTAAAAAAAACAACGTTAAATAGCATAATTGATCAGGAGCCCGTAAATCCACTGCTATACACTGCAGTGCCATCTTACGCATTATATGCACATATGCATGCAATACGCACAAACCGACAAAGCACACACACATACATGCACACAGATGCACACACACAGCTCTTTAATTCCCCACCATTTCTCAGGACTCGTCTGGTAGTCTCTGCCCACTTGCCGTGCAGTGCGGTCACCATGGAAACGACTGCACTACATGTCTTTTCTTGAAACGCATAGACTATTGTTCTCGTTTCTTATGGCTGCTGCCAGTGGCATTCAGGACTGATTTGTAATATATTCATCCTAGAGAGAATGCGAAGGGATTGTTCATTTATCTACTCTTAGGAAAGCCAAAACATGTTGCCATGACAATGATATTGTGAAACAGACATACAGTACATGTTTCTACTGAAGTATTGTAGCTGTACTATCATTGGAATGGTCTCAGTGGTGGTTGGTTGTGTCATCACAGAACGTGGCTGATTATATCACTTTAGATAGCAACGGGCAGAGTAGTCAGTTAGGATTTCTCTGCTCTGAACATCTCTTGCTCTATATTTCTTCCTCTGACATCAGAAAGCTATAGCAACTAACCTGGAAATGTCCTATTTGTTTGCAGTCAACTGAGTTTTGCCTTGGGCTATGTTTCAGCTGCCTTTGAGGAAGTAATAGCAAGGCCGATGGTTTGGAACACATTCTCTGAGTAGAATTCAGTAAATACCAAGAGCCAACTGTACTCCATCGTCCTTCAATCCATCCCCCACCTCAGTGTGTGTGTGTATGCGCAGGGGGGGGGGGGGGGGAATTGAAGGACAATGGAGTTCTACACACAATACTCCATATAATGACAAAGTGAAAACATGTTTTTAGACATTTTTGCTAATGTATTGAAAATGAAAATACAGATATCTCATTTACTTAATTATTCACACCCCTGAGTCAATACATGTTTAGAATCACATTTGGCAGAGATTACAGCTGTGAGTCTTTCTGGGTGTCTATGAGATTTGCACACCTGGATAGTACAATATTTGCACATTCTTAAAATTATTCAAGCTCTGTCTGTTGATCCATTGGATCCAGACATAAATGTCAAGTTTTGCATTAGATTTTCAACTGATTTCCAGTATGTCAAAACTTTAACTAGGCTCACTCAGGAACATTCAGTTTCATCTTGGTAAGCAACTCCAGTGTATATTTTGCCTTGTGTTTTAGGTTATTGTCATGCTGAAAGGTGAATTTGTCTCCCAGTGTCTGTTGAAAAGCATACTGAACCAGGTTTTCCTCTAGGATTTTTGTCTGTGCTTAGCAATATTCAGTTTATTTTTATCCCAAAAAACTCCCCAGTTGTTGTCGATTACAAGCATACCCATAACATGATGCAGTCACCACCACGCTTGAAAATACTTTTTGCAGTTTTACTTTAGTGCCTTATTGCAAACAAGATGCATGATTTGGAATATTTTTTATTCTGTACAGGCTTCCTTCTTTGCACTCATTTAGTTTGGTATTATGGAGTAACTACCATGTTGTTGATCCATCCTGTTGTCTCCTATCACAGCCATTTAACTCTGTAACCGTTTTAAAGTCACCATTGACCTCATGGTGAAATCCCTGAGTGGTTTCCTTCCTCTCTGGTAACTGAGTTAGGAAGGACGCCTATATCTTTGTAGTGACTAGGTTTATTGATACACCAGCCGAAGTGTAATTAATAACTTCACCATGTTCAAAGGCATATTCTTTATCTTTTTATTTACCCATCTACCAGTAGGTGCCCTTCTTTACGAGGCATTGGAAAAAACCTCCCTGGTCTTTGTGGTTGAATCTGTGTTTGAAATTCACTGCTCGACTGAAGGACCATACATAGAATTGTATTTGTGGGTTACAGAGATGAGGAAGTCATTCAAAAATCATGTTAAACACCATCATTGCATGCAGAGTCCGTGCCACGTATTATGTGACTGGTTAAGCACTCCTGAACTTATTTAGCCATGCCATAACAAAGGGGTTGAATACTTATGGACTCAAAACACTAAAAATGTCTAAAAACACAATTCTACTTTGACATTATGGGGTACTGTGTGTAGGCCAGTGACACACAATCTCAATGTAATCCATTTTAAATTCATGCTGTAACAAAATGTGGAAAAGGTGAAGGGCTGTGAAGAATTTCTGAAGGCACTGTACATGTTGCAATATCATTTTTGGAAGATATTATATCGATATTTGACTCCAAGAATCGATTACGACTTTTTTGGGTGGACTACTATAGGTAACGTTAGTTAGCACGGCTGTTCTGGCGCCAAATCACCAGTATTTTTCATCCCATTGCTGGTTCACCATCTGCTTCCTAAATAGTGAGCCAACATGTTTTCACTGAGTACACCACAGGTCACAGATACCTTAAAACAAATGCGCCTCACAATAGGTCTAAGACCTCATCAGTGTCTCTCTGCTTCCAAATTGCCATCGATAAAATGCAATTGTGTTCATTGTCCGTAGATTATACCTGCCCATGCCATAACTCCACCACCACCATGGGGCACTCGGTTCACAACGTTGACATCAGCAAACGGCTCGCCCACACGAGACCATACAAATGGGGTCTGCGGTTGTGAGGCCGGTTGGACGTACTGCCAGCAACTTTTGGGGGCGGCTTATGGTAGATAAATTAACCTTAAATTATCTGGCATCAGCTCTGGTGGACATGCCTGCAGTCAGCATGCCAATTACACGCTCCCTCAAAACTTGACACATCTGTGGCATTGTGTTGTGTGACAAAACTGCACATTTGAGTGGCATTTTATTGTCCCCAGCACAAGGTGCACCTGTGTAATGATCATCCTGTTTCTTGATATGTCACCCTTGTCAGGTGGATGGATTATCTTGGCAAAGTAGAAATGTTCACTAACAGGGATGTAAACAAATTTGTGCACAACATTTGAGAGAAATAAGCTTTTTGTGTGTATGGAACATTTCTGGGATCTTTTATTTCAATTCATGAAACATGAGACCAACACTTTACACGTTTCTATTTTTCTTCAGTGTAGAATCCCAATACATATCGGAGCACCTAAGTATCGTGAAAATATTGTATCGTGAGGTCCCTTGCAATTCCCGGCCCTAAGCAGGAACACTGGGAGAATCTCAATTGCATTCTCCGCATGTCCTCTCTCCTCTTCGCCTCCTCAAAACCCATTGACCTCAATGGTTCTAACAATTAGCCTAAAGATGCTTTTGGGAAACCGGGCCCAGGTTAGTTGAAAAATCTATGACTGAATTTACCATTAGCTCTGACTATGGATGGAAGCATGACATATCTGGGTTACTAGCAATAGCTAAGGATCTGTTGTGTTTGCTAAGCACCCTTCTTCTCAATGTTCACCTTGAAAGTGTCCACTTCTGGCAGGCCCACAGCATCAGCTGACAGAGAGCAGAAGAGGTTGGACCATGGTCATCAGAGCAGAACATGCCCTAAGGATAGAACCCTGTTTTAAAATAGAACCCAAAGCTAGTGCTCCTCAGCCTTTAAGTGAAAGTATGCCTAGATTGGAGAGAGAATTTAATAATGTCTACACTTCTAGACTGTGGAGGTAAATCATTCATCATAATCGAGTCAAAAGAGAAAATGTCCATTTTAATTTTCCATCGTCAGTACATTTACACTGAGTGTACAAAACATAGGTACACCTTCCTAATATTGAGTTGCATCCACATCCACATCCACATCCACAGCCTCAATTCACTGGAACATGGACCCGAAAAGGTGTTGAAAGCGTCCCGTAGGGACGCTGGCCCATGTTGACTCCAATACTTCCCACAATTATGTCAAGTTGGCTAGATGTGCTTTGGGTGGTGGACCATTCTTAATACAAATGAAAAACTGTTGAGCGTGAAAAACCCAGCAGCTTTTGGTTCCTACCATACCCCGTTCAAAGGCACTTAAATCTTTTGTCTTGCCCATTCACCCTCTGAATACACATACACAATCCATGTCTCAATTGTCTCAAGGCTTAAAAGAGTCCTTCTATAACCTGTATCCTCCCTTTCATCTGCACTGATTGAAGTGGATTTAACAAGTGACATCAATAAAGGGTCATAGCTTTCACCTGGATTCACCTGGTCAGTCTTTGTCATGGAAAGTGCAGGTGTCCTTAATGTTTTGTATACTCCGTGTATATTCCACAGTCACATTCCATGTTCCAAGATCAACAGAGATATGCAAAGATCATAGTCTGACAGTACGAGTGTGTCATAGTATTGGACACATTACTATACCCTGTGCTTGCTGATTTGATGGTTTATTCGTAGGTCAAATCTATGTGTGACAAAACCACTGAATCTCTCCATTTTGAATGCTTATTCTGTCTGGGAAACCGGTCCATGCTATAAACAGTTTCATTCCATTCCCGACCCCAGTTTCAGTTCAGGTCACTGCAGCCTACCACTTCCTCATGCTGTATTGTCTCCAGGAAGATCCTATTTCCTTGTGGGATGTACTTTGCATGATGATGTAATGGTTTGACGTTATCTTTATATTAATTAAGTCAGATATTCAACATCTAATGTATACTTTCACAGAATTGGGTCTTTATTGTGTTAATTGGACCTGGAGTTTTTCCGGACCACATGGCCAGGAAAAACTCTGGTCCTTAAAAACTCCGGTCCCTAATGTCATCTGCATCCTTAATGGTTTAGCCGTTTCTAAACCATTAAGGATGCATATTAAAAAAATGCATGTAAATGTACATTTTGGATAAAGCATGAGTGGGTCTTTTACGTTTCACCCCCTCTGAACCCCGTACGATTAGAAACCAACCTGTCTTCAGTTATATGACAAAACACGGTGTAGACTGGTTAGTGTTGCATTGCTATGGTAACAAAAACACTGTTTCTTGTCCATCACAGGCACAGAGGGGGTGAGATAGAGAAAGGGGGAGATGGAGATAACAGAGAGAGGTGTGAAGCAAATGAGGGAAGGAAAAATCAAGAAGGGGGAGAGAAACCGAGAAAGAGAGAGATGAGAGAGAAAGAGGAACCTGAGAGAACAGAGAGAGAGAGGAACCGAGAGAACAGAGAGAGAGAGAGAGAGGAACTGAGAGAACAGAGAGAAAGAGGGAGAGAGAGAGAGAGAGAGAGAGAGAGAGAGAGAGAGAGAGAGAGAGAGAGGGAGAGAGAGAGAGAGAAAAAAGTCTATCAGGACCACAATGGAATAGATGAAAAACACTTAATTTGAAGTGACGCTCCATTCAAATAGCTCCCCCTTACCTAATGATCCCAGCTCTTCCTATAGGCTATGTCAGACAAAGGTCAGTGGGTAGGTTGACTGAACACAGACTTGTGGGTTATTAGAGAAGTGTTGAGTAGGTGTCCGTGTAGCAGATGGGGGTCTGTGAAAGTCACAGATCCCCATCCTGAAGTGAAGCCTTTTTTCAATAGCGCAATAGTTAGGAACGCTTCAGGAGGGTGATCACGTGTGTTAGCGAAGCAAAGGTCATGAGTTCGATCCTCGGTATGAGCTGATCAGGGCTCTGCGGTACTTTATAAGCAAGCAGCATGACATTGTTTACATCATGGGCTGGTGCAGTTTGAGATAACTCCATGTACCTATTTCCCAGAGAGGATGCTGCAGTGTGCGAGGGTAAATAAGATGGAGCGGAGATGCCTTAAAATAGTGGTTAAAGGCTTTGACCACCAGGACATAACAGCCCCATTGCAGTCTACTACATAGAAATATAATGGGGTTGTCTGTTCAAACTTCCTCTCCTCATCTCCTTTCCTTCACGACCACTAATATAACATAAACATGATTTGATAGATCTAAGTGATCAAGTTGAGATATATCCAGTCCTTTCAGCTATCCATGGTCATAGGGAGATATCATTAGTCTCAGAACAACTGAGCAGAGTGTGCCGCAGTAGCTACATCTCCGCCATTGCTAAGGCTAGCAGGCAAGGCACTGGATAAGTACATCTGTGTGCTGATCTGTGCCCCCAGGCATACTGCATAACCCAGAAAAAGACAGTGCTGATAGTCAGTTGGTGAGGCGGGCCGGGGGGGGATGGGCCGCGGGATGGAACCTCATGATTGCCTTGTTCATCCCACAAGGGGCTTTTTCTGCGACACAGAGGGATACGAGAGGGTCCTGAAAGTGAACAGCTGCAATGTAAGCCATACAAATAGTACTTTTGTCCTTAGCCATGTATGATCCAATGTATCCTTCTCAAAAAAAAAACTCTCCAATTTTCTTTTAGTATATAAATCATCGACACAGACATTAGCACCAACATGCCAATGCTACCCCGCTAATCAGCAGCAGTAGAAATCAACACTGACCTATTACATTCAGTGGCCTAGCGTCCTGTTCACCCCGTCCCCAGAAACTCGTTCCCATTCTCTAAACGTCATGCGTATGTGCTATGCAAAAAAACACACTGATATCCACTTCTACTCAGTGCAACACATTGAATTTAACTTCACACTCTATAATTGAATACGGCATAGAAAGGCTGATTTTCTCATATTTGCAAAGGCCTAACTGTGATTTGGCTGGAGGAATGGGAGGAATAGTAATAGTTACACCCATCTAGCACCGGGTCGGACCCTCCTTTGCCTCCAGAACAGCCTGAATTGTTAGGGGCATTCTACAAGGCGTCAGAAACGTTGCACAGGGATGTTGGTCAATGTTGAAGCACGCATGAAGCTCTGCTGCAGATTGGACGCCGGTACATTCAAGCTGCTAACAGCACGTTCAATCTCATCCTAAAGATGCTCTATTGGGTTGAAGTCTGGGGACTGCGCAGGCCACTCAAGCAAACTGAACTCTCTGTCGTGTTCCAGGCAATCTTTTTCCACTCCTCAGTTGTCCAGTGTTGGTGATCACATTCCCAATGGAGCTGTTTCTTGTTGTTTTTATCTGATAGGGATTGAACCCGGGATTGAACCCGGTGTGGTCGTCTGCTGCAATAACCCATCCGTGATAAATCCGTGATAAAGATCGACTGGTTGTGCGTTCCGAGATGCTGTTCTGCGGATCATTGTTGTACTGTGCCGTTATTTGTTCGTTTGTGGCACGCCTGTTAACTTGCATCAACTCAAAATTTGATTTGTCACATCCACCGAGCGGTTTTCAGTTTTCGCTGACTGGATGGTTTTGTTTGTCGCACCATTCTCTGTAAACCCCACACACTATTGTGCGTGAAAAGCCCAGGAGGGCGGCAGTTTTTGAGACACTGGATCCTGCGCGCCAGGCACCCACGATCATACCCTGCTCCAAGTCACCCATGATCATACCCTGCTCCAAGTCGCTTAGGTCACTCGTTTTGCCCAGTCAAACGTTCGAACAGTAACTGAATACCTCGACGCCTGTCTGCCGGCTTTCTGTTGCAAGCCACAGCCACGTGACTCAGTTTTGTTGGAGCGATCCATTTTTCGTGAACGGGGTGGTGTACCTAATAAACTGGACGGTGAGTGTACATGCATAAGTTGCACCTGTGTAATGATTACGCTGTTTAATTAAGGATCACACCCTTTTGGGGGGGCCTAAAATAACTGCCTGTAGCTCAGTACCTGAAGCAAGGATATGCATATTCTTAATACCATTTGAAAGGAAATGTGAAATTAATGTAGGAGAATATGACACATTAGATCTGGTAAAAGATCGCATATTGAGCAACAACTGTCCCGGTTTAGGGACACCGATCCCGTAGAGCTTCTTGATATGCCACACATGTCAGATGAATGGATTACATTGTCAAAGGAGAAATGCTCACTGACAGGGATGTAAACAAATTTGTGCACGACATTTGAGCAAAATAAGCTTTTTGTGAGTAAGAAACATTTCTGGAATCTTTTATTTCAGCTCATGACACCTGCAACCAACACTTTACATGTTGCGTTCATATTTTTGGTCAGTGTATAAACATTGATTGGAATAAATAAATACACACACGGCCAAAAGTATATGGACACCTGCTCATCGAACAACTAATTTCTTAATCAAAGGTCTTGGAAAGTGTATATTGTGTATAAGCAGGCCTGCATACCACAGTATATGTGCAGCTGCCATGAAAGCATGAGAGCATCCGGTTATGTCAGACTACCATTGTTTTTTATGTTTTATTTATGCAACTAGGCAAGTCAGTTAAGAACAAATTATTATTTTACAATGACGGCCTAGCCCGGCCAAACCCTCCCCTAACTCAACCGAAGCTGGGAGCCAATGCTTTTCAGGAATGTGACAACATCTCATGGGGTGGGGTTACCGTACATTCCAGCGTCCACTGCTATGTGGGTCTGCAGGGTGTGTGTGTGTGGAGTGGGGTTACTGATATGAGTGACGGGGTGTGGTGTCTTTTTGCTATGTGGTCTGCCTACTGTCTGTCTACGATCTATTTGTGTTTGTATGACCTAACCAGACTCCCGCAGAACTTAACTTATAATGTTGAGGTCCACCCATACCCATTTAAATTCACTGTATCTCTGCCACCATGACCATGGCGTCCATTGCCGTGTGTGAGATGTCTCACAGCAGTAGACTGATACTGAAGCAAGCAGAGATGGAAAGTTTAAGCCACCCTGTGGTTTGGTAAACCTGTGGTGAGTTTGTTCAAATGCATTCTCATCCGTCTTGGTTGTGACTGGTAATGCTCTCTTAATGGCTAGGTGTGGCTCCCTTCATGCCTTACTGCTGCAGTGACTCAGCTGGAGGGCGGGGCTCAGCCAGGCAGCCAATGAGGCACCAGGCACCACCCTGCATACGCCAAGACATGTCAAGGGTGACTTCAGGTAAGGATAACTCAAGAAGCAAACCACAACTGACCTTAGATCAGTGTCTATATGCAACTTAATCCTACTCAATAGGAAGGGATCTCTGCTCTCTCATGACTGTGGGTCTAATGGATAGATCAACCATAGTCAAAAGGCAGACCGCAGGCCAGATCGACTCCTGGTATGAACACACTTGAAGGAAATTAGCTTAAAAACAGCTACAGTTGAAGTCGGAAGTTTACATACACCTTAGCCAAATACATTTAAACTCAGTTTTTCACAATTCCTGACATTTAATCGGAGTAAAAATTAATCCTAGTATTTTGTGAAGTGCACCAGTCCCTCCTGCAGCAATGCACCCCCACATCATGATGCTGCCACCCCCGTGCTTCACGGTTGGGATTGTGTTCTTCGGCTTGCAAGCTTCCCCCTTTTTCCTCCCACCCTAACAATGGTCATTATGGCCAAACAGTTCTATTTTTGTTTTATCAGACCAGAGGACATTTCTCCAGAAAGTACGATCTTTGTCCCCATGTGCAGTTGCAAACCATAGTCTGGCTTTTTAATGGCGGTTTTGGAGCAGTGGCTTCTTCCTTGCTGAGCGAACTTTCAGGTTATGTCAATGTTGGACTCGTTTTACTGTGGATATAGATACTTTTGTACCTGTTTCCTCCGGCATCTTCACAAGGTCCTTTGCTGTTGTTCTGGGATTGATTTGCACTTTTCGCACCAAAGTACTTTAATCTTTAGGAGACAGAACGCATCTCCTTCCTGAGCGGTATGACGGCTGCATGGTCCCATGGTGTTTATACTTGCGTACTATTGTTTGTACGGATGAATGTGGTACCTTCAGGCGTTTGGAAATTGCTCCCAAGGATGAACCAAACTTGTGGAGGTCTTCAAAAAATGATAGGTTTGGCTGATTTCTTTTGATTTTCCAATGATGTCAAGCAAAGAGGCACTGAGTTTGAAGGTAGGCCTTGAAATACATCCACAGGTACACATCCAATTGACTCAAATGTCAATTAGCCTATCAGAAGCTTCTAAAGCCATGACATAATTTTCTGGAATTTCCCAAGCAGTTTAAAGGCAATTTAGTGTATGTAAACTTCTGACCCACTGGAATTGTGATACACATAAGTGAAATAATCTATCTGTAAACAATTGTTGGAAAAATGACTTGTGTCATGCCCAAAGTAGATGTCTTAACCAACTTGCCAAAACTATAGTTTGTTAACAAGGAACTTGTGGAGTGGTTGACGAACAAGTTTTAATGACTCCAACCTAAGTGTATGTAAACTTTCGACTTCAACTGTACATTTTCCCGTCACTCAATTGCATAATGTGTTGAATTGCAGGAAATTAGCTTTAAAACTGCTTTTTTCTTTGTCTCTTCCAACAAGAAGGGTGTGAGCAGTTTGAAGTTGCAAGGTGGGGGTTTGTTATTGCTCCAATAAATGACTATCCATCCGGACCTTTGCGACCTAGGAATTTCTCAAATGGTATTTGAGTACCCCTGTACTCAAAGCTGTAGCCTATACTATACATTTATTGACATCACTCACTTCAACCATGGGAACGGATCCAATTGTATTGAATCTATGCTTCTGTCAAACCAATCTGGAGTGCTCCAGTGAATAACAGATTATACAGCCGTGACATTAATGCATTGACTTCATTTCCCCTATGCGCAACGTGCTTTTATGTTGTTCCCCTTTGGAGAAATCTGTTCCCCTCACAAACCAATCCTAAACAATTTGTCACCCGAAGCTTACATCACCTATGCTGGTTTAGAGGCAAGCAACACTGAACAATGCATGAGAGCACCAGCTGTTCCAGACGACTGTGTGATCATGCACTCTGTAGCCGATGTGAGTAAGACCTTTAAACAGGTTAAACAGACTGATTTCAGCATGCTTATAAGGATGGACATTCAACAAGCACAGCACTTACACAAATGACTGATGATTGGCTATAAGTTCAGAATAAAAATATTGTCAGAGCTGTTTTGTTAGACTTCAGTTTGGCTTTTGATACTATCGATCATAGTCATCCAAATCTTGTAATGAATCATGTGGATATTGAGCAAGATGATTTGACTAAGTTGCTTGGAGTAACCCTGGACTGTAAACTGTCATGGTAAAACATGTTGATACAACAGTAGCTAAGATAGGGATAAGTCTGTCCATAATAAAGCGCTGCTCTGCCTTTTTAACAACACTATCAACAAGGCAGGTCCTACAGGCTCTAGTTTTGTCGCACCTGGACTACTGTACAGTCGCATGGTCAGGTGCCACAAAGAGGGACCTCTGAAAATTACAATTTGCTCAGAACAGGGCAGCACGGCTGGCCCTTAAATGTACACGGAGAGTTAACATTAATAATATGCATGTAAATCTCTCATGGCTGAAAGTGGAGGAGAGATTGACTTCATCATTACTTGTTTTTGTAAGAAGAGTTGACACGCTGAATGCACCAAGATGTCTGTTTAAACTACTAGCACACAGCTCGGACACCCATGCATACCCCACAAGACATGCCAACAAAGGTCCCTTCAAATCCCCAAGTCAAGAACAGATTATGGGAGACACACAGTACTACATAGAGCCGTGGCTATATGGAACAATATTCCACATCAGGTAACGATGCAAGCAGCAGAAACGGATTAAAAAAACAGATAAAAATACACCTTATGGAACAGAGGGGAATGTGAAGAGTCACACACAGGCACAGGCACACAAACACATTAAGACAAAACGGATGGCACTGGGATTGACTACATCTAATTTGCTGAGTAGAGTGTTGGGGGCTATTTTGTAAATCACATCACCGAAGTCAAGGATTGTTGGGATAGTCAGTTTTACGAGAGTATGTTTGGCAGCATGAGTGAAGGATGCTTTGTTGCGAAATAAGAAACCGATTCTAGATTTAATTTTGTATTGGAGATGCTTAATGTGAGTCTGGAAGGAGAGTTTACAGTCTAACCAGACACCTAGGTATTTGTAGTTGTCCACATATTCTAAGTGAGAACCGTCCAGAGTAGTGATGCTAGACAGGCGGGCAGATGCGGGCAGCGATCGGTTGAAGAGCATGCATTTAGTTTTACTTGCATGTAAGAGTAGTTGGAGGCCATGGAAGGAGTGTTGTACTGAAGCTCGCCTGGAGGTTTGTTAACACAGTGTCCAAAGAATGGCCAGATGTATACAGAATGGTGTCGTCTGCGTAGATTTGGATCAGAAAATCACCAGCAGCAAGAGCGAAATCATTGATGTATACAGAGAAAAGAGTCGGCCCGAGAATTGAACCCTGTGGCACCCCCATAGAGACTGCCAGAGGTCTGGACAACAGGCCCTCCGATTTGACACACTGAACTGACGAGGCAGTCATTTGAGAAACCAAGGCTGTTGAGTCTGCTGATAAGAATGCGATGATTGACAGAGTCGAAAGCCTTGGCCAGGTCGATGAAGACGGCTGCACAGTAGTATCTTTTATTGATGGCGGTTTTGATATTGTTTAGAACCTTGAGCGTGGCTGAGGTGCACCCATGACCAGCTCGGAAACCAGATTGAATAGCGGGGAAGGTACGGAGGGATTCGAAATGGTCGGTGATCTTTTTGTTAACTTTGCTTTCGAATACTTTAGAAAGGCAGGGTAGGATAGATATAGGCCTGTAACAGTTTGTGTCTAGAGTGTCTCCCCCTCTGAAGAGGGGGATGACCACGGCAGCTTCCCAATCTTTCGGGATCTCTCGAAAGAGAGGTTGAACAGGCAAGTAATAGTGGTTGCAACAATGGCGGCGGATAATAAGACACGCACTCTACACACGTACACATGGATGTTGTATTGTAAATATGTGATGATGGAGTAGTGGCCTGAGGGGACACACTAAATCTATTTGGTAAAGTGTTATGAAATGTCATGCCATGTAATATTTTAAATGGTATATAACTGTCTTAATGTTACTGGACCCCAGTTGCCTTGGCAGCAGCAAATGAGGATCCTTAATAAATGCAAATACACATTTCCAGGATGCGTATTACTGACCCGCTGGAAAGTGTCTTCACTGACATTTTCAACCTCTCCCTAACTCAGTCTGTAATACCTACATGTTTTAAGCAGATCACCATAGTCCCTGTGCACAAGAATACCAAAGTAAACTGTCTAAATGACTATCGCCCTGTAGCACTCACATCTGTAACCACGAAACGCTTTGAAAGGTTGGCTCACATCAACACCATCATCCCAGACACCCTGGACCCACTCCCATTCGCATCCCGTCCCAACAGATCCACAGATGACGCAATCGCTAGTGCAATCCACACTGCCCTCTCCAACCGGGACAAGAAGAACACCTATGTGAGAATGCTGTTCATTGACTACAGCTCAGTGTTCAACAACAGTGCCCTCCAAGCTCATCACTAAACTAAGTCCCTGGGACAAAACACCTCCCTCTGCAACTGGATCCCGCCAGGTAGTGAGGGTTGGGAACAACACATCTGCCATACTGATACTCAACACAAGGGCCCCTCAGGGGTGTGTGCTTAGTACCCTCCTGTACTCCCTGTTCACCCACAACAGTGTGTCCGCGCATGACTCCAACACCATCCTTAAGTTTTCTGACTACGGTGTTAAGCCCGATCACCGACAACAATGAGACAGCCTACAAGGAGGATGTCAGAGACCTGGCAGTGTGGTGCCAGGACAACAAGCAAGTGTATATAGTAAAGTTATCATTACTCATTGTGTATTTATTATTATAGGTTATTATTACTTTTCTATTATTTCTCAACTTTCTTTCGCTCAGCATTGTTGGGAAGGGCCCGTAAGTAAGCATTTCAATGTTAGTCCACACCCGTTGTATACGAAGCATGTGACGAATACATTTTGATTTGATTACCGAGTCGATGCCTCTATTACCTGTGTTAAGTTACATTCCTGTCTTAAATGTTATGCTTTACAGGTTGAAGCAGGAGTTGATCTGACTGACTGTGTGATCACTTTGACAGCTGCTGCCACAGTATTTGGGTGTGTATGCGTGTATGGTTGTTCCAGTGCCATAGCTGACACAGTGCTAAAGAATGACAGGGGGGTGGTAGGGGGAGGGGGGCGTGTGCACTCTTGCATAACTCTAACCTTTCCCCCATACAAGTGGCCTGTTTGAAAGTGTTTACAAGCTGAGGCGGAAGAGGGAGGAAGAGGAAGGAAAGCATCGATAGATGGAGGGTGAGCAAGAGAGCCACTCCATCCTACACACAGCGGTGATGCAAGCCAACCCAGCACCCTCTCCCTGGGTGGGAGGAATGGGCGCCTACTTGTTGCGTAACAGAGCTCTCCTCCTCCACGCTCTATAGAACACAGAACGCGCTCTAATATCACACGGTTTATTCCCAGGCTTGGTTTCCCCAGTGTTACATTCTCAGACCTGCTCTTCTAAGCAGCCACTCTCATACAGCAAGCCTTCTCTTTATTACCCTCATGCATTAGCTATGCCAAATTCACCTCTGCACAAACATTGTGCTGATTAAGCTATGTGATTAAGGTGGCTTAGTTGGTTGGAGTACTGGGTCTGATTCTCACGAGTGTGTATATATATATATATATCTGCTATTGTTTTTGCATCATTTGTATGCCCATATTGAATGTATATGAAACCCTGCAGACATTATTTATCAGAAACACTGTCCCTGCAGCATTGGCGGTCATATTCTCTTAGCTCAGTCCCAACCTCTGACGCACTGTATGCCACTCTCAATCAACACAGGACGACTAACCCGCAAGCCTCATTGATTTGCAATGGCTTGGCTGATTTGGCACCTGCACCTCCCCAGCTCCCCTATTGACCACTATCTAGTCCAATCGCTTGGAGTTAAGCCAGCCTGACCATACAATGAACATGGTTTACAACAACAGGCCTGTGACAGATTAGAGATGAGATTCTATGTAGCCTGGGGATCTCTGTTAGCCTGTCCTGGTTATATGCTCTGGCTGGTCATGCACAACACGGCTAGGCTAGCTGATCATCAGCCATGAACTGGAATTAATTAATTAATTAATATGGTCTATTGATCCCAAGAGAGGGAAATGGGGTTTGCCACGAGCATCAGCTAACACAGAATACTGCACAAGCAGTTGCACAGTACAGTACGTAGTATATTGTATGACATATGTACTGTAAATTCATTACATACAGTTGTGGCCAAATATTTTGTCACCCTTGCACTTTTCTTAAATCATTTCCTGTTTCTTCTCAAATAAGTTGACATTTAAATGAACTTTTGTTCACCACACCTTACTGGAATTTCAACATTGTAGAACCCATTTTTTTCCCCCAACTTAAATATATACTTTTTGGGGGGGAAATAAATGTTTGAGGGGTGCCCTCCACCAACTGCTGTTTTCAGGTTTTTAGATGTGATTCAGATCTGGACTTGTCGCTAAATACTCCGAATTTTCCAGTCATACTATCTGTTGATAAATCAAATCAAATTTTATTTGTCACATGCGCCGTATACAACAGGTGTAGACCTTACAGTGAAGTGCTTACTTACAAGCCCTTAACCAACAGTGCAGTTTTAAGAAGATCCCTAAAAAAAGTAAGAGATAAGAATAACAAATAATTAAAGAGCAGCTGTAAATAACAATAGAGGGGCTATATACATGGGGTACCGGTACAGAGTCAATGTGTCAATGTGCGGTGGGCACCGGAGTCGAGGTAATTTAGGTAATTATGGATATGTAGGTAGAGTTATTAAAGTGGCTATGCATAGATAATAACAAAGAGTAGCAGCATCATGGGGGTAGGGGGGGCAATGCAAATAATCTGGGTAGCCATTTGATTAGCTGTTCAGAAGTCTAATGGCTTGCGGGTAGAAGCTGTTTAGGAGCCTCTTGGACCTAGACTTGGCCTAGACTTGACCTAGACTTGACACTCTGTTACCTTGATCTGTTGGTCCAGTATGCAAATTGAGTGGGTGCAGGGTTTCTGGGAAAATGGTGTTGATGGGAGCCATGACCATCCTTTCAAAGCATTTCATGGCTAAAGACGTGAGTGCTACGGGTCGGTAGTCATTTTTATTTATTTTTATTTTACCTTTATTTAACCAGGCAAGTCAGTTAAGAACACATTCTTATTTTCAATGACGGCCTGGGAACAGTGGGTTAACTGCCTGTTCAGGGGCAGAAGGACAGATTTGTACCTTGTCAGCTCAGGGGTTTGAACTCACAACCTTCCAGGTACTAGTCCAACGCTCTAACCACTAGGCTACGCTGCACGTTTATCGTCAAAGGCAGGTTACCTTAGTTTTCTTGGGCACAGGGACCATGGTAGTCTGTTTGAAACATGTCGGTATTACAGACAGGGAGAGGTTGAAAATGTCAGTGAAGACACTTGCCAGTTGGTCAGCGCATTCTCGGAGTACACGTCCTGGTAATCCGTCTGTACCAGCGGCCTTGTGAATGTTGACCTGTTTAAAGTTCTTACTCACATCGGCTACAGAGAGAGTGATCACACAGTCGTCCAGAACAGCTGGTGCTCTCATGCATGTTTCAGTGTTACTTGCCTCGAAGCGAGCATAGAAGTTATTTAGCTCGTCTGGTAGGCTCGTGTCACTGGGCAGCTCTTGGCTGTGCTTCCCTTTGTAGTCTGTAATAGTTTACAAACCCTGCTACATCCAACAAGCGTCGGAGCCAGTGTAGTACGATTCGATCTTAGTTCTGTATTGATGATTTGCCTGTTTGATGGTTCATCGGAGGGTATAGCGGGATTTCTTATAAGATTTCTTATAAGTCCCACTCCTTGAAAGCGGCAGCTTTAGCTCATGCTGGAGGGTCATGTCAGGATGAGCCTGCAGAAAGGGTACCACATGAGGGAGGAGGATGTCTTTCCTGTAATACACAGTGTTGAGATTGCCAGCAATGACAACAAGCTCAGTCCGATGATGCTGTGACTCACCGCCCCAGACCATGATGGACCCTGCACCTCCAAATCGATCCCGTTTTAGAGTACAGGCCTCTGTGTAACGCTCATTCCTTTGACGATAAACGTGTATCCGACCATCACCCCTGGTGAGACAAAACCGTGACTCGTCAGTGAAGAGCACTTTTTGCCAGTCCTGTCTGGTCCAGCAACAGTGGGTTTGTGCCCATAGGTGGTGTTGTTGCCAGTGATGTCTGGTGAGGACCTGCCTTACAACAGGCCTACAAGCCCTCAGTCCAGCCTCTCTCGGCCTATTGCGGACAGTCTGAACACTGATGGAGGGATTGTGCGTTCCTGGTGTAACTCAGCCAGTTGTTGCTATCCTGTACCTGTCCCGCAGGTGTGATGCACTGTGAGGACGATCAGCTGTCCGTCCTGTCTCCCTGTAGGGCTGTCGTAAGCAGTACGGGCATTGCAATTTATTACCCTGGCCACATCTGCAGTACTCATGCCTCCTTGCAACATTTATTTATTTTATTTATTTCACCTTTATTTAACCAGGTAGGCAAGTTGAGAACAAGTTCTCATTTACAATTGCGACCTGGCCAAGATAAAGCAAAGCAGTTCGACACATACAACGACACAGAGTTACACATGGAGCAAAACAAACATACAGTCAATAATATAGTATAAACAAGTCTATATACGATGTGAGCAAATGAGGTGAGATAAGGGAGGTAAAGGCAAAAAAGGCCATGGTGGCAAAGTAAATACAATATAGCAAGTAAAACACTGGAATGGTAGATTTGCAATGGAAGAATGTGCAAAGTAGAAATAAAAATAATGGGGTGCAAAGGAGCAAAATAAATAAATGAAATTCAGTAGGGAAAGAAGTACAGTGCCTTGCGAAAGTATTCGGCCCCCTTGAACTTTGCGACCTTTTGCCACATTTCAGGCTTCAAACATAAATATATAAAACTGTATTTTTTTGTGAAGAATCAACAACAAGTGGGACACAATCATGAAGTGGAACGACATTTATTGGATATTTCAAACTTTTTTAACAATTCAAAAACTGAAAAATTGGGCGTGCAAAATTATTCAGCCCCTTTACTTTCAGTGCAGCAAACTCTCTCCAGAAGTTCAGTGAAGATCTCTGAATGATCCAATGTTGACCTAAATGACTAATGATGATAAATACAATCTACCTGTGTGTAATCAAGTCTCCGTATAAATGCTCCTGCACTGTGATAGTCTCAGAGGTCGGTTAAAAGCGCAGAGAGCATCATGAAGAACAAGGAACACACCAGGCAGGTCCGAGATACTGTTGTGAAGAAGTTTAAAGCCGGATTTGGATACAAAAAGATTTCCCAAGCTTTAAACATCCCAAGGAGCACTGTGCAAGCGATAATATTGAAATGGAAGGAGTATCAGACCACTGCAAAACTACCAAGACCTGGCCGTCCCTCTAAACTTTCAGCTCATACAAGGAGAAGACTGATCAGAGATGCAGTCAAGAGGCCCATGATCACTCTGGATGAACTGCAGAGATCTACAGCTGAGGTGGGAGACTCTGTCCATAGGACAACAATCAGTCGTATATTGCACAAATCTGGCCTTTATGGAAGAGTGGCAAGAAGAAAGCCATTTCTTAAAGATATCCATAAAAAGTGTTGTTTAAAGTTTGCCACAAGCCACCTGGGAGACACACCAAACATGTGGAAGAAGGTGCTCTGGTCAGATGAAACCAAAATTGAACTTTTTGGCAACAATGCAAAACGTTATGTTTGGCATAAAAGCAACACAGCTCATCACCCTGAACACACCATACCCACTGTCAAACATGGTGGTGGCAACATCGTGGTTTGGGCCTGCTTTTCTTCAGCAGGGACAGGGAAGATGGTTAAAATTGATGGGAAGATGGATGGAGCCAAATACAGGACCATTCTGGAAGAAAACCTGATGGAGTCTGCAAAAGACCTGAGACTGGGACGGAGAATTGTCTTCCAACAAGACAATGATCCAAAACATAAAGCAAAATCTACAATGGAATGGTTCAAAAATAAACATATCCAGGTGTTAGAATGGCCAAGTCAAAGTCCAGACCTGAATCCAATCGAGAATCTGTGGAAAGAACTGAAAACTGCTGTTCACAAATGCTCTCCATCCAACCTCACTGAGCTCGAGCTGTTTTGCAAGGAGGAATGGGAAAAAATGTCAGTCTCTCGATGTGCAAAACTGATAGAGACATACCCCAAGCGACTTACAGCTGTAATCGCAGCAAAAGGTGGCGCTACAAAGTATTAATTTAAGGGGGCTGAATAATTTTGCACGCCCAATTTTTCAGTTTTTGAATTGTTAAAAAAGTTTGAAATTTCCAATAAATGTCGTTCCACTTCATGATTGTGTCCCACTTGTTGTTGATTCTTCACAAAAAAATACAGTTTTATATCTTTATGTTTGAAGCCTGAAATGTGGCAAAAGGTCGCAAAGTTCAAGGGGGCCGAACACTTTTGCAAGGCACTGTAGTTGTTTGGGCTAAAATATAGGTGGGCTATGTACAGGTGCAGTAATCTGTGAGCTGCTCTGACAGTTGGTGCTTAAAGCTAGTGAGGGAGATAAGTGTTTCCAGTTTCAGTGCTTTTTGTGGTTCGTTCCAGTCATTGGCAGCAGAGAACTGGAAGGAGAGGCGGCCAAAGAAAGAATTGGTTTTGGGGGTGACTAGAGAGATATACCTGCTGGAGCGTGTGCTAGAGGTGGGAGATGCTATGGTGACCAGCGAGCTGAGATAAGGGGGGACTTTACCTAGCAGGGTCTTGGAGATGACATGGAGCCAGTGGGTTTGGCGACGAGTATGAAGCGAGGGCCAGCCAACGAGAGCGTACAGGTTGCAATGGTGGGTAGTATATGGGGCTTTGGTGACAAAACGGATTGCACTGTGATAGACTGTATCCAATTTGTTGAGTAGGGTATTGGAGGCTATTTTGTAAATGACATCGCAAAAGTCGAGGATTGGTAGGATGGTCAGTTTTACAAGGGTATGTTTGGCAGCATGAGTGAAGGATGCTTTGTTGCGAAATAGGAAGCCAATTCTAGATTTAACTTTAGATTGGAGATATTTGATATGGGTCTGGAAGGAGAGTTTACAGTCTAACCAGACACCTAAGTATTTGTAGTTGTCCACGTATTCTAAATCAGAGCCGTCCAGAGTAGTGATGTTGGACAGGCGGGTAGGAGCGGGGAGCGATCAGTTGAAGAGCATGCATTTAGTTTTTCTTGTATTTAAGAGCAATTGGAGGCCACGGAAGGAGAGTTGTATGGCATTGAAGCTTGCCTGGAGGGTTGTTAACACAGTGTCCAAAGAAGGGCCAGAAGTATACAGAATGGTGTCGTCTGCGTAGAGGTGGATCAGAGACTCACCAGCAGCAAGAGCGACCTCATTGATGTATACAGAGAAGAGAGTCGGTCCAAGAATTGAACCCTGTGGCACCCCCATAGAGACTGCCAGAGGTCCGGACAGCAGACCCTCCGATTTGTCACACTGAACTCTATCAGAGAAGTAGTTGGTGAACCAGGCGAGGCAATCATTTGAGAAACCAAGGCTGTCGAGTCTGCCGATGAGGATGTGGTGATTGACAGAGTCGAAAGCCTTGGCCAGATCAATGAACACGGCTGCACAGTAATGTTTCTTATCGATGGCGGTTAAGATATCGTTTAGGACCTTGAGTGTGGCTGAGGTGCACCCATGACCAGCTCTGAAACCAGATTGCATAGCAGAGAAGGTATGGTGAGATTCGAAATGGTCGGTAATCTGTTTGTTGACTTGGCTTTCGAAGACCTTAGAAAGGCATGGTAGGATAGATATAGGTCTGTAGCAGTTTGGGTCAAGAGTGTCCCCCCCTTTGAAGAGGGGGATGACCGCAGCTGCTTTCCAATCTTTGGGGATTTCAGACGACACGAAAGAGAGGTTGAACAGGCTAGTAATAGGGGTGGCAACAATTTTGGCAGATCATTTTAGAAAGAAAGGGTCCAGATTGTCTAGCCCGGTTGATTTGTAGGGGTCCAGATTTTGCAGCTCTTTCAGAACATCAGCTGAACGGATTTGGGAGAAGGAGAAATGGGGAAGGCTTGGGTGAGTTGCTGTGGGGAGTGCAGTGTTGTTGACCGGGGTAGGAGTAGCCAGGTGGAAAGCATGGCCAGCCGTAGAAAAATGCTTATTGAAATTCTCAATTATGGTGGATTTATCAGTGGTGACAGTGTTTCCTATCTTCAGTGCAGTGGGCAGCTGGGAGGAGGTGTTCTTATTCTCCATGGACTTTACAGTGTCCCAGAACTTTTTGAGTTAGTGTTGCAGGAAGCAAATTTCTGCTTGAAAAAGCTAGCCTTGGCTTTTCTAACTGCCTGTGTATAATGGTTTCTAGCTTCCCTGAACAGCTGCATATCATGGGGGCTGTTCGATGCTAATGCAGAACGCCATAGGATGTTTTTGTGTTGGTTAAGGGCAGTCAGGTCTGGGGAGAACCAAGGGCTATATCTGTTCCTGGTTCTAAATTTCTTGAATGGGGCATGTTTATTTAAGATGGTTAGGAAGGCATTTAAAAAAATATCCAGGCATCCTCTACTGACGGGATGAGATCAATATCCTTCCAGGATACCCCGGCCAGGTCGATTAGAAAGGCCTGCTTGCTGAAGTGTTTCAGGGAGCGTTTTACAGTGATGAGTGGGGGTCGTTTGACCGCTGACCCATTATGGATGCAGGCAATGAGGCAGTGATCGCTGAGATCTTGGTTGAAGACAGCAGAGGTGTATTTAGAGGGCAAGTTGGTTTGGATGATATCTATGAGGGTGCCCGTGTTTAAGGCTTTGGGGAGGTACCTGGTAGGTTCATTGATAATTTGTGTGAGATTGAGGGCATCAAGTTTAGATTGTAGGATGGCTGGGGTGTTAAGCATGTTCCAGTTTAGGTCGCCTAGCAGCACGAGCTCTGAAGATAGATGGGGGGCAATCAGTTCACATATGGTGTCCAGAGCACAACTGGGGGCAGAGGGTGGTCTATAGCAGACTGCAACGGTGAGAGACTTGTTTTAAAGAGGTGGATTTTTAAAAGTAGAAGTTCAAATTGTTTGGGTACAGACCTGGATAGTAGGACAGAACTCTGCAGGCTATCTTTGCAGTAGATTGCAACACCGCCCCCTTTGGCAGTTCTATCTTGTCTGAAAAGGTTGTAGTTTGGAATTCAAAGCCCCTGGTTCACTCCAGACCTGACTGCCCTCGACCAGCACAAAAACATCCTGTGGCGGACTGCAATAGCATTGAATAGTCCCCGCGATATGCAACTGTTCGGGAAAGTCAGGAACCAATGCACACAGTCAGTCAGGAAAGCAAAGGCCAGCTTTTTCAAGCAGAAATTTGCATCCTGTAGCTCTAACTCCAAGAAGTTCTGGGACACTGTAAAGTCCATGGAGAACAAGAGCGCCTCCTCCCAACTGCCCACTGCACTGAGGCTAGGTACAACAGTCACCACCGATAAATTCATGATAATCGAAAACTTCAACAAGCATTTCTCAACGGCTGGCCATACCTTCCTCCTGACAACTCCAACCTCGGCCAACAGCTCCGCCCCCCCCCCCCCGCAGCTACCTGCCCAAGCCTCCCCCGCTTCTCCTTTACCCAAATCCAGATAGCAGATGTTCTGAAAGGGCTGCAAAACCTGGACCCGTACAAATCAGCTCGGCTTGACAATCTGGACCCTCTATTTCTGAAACTATCCGCGGCCATTGTCGCAAACCCTATTACCAGCTGCCACGGTCATCCCCTCTTCAAAGGGGGAGACACCCTGGACCCAAACTGTTACAGACCTATATCCATCCTGCCCTGCCTATCTAAGGTCTTCGAAAGCCAAGTCAACAAACAGATCACTGACCATCTCGAATCCCACCGTACCTTCTCCGCTGTGCAATCTGCAATCTGGTTTCCGAGCCGGTCACGGGTGCACCTCAGCCACGCTCAAGGTACTAAACGATACCATAACCTCCATTGATAAAAGACAGTACTGTGCAGCCGTCTTCATCGACCTGGCCAAGGCTTTCGACTCTGTCAATCACCATATTCTTATCGGCAGACTCAGTAGCCTCGGTTTTTCTAATGACTGCCTTGCCTGGATCACCAACTACTTTGCAGATAAGAGTTCAGTGTGTCAAACCGGAGGGCATGTTGTCCGGTCCTCTGGCAGTCTCTATGAGGGTGCCACAGGGTTCAATTCTCGGGCCGACTCTTTTCTCTGTATATATCAATGATGTTGCTCTTGCTGCGGGTGATTCCCTGATCCACCTCTACGCAGACGACACCATTCTGTACACTTCTGGCCCTTCCTTGGACACTGTGCTATCTAACCTCCAAACGAGCTTCAATGCCATACAACACTCCTTCCGTGGCCTCCAACTGCTCTTAAACGCTAGTAAAACCAAATGCATGCTTTTCAACCGTTCGCTGCCTGCACCCGCACGCCTGACTAGCATCACCACCCTGGATGGTTCCGACCTAAAACATGTGGACATCTATAAGTACCTAGGTGTCTGGCTAGACTGTAAACTCTCCTTCCAGACTCATATCAAACATCTCCAATCCAAAATCAAATCTAGAGTCGGCTTTCTATTTCGCAACAAAGCCTCCTTCACTCACGCCGCCAAACTTACCCTAGTAAAACTGACTATCCTACCGATCCTCAATTTCGGCAATGTCGTCTACAAAATAGCTTCCAATACTCTACTCAGCAAACTGGATGCAGTTTATAACAGTGCCATCCGTTTTGTTACTAAAGCACCTTATACCACCCACCACTGCGACCTGTATGCTCTAGTCGGCTGGCCCTCGCTACATATTCATCGCCAGACCCACTGGCTCCAGGTCATCTACAAGTCCATGCTAGGTAAAGCTCCGCCCTGCACACAATGTATATAGACTCTTTTTTTCCCTTCTTTTTTTTCTACTGTGTTATTGACTTGTTTATTGTTTACTCCATGTGTAACTCTGTGTTGTTGTCTGTTCACACTGCTATGCTTTATCTTGGCCAGGTCGCAGTTGTAAACTTGTTCTCAACTAGTCTACCTGGTTAAATAAAGGTGAAATAAATTTTTTAAAAACAAGAGGGTTCAACAGTGCACGGGAGCTCCACAGAATGGAAAATCTGATAAGGACAGGTAAACGACATGAATACGTTGATAACTGATTTCCCGCTTTGAGCTCTCTCTCACCCCCGTGCGTGTATGCCAACGTGTGTGTGTGTGTTGGGGGATGAGTTATAAGCATCTGCTTTATGTGTGCGTGAGCGATGTATCGATGACGAAGTCTGTTAGCAGAGATGTGAATGATAACACATTTCTGCATGGAGATGGTGATGGAAATATGTTCACAAGAGTGCAACGTGCCTGTTAGTGTGTGCACATGTGCATCAGTGTGAACATGTCTGAATGTGATTGGGTACTTGGGCAGGATAGGGGGTTGGATGGAGTATGGGGAAGTAATCGGAGTCAGCTAACCAGAGTGAGAGAGAAATAGAAGAGAGAAAGAAATAGAGGAGAGAGCGAGAGTTGCAGTAGCAGCAACCCCTATGCCCTGTAAGAGTAGAGCACTAAAGGACCACCAATGCAATGATAACAGAACAGGAAGTTACCGCTGAGGCACAAAGGACTGTTAGGGTGTTGTAAGAGCGTTTAAACTGTCGCTCTGGGGACTATCTCCTCCCTCCTTATGCTTTAGAGGCCATTTTTCCTCTGTTAGTTGGGACCCTTTCACAGTTTAACAACCCAATTCACAGGAGCCATCAGGCGTAAGGTGTGATTCACTCCGACTGGCAGAGTAAATAGACTCTGGGAGAGGAAAGGAGAAATACTAAACTGAATACTAAATATGTTTAATCTCTTACGTGTGACAGAACTGAAGAGTAAGGCAACCCAAACGCATGGACTACACGTTCGTACAGTCTGTAAGAGTCAAGCAGCTCATTAGGTTGACATCGCCATGCCAATTCCATAATGAGTTGGCAAGAGAGCAGAAACAGACTGGCACCCGGGCTAAGGTTGACTGTGCTATAGTTGGCCCACGGCCATGGATTCTGATCAGCTTTGTCTTGACCTGTCAGCTGGGAGGAGATGGCAATTAAGGACACGTCAATCAACCGCCAGGGAATCTGGTAGAAAGAGTAGCCTGAAATAACAGCTCACATCCGGTTAACATCAACAAAGGCATTTGATTGACAAGCTGAGTAAAATAATTGCGGGAATAATTGTCACTAATTGCCCATAAGTGCTAGCCAGCTGCCTACATACCCAGTGGTATAGAGTACTTCAGTAAAAATATGTTAAAGTACTAATTAGGTAGTTTTTTGGGGTATCTGTACTTTACTTTACTATTCATATTTTTGAGACCTTTTACTTCACTACATTCCTGAAGAAAATATTGTACTTTTTACTCCATACATTTTCCCTGATACCCAAAGTACTGTTTACATTTTGAATGCTTAGCAGGACAGGAAAACTGTTAAATTCACGCACTTATCAAGAGAACACATGGTCTTCCCTACTGCCTATGGTCTGGCGGACTCACTAAACACAAATGCATCTTTTGTAAATAATGTGTGAGTTTTGGAGTGTGCCCCTGGCTATCTGTACATTTTTAAAACAAGAAAATGGTGCCATCTGATTTGCTTAATCTAAGGAATTTGAAATTATTTATACTTTTGCTTCTACTGTTGATACTTGAGTATATTTTAGCAATTACATTTACTTTGTTACTTAAGTTTATTTAAAACCATTTTACTAGGTGACTTTCACTTTTACATGAGTAACCTTCTATGAAGGAATCTTTACTTTTACTCAAGTATGACAATTGGGTACTTTTCCCACCACTGTACCTACCATTAACCCAAAATGATCTTCTCCACGTGTATGTTTCGATATCTGGCTAAGCTAGCCGATTAGCATCACCGATGCTAACGGTGTTAGCTAGCACCAGAAGCCAAATGTCACCTTTGTTACACCTCAAATGAAAGCATTACATTAGTATACTCAGTTTGAGCTGGTTGGCTGGTCTCAGTGACACATTACACGCCTCTTGTAGGACACATACGTAAAAGCTATCTGAAAGCTTGTCTTTTGCCTCTGGGTAGTGTTACACTAAGCATGACTATATATTTCCATTGCACCAAGCTACAGTATGATCGAAGATGCATTTGTATTCATACAAGGTCTCAAACCACTGCGCTGTGACTAAATGATCTCCCTCTCCATCTCCGACACACTCAGTGCAATAACCAGCCTCTTCACTGAAAAGAAAGTGTTTGGTTTTGAGTAGCACCTTCATGTGATTAATTTGTTGAAGAGAGTATCCTGCACTGTGCTGATATTAAAGCAAGCTGGGAAGTGAACATTCAACTCACCTTGGTGAAGGTCGCATTATATAATACATAACACAAGCACGCACACGCTACAATATCGCAGGCACTGACACATACTGTAGCTACCGTCACAGTTATGCATGCATCTAAACCCAATGGCACACACACACACACCACCAGTGAAAGGCTAGTTCAACGACAACCTCTCGGGAATTTTGCACTTAGTGAGCACTGCATCTGCATTATTCAACAAGCCAGTCACAGAATATCAGAGAAGTCCAGACAGAGTGTTGCTACACCGTATACTCTCAGCAAACCAAACTGAATGCAGCAGCCACAGCAGCTCATACAGTCCCACACAATACCACTCATATGCCCTTACTTCACATGCTTCATACATAATGCACCTCTTTTCCCCTGGTGGATAATAAAGCGGTGACAAATTAGCTCAACTCATCATCCCGGGTGTGTGACTCAAAGGAGGGAGGAGTGAAAAGAGAGTGGTGGTAGCAGGTCTACAATACCAAGAAACAACCCTACTTATCCATTCAGTCTCTCTCTCTCTCTCTATTCAGTTTTGTTCCTAATGAGTTCCCAGACACCAGCAGTGGAGGGGATTGTAATACGACTAATAACAATGTCCTCTCTACCAGTCAGTCTCAGTAGGTGCCACACACACAAACCCTGGTGCCAGCCACTCAGAGGGCCCGGGCTCAGGGCGTTTAAATTGACTTTAATTACAGTAGTTGGTTGGTGAACTGGAGCACACAAGCCTAATTGCTATGCTTGCTCTGCTATTCCCCCGTAAGCACCTCGTAGACCACCTCCTTCTTGCTCGTACCATCAACACGCACACAAAGAGCCTATCATCAGAGAGGGGATAATGGAGCATAGTGGATAAGCTGGCTTCTCATTTAGAGTAAAGCTTCAGTACCGTGAATCGGTAGTTATAAGTGGTATGTTTGCAAAAGTAATGGTTTCTATTGTGCATACCATCTTGGCTGTCCATCGTAGACGATGATGACAAGTCTCGTCTTTAGGATGGGGAGGGCTGGTGCTTGGAGGTTGATATAGGGTAGCCTAGTGGTTCGAGGGTTGGGCTAGTAACCAAAAGATTGCAAGTTCAAATCCCAGAGCTGACAAGGTACAAATCTGTCATTCTGCCCCTGAACAAGGCAGTTAACCCACTGTTCCTAGGCCGTCATTGCAAATAAGAATTTGATTTTAACTGACTTGCCTAGTTAAATAAAGGTGAAATATATATATATATATATATATATATATATATATATGGGAGTTGCACACTGCAGGTGGGTCGCCACTTCCTCTGCTTACCTCATGTAAAAATAAAAGTGCCCAACAAGTTATTCGATTTTTGTCCAAATATGACACACGCGGGACTTTCATTTTGACATGAGGTAAGCAGAGGGGAAGTGGGATAACAACAGACCCACGTTTGGAAAGTGTTTAATAATACGATCTGTGAGAAATTTTGTGTCGAATTCTCCCCGTTACAATGACCTACCGTCCTAAGTAGAATTGGAATTGTATTTAACTTATGGTTTCTCACAGACTTTTTGTGCAACCCAATACAATTGAAAGCAACGCTACTGTATGTAAATATACCGGTGTTGCTAACAGACTAAAATCACCAGGAGTTCAGCCAAAAAATGTGTTTAATTTAGGAAATCAGTTCACCTGTAATTATTCCTATAAATAAAAAATATACATGTGATCGTGTCAATGTAATTAAGGTATGAAATTATAGTATTAGAAAATATTATATTTTTGGGCTTAGTTGTGGACAATTTGCAGTGTACAAATAGTTATCATTATGTTGCGGGCCAGACCATGCGCTCAGACAAAAATCGGCCTGTGACTGAATCTGTTTGCCTTCCCCTAAATAGCACCCATTACATTACAAATAAGAGTCAATGGACGAAGGAGTCTTCTGTACTGGGGACTTTAATATTAAAGGCCCCTACTCTTGATCTGAACATTAGGGTTAGTGTTCCCACACAGCCATATCTTCATGTTACAGCGCTTGTTTACGGAAGACATAGGCAGCCACCTGTGCTAATTATACTGAACGCAGCATGTAACGTGTTGGTCACGTGTTTCATGTGCTAAAATAAAAAATCCACACAAAAAGCTTATTTCTCTCAAAGTTTGTGCACAAATTTGTTTACATCCCATAAGCATTACTCCTTTGCCAAGATAATCCATCCGACAGACAGGTGTGGCATATCAGGAAGCTGATGAAACAGCATGATTATTACACGGGTACACCTTGTGCTGGGGACAATAAATGTCCACCAGAGCTGTTGCCAGAGAATTGAATGTTAATTTCTCTACCATAAACCGCCATCAAATGTAATTCTAAAGAATTCCGCAGTACGTCCATCCGGCCTCACAACCGCAGACCACGTGCAGCAACGCCAGTCCAGGACCTCCACATCCGGCTTCTTTACCTGCGAGATTGTCTGAAGAGGGGTGCTGAGGGGTATTTTTGTCTGGAGAAAAACTCATTCTGATTGGCTGGGCCTGGCTACCCAGAATGTGGACTTGACTGCCAAGTCAGGCCCACCCATAGCTTCACACCTGTCCAGTCATTTGAAATCCGTAGATTAGGTCCAAATTTATTTATTTCAATTGACTGATTTCCTTATACAAACTGTAACTCAGTAAAACCTTTGAAATTGTTTTATGTTGCGTTTATATTTTGTTAATATTTTTGTTTAGTATAGCTATCTAGCATGCTCTGAACCCCTGTGTGTAAGATAACTGGAGAGGAAGTGTCGATCGTCAACACACTGCAACAGTAAGTGTATCTTTTTTTATTTGAAAGCTTCTTTCTCTCTGACATTAAAGATAAGGGACCTGTCAGCATATGTTTCGAAAACCGTTTCGAAAGCAATGAATGACGTTTCTAAACGTTAAAACACAGTGTCAGATTTGTAGTTTACACAGAGCCAAATGTGGGTAAACGTAATGGCTGAAAACCCTACTGTGCATTCGGAAAGTAATCAGACCCCTTGACTTTATCCACATTTTGTTACGTTACAGCGTTATTCTAAAATGGATTAAATCGTTTTTTCCCCCCTCATCAAGCTACGCACAATACCCGATAATGACAAAGCACAGTGTGTCAGTGTGTCAAAACGGAGGGCGTGTTGTCCGGTCCTCTGGTAGTCTCTATGGGGGTACCACAGGGTTCAATTCTCGGGCTGACTCTTTTCTCTGTATATATCAGTGATGTTGCCCTGATCCACCTCTACGCAAACGACACCATTCTGTATACTTCTGGCCCTTCCTTGGAAAGCTTCAATGCCTCCAAACAAGCTTCAATGCCATACAACACTCCTTCCGTGGCCTCCACCCGCTCTTAAATGCTAGTAAAACCAAATGCATGCTTTTCAACCGTTCGCT
This sequence comes from Oncorhynchus masou masou, assembly GCF_036934945.1. Classification (NCBI taxonomy): domain Eukaryota; kingdom Metazoa; phylum Chordata; class Actinopteri; order Salmoniformes; family Salmonidae; genus Oncorhynchus; species Oncorhynchus masou. The sequence continues at coordinate 38,734,008 of NC_088243.1, forward strand.
GCCTGCACCCGCACGCCCGATTAGCATCACCACCCTGAATGGTTCCGACCTAGAATATGTGGACATCTATAAGTACCTAGGTGTCTGGCTAGACTGCAAACTCTCCTTCCAGACTCATATCAAACATCTCCAATCCAAAATCAAATCTAGAGTCGGCTTTCTATTTCGCAACAAAGCCTCCTTCACTCACGCCGCCAAACTCACCCTAGTAAAACTGACTACCCTACCGATCCTCGACTTTGGTGATGTCATCTACAAAATAGCTTCCAATACTCTACTCAGCAAACTGGATGCAGTTTATCACAGTGCCATCAGTTTTGTTACTAAATCACCTTATACCACCCACCACTGCGACCTGTATACTCTCGGCGGCTGGCCCTCGCTACATGTTCGTCGCCAGACCCACTGGCTCCAGGTCATCTACAAGTCTATGCTAGGTAAAGCTCCGCCTTATCTCAGTTCACAGGTCATGATGGCAACACCCACCCGTAGCACGCGCTCCAGCAGGTGTATCTCACTGAACATCCCTAAAGCCAAAACCTCATTTGGCCGCCTTTCCTTCCAGTTCTCTGCTGCCTGCGACTGGACCGAATTGCAAAAATCGTTGAAGTTTGAGACTTTTATCTCCCTCACCAACTTTAAACATCTGCTATCTGAGCAGCTAACCGATCGCTGCAGCTGTACATAGTCCATCGGTATATAGCCCACCCAATTTACCTACCTCAACCCCATACTGTTTTTAATTTATTTACTTTTCTGCTCTTTTGCACACCAGTATCTCTACCTGCACATGTTCATCTGATCATTTATCACTGCAGTGTTAATCTACTAAATTGTAATTATTCACTCCTATGGCCTATTTATTGCCTACCTCCTCATGCATTTTGCACACAATGTATATAGATTTATTTTTCTACTATGTTATTGACTTGTTTATTGTTTACTCCATGTGTAACTCTGTGTTGTTGTCTGTTCAAACTACTATGCTTTATCTTGGCCAGGTCGCAGTTGCAAATGAGACTTGTTCTCAACTAGCCTACCTGGTTCAATAAAAAATAAAAATAAAAAACAGTTTTTTAGAAATGTTTGCTATTTTGTTTAAAAAATTACCTGAAATATCACATTTATATAAGTATCCAGACCCTTTACTCAGTACTTTGTTGAAGCACCTTTGGCAGTGATAACAGCCTTGACTTTTCTTGGGTATGACGCTACAAGCTTGGCACACCTGTATTTGGGGAGTTTCTCCCATTCTTCTCTGCAGATCCTCTCAAGCTCTGTCAGGTTGGATGGGGAGCGTTGCTGCACAGCTATTTTCAGGTCTCTCCAGAGATGCTCGATCGGGTTCAAGTCCGGGCTTTAGCTGGGCCACTCAAGGACATTCAGAGACTTGTCCCGAAGCCACTCTTGCGTTATCTTGGCTGTGTGCTTAGGGTCATTGTTCTGTCGTTCCCCAGATCCTTGCCTCAAAACAATCCTGTCTCGGAGCTCTACGAACAATTCCTTCTACCTCATGGTTTGGTTTTTGCTCTGACATGCACTGTCAGCTGTGGCACCTTATATAGACAGATGTGAAACTTTCCAAATAATGTCCAATCAATTACACTTACCACAGGTAGACTCCAATGAAGTTGTAGAAACAGCTCAAGGATGATCAATGGAAACAGGATGCACCTGAGCTCAATTTCGTGTCTCATAGGAAGGGTCTGAATTCTGTTTTTTATTTTTAATACATTTGCAAAAAAAAACACAAAAAAACAACAAAAAACGGTTTCACTTTGTCATTATTGGGTATTATGTGTAGATTGCGATGGATTTTTTTTCATTTAATCCATTTTAGAATAAGACAAAGGGTCTGAATACTTTCCGAAGGCACTGTACATACAGAGAAGAAGGGTTTTTGAGAGCTAGCCCGACCCTAGTGCAGCTGTAATCAAGCGTGTCGGATCTGCTGGCTAGCACAAACTGAACTTTAAAGAATTCCAGCTCGTAGTTGCCTTAATGTTGGCTGAAATCTAAGATGAGGACTCCAAAGTAGGACTCCCGCCATGGGATTCTCCAGCCTATTTAAGGGCACTATTTATAAACTGGCAGCACTGGGGTGGACAAGAGGCATTACTGTCTAAAATGAACAATTCTCAATTAACGCATGACCAGTGTAACTGACTCTTGAGTGTAATTAATAAGAGGAGGATATACGAATCTTATCTGCAGCAATCAATGAATCAATCAATATATCAAGCGTCATAATCGCATTGGGAAATACGAGACAGTCAGGCTTAAATATATTTGGGCTATCATTTTCTTTCTCTGATTGGAAGGCCGCGGTGAAGGCCTAATAGCGCCATGCAGCAGTTGTTTGTTGGTTAAAAGTTTAAAATCAGTAGCCTAAATGAAATACACGGAGCCTGGTCAAGTCCAAATATGCATTACTGTTTCAAATACATTTGTTTACATTGCACAACGTTACCGTTAACTTGCATCTTGTCTTTGTCTAAGTTTCTCTCTCCAGGACAGGACAGAGTAGAGTGTTGGAGTTGCGAGCTGTAGGTAGGCTTTGGGTGCATTCCAGGAGGTGCTACTCTCAAGTATTGCTAGTGATTAAACTATTATGCTCAGCATTTCTGTATTTAATAATTAAGCTAAATGTATACTTAAAATGGAAAATATAATTTAAAATGTATGCTTTGTTGTGGAAATATTCATGTTTAAAATACACTGAACAAAAATATAAACGCAACATACAACAATTTCAAAGATTTTACTGAGTGACAGTTCATATAAGAAAATCAGTCAATTGAAATAAATAAATGAGGTCCTAATCTATATATTTCACATGATTGGGAATACAGGTATACATCTGTTTGTCACAGATACCTTAAGCGTGAACGCTGTCGTACATGTTGATCCAGAGGATCCCAAACATGCTCAATGGGTGACATGTCTGGTTAGTATGCAGGCCATGGAAGAACTGGGAATTTTTCAGATTCCAGGAATTGTTTACAAATTCTTGCAACATGGGGCCGTGCATTATCATGCTGAAACATGAGGTGATGGCGGCGGATGAATGGCATGACAATGGGCCTCAGGATCTCATCATGGTGTCTCCGGGCATTCAAATTGCCATTGATAAAATGCAATTGTGTTTGTTGTCCGTAGTTTATGCCTGCCCATACCATAACCCTACCGCCACCATGGGGCACTCTGTTCACAACGTTGACATCAGCAAACCGCTCACACACGCAACGCCATACACGCTGTCTGGTACACTTCAAACTGGGACTTACCCGTGAAGAGCTCACGTCTCCAGTGTGCCAGTGGACATTGAAGGTAAGTATTTGCCCACTGAAGTCAGTTACGACTCTGAACTGCAGTCAGGTCAAGAGCCTGGTGAGGACGACACGCATGTAGATTAGCTTCACTGAGACGGTTTCTGGCAGTTTGTGCAGAAATTCTTTGGTTGTGCAAACCCACAGTTTCATCAGCTGTCCCGGTGGCTGGTCTCAGGCAGTCTCACAGGTGAAGAAGTCAAATGTGGAGGTCCTGGGCTGACGTAGTTAAATGTAGTCTGTGGTTGTGAGGCCAATTGGATGTACTGCCAAATTCTCTAAAATGACGTTGGAGGCGGCTTATGGTAGATAAATTAACATTAAATTATCTGGCAACAGCTCTCGTGGACATTTTCTGCAGTCGTTATGCCAATTGCATGCTCCCTCAAAACTTGACACATCTGCGGCATTGTGTTGTGTGACAAAACTTCACATTTTAGAGTTGCCTTTTATTTTCTCCGGCACAAGGTGCACCTATGTAATGAGCATGCTGTTTAATCAGCTTCTTGATATGCCACATCTGTCAGGTGGATGGATTATCTTGGCAAAGGAGAAGCGCTCACTAACAGGGATGTAAACACATTTGTGCACTAAATTTGAAAGAAATAAGCTTTTTGTGCATAAGGACAATTTTGGGGATCTTTTATTTCAGCTCATGAAACATGGAACCAACACTTTACATGTTGCGTTTATAATTTTGTTCAGTATAATTATCACAGGCAGCTGCCTATGTATATTTCAAATGGAAAATAGAATTTAGAATTTATGCTTTGCGTTGGAAATACTCATGTTTAAAATATGTAACTTACTTGCCTACCTTTGGTGAATCACAATTAGATTAGGGTAGTGTGGCGGCGGCTCATCCACAGGCCAGTTTAAAGCTCAGTCCAGTTTAAAGGTGAGGTAACTTTTCTGGGCTTTTAGTACTGCAGGGTTTTGCAGGGTTATTTGTTGTTAAGATTGAAAGCAGCAGTCAACTTAAGCTTTGCTTTTTGAAGCATCAACACAATCTTTCTGTACAAAGTTCCTGCAAGATTTTGGTTCTTTTGTTCTTTGAGCCCTACAAGACAATAAGTAACCCTGGTTGCACGATTTTCTCCTTCCACCACACTAACACCTCCTTGTTGCCAATACCTTTTAAGGCCACAAGCCACTTTCCGACACCATCTCCATGCATTTTCTTCACAAGAGTTTTGTACTTCTTGTACTTAGATTTTTGGCTGGTTTCTGCTCATTCATCACAACACGAATCAACTTGTTTACTCTGCTGTATTTTGCATGTTAAAACAACCCTATTGCCCTTTCTCCTATCCTCACTTATCCTGCCACATCTTTACCCAGCATTTCATCTGAATGTAACACCCAGACGTTAAGCATTTATTTTTTTCATTTTTTCTTTTCACCTTTATTTAACCAGTTAGGCCAGCTGAGAGCAAGTTGTCATTTACAACTGCCACCTGGCCAAGATAAAGCAAAGCAGGGTGACAAAAACAACAACACAGAGTTACACATAAACAAACATACAATAGAAAAGAAAAATAGAAAAATCTATGTACAGTGTGTGCAAATGTAGAAGAGTCTGGAGGTACGCAAGAAATAGGCAATAGAGGCGAAATAATTACAATTTAGCATTAATACTGGAGTGATAGATGTGCAGATGATGATGTGCAAGTAAAGATACTGGGGTGCAAAATAGCAAGAGGGTAAATAATAATATGGGTTTGAGGTAGTTGGGTGTGATATTTACAGATGATGCTTAAGTTAGTGAGGGAGATATAAGACTCCAGCTTCAGTGATGTTTGCAATTCGTTCCAGTCATTGGCAGCAGAGAACTGGAAGGAAAGGCGGCCAAAGGAAGTGTTAGCTTTGAGGATGACCAGTGCAATATACCTGATGGAGCGTGCGCTACGGGTGGGTGTTGCTATGGTGACCAGTGAGCTGAGATAAGGTGGGGCATTACCTAGCAAAGACTTATAGATGACCTGGAGCCAGTGGGTTTGTCGATGGATATGTAGCGAAGTCCAGCCAACGAGAGCATACAGGTCGCAGTGGTGCGTAGTATATGGGGCTTTGGTAACAAAACGGATGGCACTGTGATAGACTGCATCCAATTTGCTGAGTAAAGGATTGGTGGCTATTTTGTAAATTCCATCGCCGAAGTCAAGGATCGGTAGGATAGTCAGTTTTACGAGGGTATGTTTGGCAGCTTGAGTGAAGGAGGCCTTGTTGCACAATAGGAAGCTGATTCTAGATTTAATTTTGGATTGGAGATGCTTAATGTGAGTCTGGAAGGAGAGTTTACAGTCTAACCAGACACCTAGGTATTTGTAGTTGTCCACGTATTCTAGGTCAGAACCGTCCAGAGTAGTGATGCTAGTGAGATGGGAGGGTGTGGGCAGCAATCGGTTGAAGTGCATGCACTTAGTTTTACTTGCATTTCACTTCTTATGGCTGGGGGCAGTATTGAGTAGCTTGGATGAATAAGGTGCCCAGAGTAAACTGCCTGCTCCCAGAAGCTAAGATATGCATATTAGTATATTTGGATATAAAACACTCTGAAGTTTCTAAAACTGTTTGAATGATGTCTGTGAGTATAACAGAACTCATATAGCAGGCAAAAACCTGAGAAGAAATTCAACCAGGAAGTGGGAAATTTGAGGTTTGTAGTTTTTCAACTCTTGGCCTAGCGAATACACAGTGGGATATTGGTCATATTGCACCACCTAAGGCTTCCACTAGATGTCAACAGTCTGTAGAACCGTGTTTGATGCTTCTACTGTGAGGTGGGAGCAAATGAGAGGGGAATGAGTCAGGGCTCTGGCAGAGAGCCATGAGCTCAGTCTCGCGCGCTACTTGAGAGCAAGCTGTGTTCCATTGCATTTCTACAGACAAAGGAATTCTCCGGTTGGAACATTATTGAATATTTATGTTAAAAACATCCTAAAGATTGATTCTGTACTTCGTTTGACATGTTTCTACGACCTGTAATAGAACTTTTTGGACTTTTCGTCCGTACTTTCCGCTGGACCTGCACGCGCGCCCTGAGTTTAGATTTGTTTACCAAACACGCTAACAAAAGGAGGTATTTGGACATAAATGATGAACTTCATCGAACAAATCAAACATTTATTGTGGAACTGGGATTCCTGGGAGTGCATTCTGATGAAGATCATCAAAGGTAAGTGAATATTCATAATGCTATTTCTGACTTCTATTGACTACACAACATGGCGGATATCTGTTTGGCTTGTTTTGGTCTCTGAGCGCTGTACTCAGATTATTGCATGGTTTGCTTTTTTGGTAAAGCTTTTTTGAAATCTGACACAGCAGTTGCATTAAGGAGAGGTTTATCTAAAGTTCCATGTATAACACTTGCATTTTCATCAACATTTATGATGAGTACTTCTGTAAATTGATGTGGCTCTCTGCAAAATCACCTGCTGTTTTTGGAACTACTGAGCATAACGCGCCAATGTATACTGAGATATTTTGATATAAATATGAACTTTATCAAACAAAACATACATGTATTGTGTAACATGAAGTCCTATGAGTGTCATCTGATGAAGATCATCAATGGTTAGTGATTAATTTATCTCTATTTCTGCTTTTTGTGACTCTTCTCTTTGGCTGGAAAAATGGCTGTGTTTTTCAGTGTAAAGCCTATTTGAAATCTGACACTGTGGTAGGATAAACAAGAATCATATCTTTAAAATGGTGTAAAATGTTTGAGGAATTTTAATTATGAGATTTCTGTTGTTTGAATTTGGCGCCCTGCACTTTCACTGGCTGTTGTCATATCGATCCCGTTAGCGGGATCTCAGCCTTAAGAAGTTGCAGTTGGAGGCCACGAAGGAGTGTTGTATGACGTTGAAGCTCGTTTTGAGGTTTGTTAGCACAGTGTCAAAAGAAGGGCCAGATGTATACAGAATGGTGTAGTCTGCGTAGAGGTGGATCAGAAAATCACCAGCAACAAGAGCGACGTCACTGATATATACAGAGAAAATAGTCGGCCCGAGAATTGAACCCCGTGTTACCTCCATAGAGACTGCCAGAGGTTCGGACAACAGGCCCTCCGATTTGACACACTGAACTCTATCTGAGAAGTAGTTGGTGAACCAGGTCAGGCAGTCATTTTGACTGCCTGCCCCCCCCCTTAAATGATTTAGATGCACTATTGTAAAGTGGCTGTTCCACTGGATGTCAGAAGGTGAATTCACCAATTTGTAAGTCGCTCTGGATAAGAGCGTCTGCTAAATGACTTAAATGTAATGTAAATGTCTATTGAGTCTGCCGATAAGTATGCGGTGATTGACAGAGTCGAAAGCCTTGGCCAGGTCGATGAAGACGGCTGCACAGTAATGTCTCTTATCGATGGCGGTAATGATATCTTTTAGGACCTTGAGTGTGGCTAAGGTGCACCAATGACCAGCTCGGAAACCAGATTGCATAGTGGAGAAGGTACGGTGGGATTCAAAATGGTTGATGATCTGTTTGTTAACTTGGCTTTCAAAGATTTTAGAAAGGCAGGACAGGATGGATATAGGTCTATAACAGTATGGATCTAGAGTGTATCCCCCTTTGAAGATGGGGATGACCGCGGCAGCTTTCCAATCTTTGGGGATCTCAGACGATACGAAAGAGAGGTTGAATAGGCTAGTAATAGTGGTTGCAACAATTTCGGCTGATAATTTTAGAAAGAGAGGATCCATATTGTCTAGCCCAGCTGATTTGTAGGGATCCAGATTTTGCAGCCCTTTGGGTGATGGAGAAGCGGGGGGGGGGGCAAGTTGCTGCAGGGAGTGCTGAGATGTTGGCCGGGGTAGGGGTAGCCAGGTGTGGCCAACCGTAGAAAAAGGCTTTTTGAAATTATCGATTATCATAGATTTATAGGGGGTGACAGTGTTTACTATCCACAAGTGCAGTGGGAAGTTGGGAAGAGGTGCTCTTATTCTCCATGGACTTTGCAGTGTACCAAAACCTTTTGGAATTAGTGCTACAGGAAGCAAATTTATGTTTGAAAAAGCTAGCCTTTGCTTTCCTAACTGACTGAGTATATTGGTTCCTAACTTCCCTGAAAAGTTGCATATCGCGGGGGCTATTCGATGCTAATGCCAAATGCCATAGGATGTTTTTATGCTGGTCAAGGGCAGTCAAGTCTGGGGTGAACCAAGGGATATATCTGTTCTTAGTTCTACATTTTTTGAATGGGACATGCTTATTTAAGATGGAGCGGTCGATTAGAAAGGCCTGCTCGCTGAAGTGTTTTAGGGAGCGTTTGACAGTGATGAGAGGTGGTCATTTGACAGCGGATCCATTGGATCCATTATGCATGCAGGCAATGAGGTAGTGATCGCTGAGATCCTGGTTGAAGACAGCAGAGGTGTATTTTGAGTGCAAGTGGGTCAGGATGACATCTAAGAGGGTGCCCATGGTTACGGATTTAGGGTTGTACCTGGTAGGTTCCTTGATAATTTGTGTGAGAGGCTACCTCTGCAGTATATTGCAACTCTGCAACCTTTGGCAGTTCTATATTTTCGGAAAATGTTGTAGTTAGGGATGGAAATTTCAGGATTTTTGGTGGCCTTCCTAAGCAAGGATTCAGACACGGCTAGGACATCCGGGTTGGCGGAGTGTGCTAAAGCAGTGAATAAAACCAACTTAGGGAGGAGGCTTCTAATGTTAACATGCATGAAACCAAGGCTTTTATGGTTACAGAAGTCAACAAATGATAACGCCGGGGGAATGGGAGTGATGCTGGGGGCTGCAGGGCCTGGGTTAACCTCTACATCACCAGAGGAACAGAGGAGGAGTAGGATAGAGGTACGGCTAAAGGCTAAAGGAACTGGTCGTCTGGTGCATTCGGAACAGAGAGTAAAAGGAGCAGATTTCTGGGCGCGGAAGAATAGAATTAAGGCATGATGTACAGACTGGTATGGCAGGATGTGAGTACAGTGGAGGTAAGCCTAGGCATTGAGTGAGGATGAAAGAGGTTTTGTCTCTAGAGGCACCATTTAAGCCAGGTGAGGTCACCGCATGTGTGGGGGGTGGAACAAATGGGCTAGCAAAGGCATATTTTTTTATTTTTTTATTTCACCTTTATTTAACCAGGTAGGCTAGTTGAGAACAAGTTCTCATTTGCAACTGCGACCTGGCCAAGATAAAGCATAGCAGTGTGAACAGACAACACAGAGTTATACATTGAGTAAACAATAAACAAGTCAATAACACAGTAGAAAAAAAGGGTCTATATACATTGTGTGCAAAAGGAATGAGGAGGTAGGCAAATAATTACAATTTTGCAGATTAACTTCTTGAAACTCCCCATCCCGGATCCGGGTTTGTGACTAAAGCCTCAGGCTCATTAGCATAACGCAACGTTAACGATTTCTGAAAATCGCAAATAAAATGAAAATAATGCGTCTGCTCTCAAGCTTAGCCTTTTCTTAACAACACTGTCATCTCAGATTTTCAAAATATGCTTTTGAACCATAGAAATTGACTAATTTGTGTAAGAGTATGCAAAGCTAGCATAGCATTTTGAGTAGCATTTAGCACGCAACATTTTCACAAAAACCAGATAACCAAATAAATAAAATCATTTACCTTTGAAGAGCTTCTGATGTTTTCTATGAGGAGACTCTCAGTTACATACCAAATGCGCAGTTTTTCCTGAAAGCGTCTGTGTGTAGGAGAAATCGTTCCGTTTTCTACATTGCGTCTGGCTACCGAAACGAACCGAAAATTCAGTCACCTACAACGTAAAACTTTTTCCGGATTAACTACATAATATCGACCGAAACATGGCAAACGTTGTTTGGAATCAATCCTCAAGGTGTTTTTTCACATATCTCTTCATTGATATGCAGTTCGTGGAAGCTTGCTTTCCTCTCTGTATCCCATGGAAAAATACTGGCAGGTAACTTTTGCGCACCAATTTCGGCGCAGGACACCGGGCGGACACCTGGTAAATGTGGTCTCTTATGGTCAATCTTCCAATGATCTGCCTACAAATACGTCACAATGCTGCAGACACCTTGGGGAAACGACAGAAAGGGCAGGCTCATTCCTCTCGCATTCACAGCCATATAAGGAGACAATGGAAAACAGAGCCTCAAAAATCCTGCTCATTTCCTGGATGCCGTCTCATCTTGGTTTTGCCTGAAGCTCACGTTCTAGGGCACGCACAGAAAATATCTTGGTAGTTCTGGACACGTCAGAGTGTTTTCTTTCGAATGCTATCAATTATATGCATAGTCGAGCATCTTTTTGTGACAAAATATCTTGTTTAAAACGGGAACGTTTTTCATCCAAAAATGAAATAGCGCCCCCAGAGCATCAACAGGTTAACACTGGAGTGATAAATGATCAGATGGTCATGTACAGGTAGAGATATTGATGTGCAAAAGAGCTTTACCTAGCATGGACTTGTAGATGACCTGGGCCAGCCGAGCATATAAGTCGCAGTGGTGGGTGGTATAAGGTGCTTTAGTGACAAAATGGATGGCACTGTGATAAACTGCATCCAGTTTGCTGAGTAGAGTGTTGGAAGCTATTTTGTAGACGACATTGCCGAAGTTGAGGATCGGTAGGATAGTCAGTTTTACTAGGGTAAGTTTGGCGGCATGAGTGAAGTAGGCTTTGTTGCGGAATAGAAAGCCGATTCTGGATTTGATTTTCGAATGGAGATGTTTGATATGAGTCTGGAAGGAGAGTTTGCAGTCAAGCCAGACACCTAGGTACTTATAGATGTCCACATATTCAAGGTCGGAACCATCCAGGGTGGTGATACTAGTCAGGCGTGCAGGTGCAGGCAGCGAACGGTTGAAAAGTATACATTTGGTTTTACTAGCGTTTAAGAGCAGTTGGAGGCCACGGAAGGAGTGTTGTATGGAATTGAAGCTTGTTTGGAGGTTAGATAGCACAGTGTCCAAGGACGGGCCGGAAGTATATAGAATGGTGTTGTCTGCGTAGAGGTGGATCAGGGAATCGCCTGCAGCAAGAGCAACATCATTGATATACAGTGCCTTGCGAAAGTATTCGGCCCCCTTGAACTTTGCGACCTTTTGCCACATTTCAGGCTTCAAACATAAAGATATAAAACTGTATTTTTTTGTGAAGAATCAACAACAAGTGGGACACAATCATGAAGTGGAACGACATTTATTGGATATTTCAAACTTTTTTAACCTGTTGAAACTCTGGGGGCGCTATATCATTTTTGGATAAAAAGACGTGCCCGTTTTAAGCGCAATATTTTGTCACAAAAAGATGCTTGACTATGCATATAATTGGTAGCTTTGGAAAGAAAACACTCTGACGTGTCCAAGAACTGCAAAGATATTCTCTGTGCGTGCCCTAGAACGTGAGCTACAGACAAAACCAAGATGAGACGGCATCCAGGAAATGAGCAGGATTTTTGAGGCTCTGTTTTCCATTGTCTCCTTATATGGCTGTGAATGCGAGAGGAGTAAGTCTGCCATTTCTGTCGTTTCCCCAAGGTGTCTGCAGCATTGTGACATATTTGTAGGCATATCATTGGAAGATTGACCATTAGAGACCACATTTACCAGGTGTCCGCCCGGTGTCCTGCGCCGAAATTGGTGCGCAAAAGTCAGCTGCAAGTATTTTTCCACAGAATTCAGAGAAGAATGCAGGCTTCCACGAATGATATATCAATGAAGAGATATGTGAAAAAACACCTTGAGGATTGATTCCAAACAACGTTTGCCATGTTTCGGTCGATATTATGTAGTTAATTCGGAAAAGGTTTGACGTTGTAGGTGACTGAATTTTCGGTTCGTTTCGGTAGCCAAATGTGATGTACAAAACGGAACGATTTCTCCTACACACAGACGCTTTCAGGAAAAACTGCACATTTGCTATGTAACTGAGAGTCTCCTCATTGAAAACATCCGAAGCTCTTCAAAGGTAAATGATTTTATTTATTTGGTTATCTGGTTTTTGTGAAAATGTTGCGTGCTAAATGCTACTCAAAATGCTAAGCTAGCTTAGCATACTCTTACACAAATTAGTCAATTGCTATGGTTCAAAAGCATATTTTGAAAATCTGAGATGACAGTGTTGTTAAGAAAAGGCTAAGCTTGAGAGTAGGCGCATTATTTTCATTTTATTTGCGATTTTCAGAAATCGTTAACGTTGCGTTATGCTAATGAGCCTGAGGCTTTAGTCACGATCCCGGATCCGGGATGGGGAGTTTCAAGAGGTTTAACAAATCAAAAACTGAAAAATTGGGCGTGCAAAATTATTCAGCCCCTTTACTTTCAGTGCAGCAAACTCTCTCCAGAAGTTCAGTGAGGATCTCTGAATGATCCAATGTTGACCTAAATGACTAATGATGATAAATACAATCCACCTGTGTGTAATCAAGTCTCCGTATAAATGCACCTGCACTGTGATAGTCTCAGAGGTCCGTTAAAAGCGCAGAGAGCATCATGAAGAACAAGGAACACACCAGGCAGGTCCGAGATACTGTTGTGAAGAAGTTTAAAGCCGCATTTGGATACAAAAAGATTTCCCAAGCTTTAAACATCCCAAGGAGCACTGTGCAAGCGATAATATTGAAATGGAAGGAGTATCAGACCACTGCAAATCTACCAAGACCTGGCCGTCCCTCTAAACTTTCAGCTCATACAAGGAGAAGACTGATCAGAGATGCAGCCAAGAGGCCCATGATCACTCTTGATGAACTGCAGAGATCTACGGCTGAGGTGGGAGACTCTGTCCATAGGACAACAATCAGTCGTATATTGCACAAATCTGGCCTTTATGGAAGAGTGGCAAGAAGAAAGCCATTTCTTAAAGATATCCATAAAAAGTGTTTTTTAAAGTTTGCCACAAGCCACCTGGGAGACACACCAAACATGTTGAAGAAGGTGCTCTGGTCAGAAGAAACCAAAATTGAACTTTTTGGCAACGATGCAAAACGTTATGTTTGACGTAAAAGCAACACAGCTCATCACCCTGAACACACCATACCCACTGTCAAACATGGTGGTGGCAGCATCATGGTTTGGGCCTGCTTTTCTTCAGCAGGGACAGGGAAGATGGTTAAAATTGATGGGAAGATGGATGGAGCCAAATACAGGACCATTCTGGAAGAAAACCTGATGGAGTCTGCAAAAGACCTGAGACTGGGACGGAGATTTGTCTTCCAACAAGACAATGATCCAAAACATAAAGCAAAATCTACAATGGAATGGTTCAAAAATAAACATTTCAGCAGGGACAGGGAAGATGGTTAAAATTGATGGGAAGATGGATGGAGCTAAATACAGGACCATTCTGGAAGAAAACCTGATGGAGTCTGCAAAAGACCTGAGACTGGGACGGAGATTTGTCTTCCAACAAGACAATGATCCAAAACATAAAGCAAAATCTACAATGGAATGGTTCAAAAATAAACATATCCAGGTGTTAGAATGGCCAAGTCAAAGTCCAGACCTGAATCCAATCGAGAATCTGTGGAAAGAACTGAAAACTGCTGTTCACAAATGCTCACCATCCAACCTCACTGAGCTCGAGCTGTTTTGCAAGGAGGAATGGGAAAAAATTTCAGTCTCTCGATGTGCAAAACTGATAGAGACATACCCCAAGCGACTTACAGCTGTAATCGCAGCAAAAGGTGGCGCTACAAAGTATTAACTTAAGGGGGCTGAATAATTTTGCACGCCCAATTTTTCCGTTTTTGATTTGTTAAAAAAGTTTGAAATATCCAATAAATGTCGTTTCACTTCATGATTGTGTCCCACTTGTTGTTGATTCTTCACAAAAAAATACAGTTTTATATCTTTATGTTTGAAGCCTGAAATGTGGCAAAAGGTCGCAAAGTTCAAGGGGGCCGAATACTTTCGCAAGGCACTGTATATAGAGAAAAAAGTCGGCCGTAGAATTGAACCCTGTGGCACCCCCATAGAGACTGCCAGAGGACCGGACAGCATGCCCTCCGATTTGACACACTGCACTCTGTCTGCAAAGTAGTTGGTGAACCAGGCAAGGCAGTCATCAGAGAAACCAAGGCTACTGAGTCTGCCGATAAGAATATGGTGATTGACAGAGCCGAAAGCCTTGGCAAGGTCGATGAAGACGGCTGCACAGTACTGTTTTTTATTGATGTCCGTTATGATATCGTTTAGTACCTTGAGCGTGGCTGAGGTGCACCCGTGACCGGCTCGGAAACCCGATTGCACAGCGGAGAAGGTACGGTGTGATTCGAGATGGTCAGTGACCTGTTTGTTGACTTGGCTTTCGAAGACCTTAGATAGGCAGGGCAGGATGGATATAGGTCTGTAACAGTTTGGGTCCAGGGTGTCTCCCCCTTTGAAGAGGGGGATGACTGCGGCAGCTTTCCAATCCTTGGGGATATGAAAGAGAGGTTGAACAGGCTGGTAATAGGGGTTGCGACAATGGCCACGGATAGTTTCAGAAATAGAGGGTCCAGATTGTCAAGCCCAGCTGATTTGCACGGGTCCAGGTTTTGCAGCTCTTTCAGAACATCTGCTATCTGGATTTGGGTAAAGGAGAACCTGGAGAGGCTTGGGCGAGTAGCTGCGGCGGGGGGGGGAATCTGTTGGCCGAGGTTGGAGTAGCCAGGCGGAAGGCATGGCCAGCCGTTGAGAAATGCTTGTTGAAGTTTTCGATAATCATGGATTTATCGGTGGTGACCGTGTTACCTAGCCTCAGTGCAGTGGGCAGCTGGGAGGAGGTGCTCTTGTTCTCCATGGACTTCACAGTGTCCTAGAGCATTTTGGAGTTGGAGCTACAGGATGCAAATTTCTGCCTGAAGAAACTGGCCTTAGCTTTCCTGACTGACTGAGTGTATTGGTTCCTGACTTCCCTGAACAGTTGCATATCACGGGGACTATCTGATGCTATTGCAGTCCGCCACAGGATGTTTTTGTGCTGGTCGAGGGCAGTCAGGTCTGGAGTGAACCAAGAGCTATATCTGTTCTTAGTTCTGCATTTTTTGAACGGAGCATGCTTATCTAAAATGGTGAGGAAGTTACTTTTAAAGAATAACCAGGCATCCTCAACTGACGGGATGAGGTCAATGTCCTTCCAGGATACCCGGGCCAGGTCGATTAGAAAGGCCTGCTCACAGAAGTGTTTTAGGGAGCGTTTGACAGTGATGAGGGGTGGTCGTTTGACTGCGGCTCCGCAGCGGATACAGGCAATGAGGCAGTGATCGCTGAGATCCTGGTTGAAGACGGTGGAGGTGTATTTGGAGGGCCAGTTGGTCAGGATGACGTCTATGAGGGTGCCCTTGTTTTGAGATTTAGGGTTGTATCTGGTGGGTTCCTTGATGATTTGTGTGAGATTGATGGCATCTAGCTTAGATTGTAGGACTGCCGGGGTGTTAAGCATATCCCAGTTTAGGTCACCTAACAGAACAAACTCTGAAGCTAGATGGGGGGCGATCAGTTCACAAATGGTGCCCAGGGCACAGCTGGAAGCTGAGGGAGGTCGGTAGCAGGCGGCAACAGTGAGAGACTTATTTCTGGAGAAAGTAATTTTTAAGATTAGTAGTTCGAACTGTTTGGGTATGGACCTGGAAAATATGACATTACTTTGCAGGCTCTCTCTGCAGTAGACTGCAACTCCTCCCCCTTTGGCAGTTCTATCTTGACGAAAAATGTTATAGATGGGTATGGAAATCTCAGAATTTTTGGTGGCCTTCCTGAACCAGGATTCAGACACGGCAAGGACATCAGGGTTAGCAGAGTGTGCTAAAGCAGTGAGTAAAACAAACTTAGGGAGGAGGCTTCTGATGTTGACATGCATGAAACCAAGGCTTTTTCGATCACAGAAGTCAACAAATGAGGGTGCCTGGGGACATGCAGGGCCTGGGTTTACCTCACATCACCCGCGGAACAGAGGAGGAGTAGTATGAGGGTGCGGCTAAAGGCTATCAAAACTGGTCGCCTAGAGCGGTGGGGACAGAGAATAAAAGGGGCAGATTTCTGGGCATGGTAGAATATATTCAGGGCATAATGCGTAGACAGGGGTATGGTGGGGTGCGGGTACAGCGGAGGTAAGCCCAGGCACTGGGTGATGATGAGAGAGGTTGCATCTCTGGACATGCTGGTTGTAATGAGTGAGGTCACCGCATGTGTGGGAGGTGGGACAAAGGGGCTGCCAGGGGTATGAAGAGTGGAACTAGGGGCTCCATTGTAAACTAAAACAATGATAACTAACCTGAACAACAGTATACAAGGCATATTGACATTTGAGAGAGACATATAGGGAAGCATACAGTAATCACAGGTGTTGAATTGGGAGAGCTAGCTAAAACAGTAGGTGAGACAACAACAGCTAATCAGCTAGCACAACAACAGCAGGTAAAATTGCGTTGACTAGGCAGGGAGGGTCAGATTAACTACACACAGAGACTGAGTGCGGCTGGGGCCGACAGATAAAATATAAACAAGCAGAATGGAGTACCGTGATTAATGGACAGTCCAGCATGCATCAGCTATGTAGCCAGGTGATCAGTGTCCAGGGGGCAGCGGTGGATGGGGCAGGGAAGCAGAAGGTGCAGAAGGTAAAGCCGCTAGCAGTGGCTAACCATGGCTAAATAGCTTGTAGCTAGTTAGCTTCTGGAGGTTCTTGAATGTGTTCTAAAAATTAAAAATAACAGCAGATTCCATATCACATTGGGTGAGGCAGGTTACCGGGAGGTATAATCGAATTAAAAATCGAAAAGAGATTGAAAGTAAATATGGGTCCAGTGAGTGGTTGGGCTGGCTGGGGACGCGGCGATTCAGACAGTTAGCAGGCCTGTGCTAACAAGCTAACAGTTAGTAGGCCGGGGCTAAACAAGCTAGCAGTTAGCAGACAGGGGCTGAGCAAGCTAGCAGTTAGCAGGCCGAATTAGCAAACAAGCAGATAGCAAGGGGTTGAGTCTGTTTATGCCTCTTCATGCGGTGACAACAATAGACCGGTCGTGGGTCCTGATATTGTAGCCCAGGAGTATGCTTCGGTGGTAGCACAGGAGCTCTGGCAGGGCTAGCTTCAAGCTCAGTGGATGGAAACGCTAGCCAGGAGTAATCATCCGGGGTTGCGGTTAGCTAGTTAGCTAGTTGTGAAGATCCAGATGAGAATGTTCCGTTTGCGGTGGGAATCCGGGGATAAAAATAAAAATAATAGGTCCGTTATGCTCTGGTTAGAGTCGCGTTGTTCGAACTGGCGAGAGCTTTCCGAGCTAAAGGTTAGCTGAAGACCGCTAGCAATGGTTTGCTGACTGATAGCTGGTAGTTAGCTGGCTAGCTTCAGTTGAGGGGTTCCGGGTCCAAAGTAAATATATATACTTTAGAAAAAAAAGCAGATCCACGCTACATTGGGTGAGGCGGGTTGCAGGAGAGTATTTAGATGTTGAGGTTTTGCAAAATGTTTTAAAAGATATGCGAAGAAGAATATGTTTAAAAATTAAAATTAAAATAAAAACGATAAAAAAAACTATATATACAAGGGACACGACCCGACAGGACGTCCGACTGCTATGCCATCTTGGTTTGGTTTGAGCAGGGCTGGAGGCTCTACAGTGAAATAAGACAAAAATCACTAACCAAAACAGCAGTAGACAAGGCATATTGACATTAGGGAGAGGCATCTGTAGCCGAGTGATAATAGGGTCCAGGGAGTAGCTTGGCGAGCTGGAGGCACGACGATTCAGATAGCTAGCAGGCCAGGGCTAGCAGGCTAGCAGATGGTCCTCAGGGGGACGTCACAATGGAAGAGCCTGTTGAAACCCCCTCGGATGGTTATGTTGGCAGACCAGTTGTGATGGATTGGCGGGGATCCGTGTAGGCAGCAAAGGTTCCAGGCCAATTGGCATAAGAGGTATTAAAGCCCAGGAATTGTCTGATTGATCTCTCCGGTTCCGGTATAAAGAATTGCAGATCCATACCACATTGGGTGAGGCTGGTTGCAGGAGAGTATGTTCAGTCTGTAGATGGAAATTGAGATTAAAAATAAAAAAATATATATATTAAATAAATACGAAGAAAAACGATATATACACAGGACAAGACAAACAAAACAGACATCCTACTGCTATGCCATCTTGGATTTTTTTTTTTGAATCAACAGTCCACAAATTAATGCTCTGTTTACACTACATCAACATTACAGTACATTTATACATTATTTTATGTCAATTACAATATAATTTATTGAATTATAGTCTGAGGTGGAATTGGAAATGGAATGCATGGGGACAGAGTTCCTAACATGAAAATCTCAAAGGAAATACTTTCACTTGTATATAGATTTTTTATTATTGCGACACTGTTGAGTTCTTTTCAATGTAATTGTCCCAATTCCACCCATTATTACAGTGACCCTAGCTCACACATAGCCCATTTACACACTGGGCCTACTGCCAACATTACGTAAGTATCCACAGATTCAAGATATGGTCAAGATACGAGGCCTCCCACTACTTTATAGGCCTATCTCTATAAGTCATCATACACTGAAACTAAACTACAGTAGGCCTGCCCTACACCTAACCCCACCCACAGGAAAACTACACTGAAAACCGTAAGTACATTGGGTTGGGCTGGTTTTTATCTTATCTATCTTCAGTAAATCTCCACCAGGATTTTCAGGTTGTTAATTGGAACTCAGGGCATGAATAGTGCAAGAGACTTTGGCTTATGTGCTATGTAAACAACGCACTAAAGCAGCGTTTCCCAAACTCGGTCCTTGGGCCCGCCCTTAGTGCATGTTTTGGTTTTTGCCCTAGCACTACAAAGCTGATTCAGATAGTCAAAGCTGGAAGATGAGTTGGTTATTTGAATCAGCTGTGAAGTGAAATGTGCTTCGGGGGGACCAGGACCGAGTTTGGGAAACCCTGTCTAAGGACTGCACCTTTGCCCTCATTTGTTGTGAAATCAAGTCACAGTCTTTTCACAATGGTCCTAGCATTAAAACATGATCTCTTGTTATGCCTCACAGGCCACTAAAGCCACTTCTGTAATCCTACTCCCACACATGAATCCATCATGCAGCTACTGAATATAACCTATAATCAGTACTCAGCCTTTGCTTTGGCCTCGGTTTCTCTGCGACTCTCACACCATGCTACAGTATATCGCCTGTTTAGTAGTTTCTTTAAAATGACAAATGTTTTCAAGGGAAATAAATAAACAAATACAATGTAGAAGCGTTTGGGTTCATGTTTTTCCCACTTTATTTTGATCTTCTTTTTTGCCTTTTCATATGACACTCCCAACTGACATCAGGCTTCACACAGAGCCAGGAGGCAAGAGGAGAGAAGCAAGCCAGCCTCCAGACAGTGTGAGACAGTCTGCCCAGTCATTATGAGCAATAAATAGCAGGACTAGGCGGCAGTCAACCGTGAAGAGGAAAAGAGTCAAAATAAAGCATGATGGACGCAGTCTGAGAGCAATATCATCTCCATTATTTCCCTTATTCATTATTCTCACAACCCTTTCAGACTTTGTTTCTGTTGTTGTTGAAACACCAACAAAAAGGCATTCATGGAAAGCTAATTCCAACAGGAGCAAAGATCGTGATTGACTGAAAAGATGCTCGTAATATTCCATGCATCTTCTCTTTTTCTCTCTCTCGCTCTCTCTGCCTCCCTCCATCTCTCTCTCTTTGTCAATTTGGACAGGTCATCGGAGACTGATTGCCATGACTAAGATCCCAATTAGGCTGACTGCTGCTGGTGGCTTAAATAATGGAAGGTTACCTTGGACATTTATGACTCAGCAGCACTTTCGGCTTTAAATCAAGCCTTGTCGTCTATTGGACTCATATCCGTCCTGTCTATCTGTACAGGCAGGGTAGTGAGTGAGAGTCAGTAGGACTGTTGCCAGGCAGGCAGGTTTCAGTAGAGATGAACAACACCCAAGGGCTTCTCTGACTTACGTAACCCTATGCCTGCCTGTTCAGTTACTGAGCAGCCTTTAGAATCTACTTTTCATACTGGAGGTGAGACGAGGTGGCGGTCACACTAGTGCTGAGGGTAGATAAGGGGAATGTATGCAAGAAGGGGAAATTGAAGATGGCCGTTCAGATGGCCGTTCATCACTAAGCACACATGGAGCCTCACAAAAAGCAAGCTGTGTTTTGTGCTTGAGACAATAGGCATAGCTTAAATCCAGTTTTTAGAAAACCTTGCTGCTTCTTCTCTGCTTCCTCTTCATTCACTTAATGCCCTGTGGGTAGCCTCCTCAAAAACAGAATGCAAAGGTGTTTTATAACCATTTGTCCAAAGAGGCCAGAAAGGCAAAAGGCCCAAATGTAACTGTAATCATTTCACTGTCTTTGACATCATCTTCAAATCTGTCATATCTCTGCAAATCATATAGGTTGTGAATAAGCCTACATTTAGCAGACAGATACCGCCTTGAAAGCAAAGATACATCTATAGGGAAATGAGTCAAGATTCAGGGCAAAAAGAGTAAGCTATAACATAACTAGCCTCCCTTCTCTGTTCAGTCATAGCAAATGGGGTTCTAGACTTACATGGCTTGTGAGAGGACATTCCAGACTTGTAACTTATCCATTTGTGAGGCCACTGTAAAGAATCACCCTAATGGCCTACAGGCCCTTTTCCCTCAAACAATCAAGAACACCCAAACCAACCCCATGAAATCATAGGGACTGCACTATCTATCACAACGAAAGTGTCAGGACTGAGCTGGGCATGAAGAAATAATTAACCCACAAAACACGTTCATCATACCTATAACATCCCGTGGGATATGCGTAGCCTTGTCTCAGTCAACCAAAATCACAGCAGTGTAGCCTACTTCAAAGTCTACAAAATCACAGGTTTTTATCATGAATGGACATGGCATTGATGCGCTGTGTTTTCCACTGTAGATTGTTCGCATGACACTGTGTGAGACCATTCAGGGCCCTTCTGGAAGACTGCAAGCCTTTCATTTCAGCTAATGCATGCTGCCAATTATCGGACAATAAAACCACAGGGCAGACAGACTCAACAGAGACAAACAAAATGGCTGCTGAAAGTGGCTAATGGTGAGGGTGCAATGGGAAACTGTTTAAAAATAACAATAATAATAAAAAGATATGCTGGTTATATTTCTGAGTGGGGGAGGGGAATCCGTTTTGAAGAGAATATCAGTTGATCGGGAAGAAGAAGGACGCTGGACACTGACCTCATTGAAAAAGCATATGATCAATAAAATTCACAGGATGAGGTCTGAATTAGAAAAAGGATTTTCCAGATTACAACCCTGTTCGGCTGGTGTCAATTAAATATTTCTCAATAGCATATCCAGCTGTGATCAGAATGCATCTCAGCGTAGGATTCGATTAGACAGGTGAATTTCCCGGGGATGAGAGGAATGGCACTGAGCCCTGCGTGCCTACCGCCAGACCACTTCTACCACTGTGATGCTATTTTTTAGAAACCAAGCCACATATTATTAGGCAATCACAACAATCATAGCAAGTTATGACACAGAAGTCCCCTTTTCATCTAGGGGCTACAAATCATGGCCACAGGGGAAACAACATGAACACAAGGGGATGCAGATGACCCAGACAGTTGATCATCCAAGGCATAATATCACCATCAAGATTCAGGTACATTTCCCCATGAGTGTAATTAAATAAGGTAAAAGGCAATTCGGTATTTGACATAGCCAGGTTTATGTCACAAAGAATGTAATAAATTGGTATGTGTACCCTATTACTGGCATAATGTGTTCTGTGCAGTGAACATTTTATTAAAGCCATCATTGCTTTAGTGAGCACTAATATGGGATAATTTGGTCAAAGTTGTATGGCCGACATCACCCACAAAATCAACGTTTCAGAGGGAGAAAGGGTATTAATGGGGGGAATTAGCAATATCTCGCGTGCCACGCCCGCCTCGTGCATATGGAAGTGGGCAGGAACTAAGGATAACCATGGCAATGGTGACGTCTTCTCCCTTGCTCTAATTGGAGGAAACCCCGTGGCCCTAGCCGCAGCCTACAGGCTAGTCGAAAAGTCCCTGAACTCCCGCCCCCTTTCCCCTCGCAAAATAGCTACTGGCTAGTATCTCTAGAAACCATCGTTGACAGGTGAAAATGTATATTTCTGATTGGAAAATCATTCTCAGCTAGAGCCGCCCTAGCAAGTTTGGTTGAATTGCATCTCTGCTGGTTTTCCGCTCTGCCTCATACCAATCTCAAAAGCGGATCAATTCGGAGGAAGAAATCGGGACCTTAGAAGGTTAGAAAATTCAGAAATCCCATTTCAATCTTTTTTTAGTTTGTGATTTGTAAATGATGTTTATTTTGTAACCAAGCATGGTAACGTTGTGTTGTTGCAATCCATTCATGATGAAAGGAGTGGCCCTACGCTAACGTTACTAGTTATCTTTTACTATTGTAGGCTAACGTTAGCTAGATGCTCATCTGGCGGGTTTATGTTAGTTTGTCTGGTCGAAGCAAGATGGATGCATCATTTTTGTTTTGCATAAATGTTAACCTTGTGGGGATGTAGCTAGGTAACTTTGTCTCTAGCGCTGTCTGTGGTAGCACTGTCTGGTAGTACTGTCTGAATGCTAGCTAACGTAGTTACAGTCAGCAACTGTGACCATTAACGTTAGTTTAATTGCCAGCCTAACTATGATTGCTAACTAGTTACATTTAGATGGTTAGCATGAAGCTAACTTTGAGTCTTTCTGGGTTAACGAACGTCAGCTAGCTACTGGTACTGTGTCACTAGCGAGCTGACGGCAGTGACCCATCGAATTTGACAGACACCATGTCCACGCGCGCACGACACGCGCACGACACGCGCACACAGCCGAATGTAACGGTAGCTAGCGCATTTAACCTGTAACGTTAATTCCAAGTTTGATTGCTCTGAAATTATTTATATCGGCATCAGTTTATAATACGCTGGTGCTAGTAAAAGTGCATTCACTACATTGGGCACAAGCTCTTCCATAATAAATTGACTAACAGTGACATAAACCTCCCGTTTTACACTTGCAGGTTTTTGGTGGAATACTCCGGAGCACCGCCTACTCTCCATCTTGTACCTCCCAATTCAATTTATTCCCTGTTGCATTCCTGGACTCCTATTGTTTTTAAACCTTCCCTGGCGAGTCAAGATAAGGTTACACACTAAATAATAATAAAAAAAAAACAATGGATAAAACGGATCTTATTCAGAAGGCCAAGTTGGCAGAGCAAGCCGAGCGCTACGATGACATGGCTGCCTCCATGAAGGAGGTAACGGAGCAGGGGGGCGAGCTGTCAAACGAGGAGAGGAACCTGCTATCTGTCGCATACAAGAACGTTGTCGGAGCACGGCGGTCGGCATGGAGGGTCATCTCCAGCATCGGACAGAAGACCGAGGGAAGCGACAAGAAGCTCGCAATGGTCAACGAATACCGGGAGAAAGTGGAGGGAGAGCTGAGAGATATCTGCAATGACGTACTGGTATGTAGTACCAGTACATATTAATTCTGCTGGAAATGTTTGGTATATAAAGTGGTTGTTCACGTATCTGGTAATATGTACGCAGGGTAGAGCGAAATTCAGTTGGTGGTACAGTAAACAAAAACGGTTGGAACCACTGGCCTAGGATACTGAATACACCCATCTAACCCTCTCATAGCTTGGAGCTGAGAAAGTGTGGTCATTAGTCAGACAATCAGTCACTGTGTTGCATCATTATATTGACAATGTATATGGATGTAAAATAATTACATGAGAGACAAAGATATCATTTGAAATAGTTGATTAGTCATCTTTCTAGGTCTTTGAAGTGTTTGGTTAGTGGTCTTCCAAGACTGCCCTTGTCCTCTTTAGGCATATTTGAGTTTATCAGTGCAAGCACGAGACATCAGTAATTCACCCAGACGTACTGCCACAGGAATCTCAACTCTTTGCTGTCTAGATAAATGTGCTGAAGAAAAGGGACTCTTTAAATTATGAGCAATGCCTTCTCTGAACAGTCAACACTACATTAAGTATGATTGATGAAAGACATTGTTTGCCTAACAAAAGCATAGCTATGCACATCTTTCCACTATGCTATCAGTCTACCAGGACTGGTTAAATTCTGTCGCAATTCAGGTTGAATAGCACATACAGTACCAGTCAAAAGTTGGAGACATACTCATTCAATGGTTTTTATTTTTTTAAATGATTTTCTAAATTTAACACATCAACCATGAAATATCACACATGGAATCATAATCATGTAGTAACCAAAAAAGTGTTAACTAATAAAAATATATTTTATATTTGCGATTCTTTGACGTTTTGCACAGCTTTGCATTCTTGGCATTCTCTCAACCAGCTTCTTGAGGTAGTCACCTGGAATGCATTTCAATTAACAGGTATGCCATGTTAAGTTTATTTGTGGAATTTCTTTCCTCCTTAATGCGTTTGAGCCATCAGTTGTGTTGTGAGTAGGTAGGGGTGGTATACCGAAGATACCCCTATTTGGTAAAAGACCAAGTCCATATTATGGCATGAACAGCTCAAATAAGCAAAGAGAAACGACAGTCCATTACTATAAGACATGAAGGTCAGTCAATGTAGAACATTTCAAGAACTGCAGTTGCAGTTGCAAAAACCAAGCGCTATGATGAAACTGGCTCTCATGAGGACCTCCACAGGAAATGGAGATTCAGTTACCTCTGCTGCAGAGGATAAGTACATTAAAGTTAACTGCACCTCAGATTGCAGCCCAAATAAATGCCTCGCAGAGTTCAAGTAACAGACACATCTCAACATCAACTGAGGAGACTGCGTGAATGCCTTAATGTTCGAATTGCTGCAAAGAAACCACTACTAAAGGACACCAATAAGAAGAGACATGCTTGGGCCAAGAAACATGAGCAATGGACATTAGACTGGTGGGAATCTGTCCTTTGGTCTGATGAGTCCAAATGTAAGATTGTTTTGGTTCCAACCTCCCTGTCTTTGAGATTCAGAGTAGGTGAACGGATGATCTGCGCGTGTGTGGTCCCCCCCCGTGAAGCATGGAGGAGGTGTGGTTGGTGCTTTGCTTGTGACACTGTCAGTGATTTATTTAGAATTCAAGGCACACTTAACCAGCATGACTACCACAGCATTCTGCAGGCAGCGATATGCCATCCCATCTGGTTTGCACTTAGTCCCACTATCATTTGTTTTCTAACAGGACAATGACACACAACACACCTCCAGGCTGTGTAAGGGCTATTTGACCAAGGAGTGCATCAGATGACCTAGCCTCCGCAATCACCCGACCTCAACCCAATTGAGATGGTTTGGGATGAGTTGGACCACAGAGTGAAAGAAAGGCAGCCAACAAGTGCTAAGCATATGTAGGAACTCCTTCAAGACGGTTGGAAAAGCATTCCAGGTGAAGCTGGTTGAGAGAATGCCTGAGTGTGCAAAGGGTGGCTACTTTGAAGAATCTCAAATATAAAATATATTTTGATTATGTTGAATTTGTGTTGTTGCTTACTACAGGATTCCATATGCGTTATTTCATAGGTTTGATGTCTTCACTGTTATTATACAATGTAGAACATTGTAAAAATAAACTCTTGAATGAGTAGGTGTCAACTTTTGACTGGTACTTTATATACTTTTAATTTAAAAAAAACTAAATTTTTAAAAAACATTCCCGAATTGACTCATTTGAAATGGAATTGACCTTTACTCTGGTCTCACGCTCAGCAGTGAGTGTTTCCCAGAACCCAACCATTAATTTATTTTACCTGTTAAGCATATCACACCTCTTTATTTCTCTTGCTCGAAACAGAGACTAACATTAGATTGTTTCAATCCAATGTGGGTCAAATGTCATGTCCCACGATTGTCCATGAGTTCCTACAGTCTAAAATGGTGATCTGGCACTGAGATGAGAAGGTAGTATTATATTTTCATCCTCCGGTTTCTTCCTGTTGGGAATGTCACACTGAACAATGGGGTTTAATGACGTGATGGTGCTGACTGACAAAGGTCACAAACCAGTGTGTCTGCATGGTAAGGTGTGTCAGAATGGGTGGAGTAGGCACTGGCGGACTACCAGTGGTGGCTGATCAAGGGCCGTGCTGTTATAGGCCTAAAACTGGGAGTGTGTGGGCTCCTCCTGTTTTGATATTCACATAGGGCCCGTGCTATCTAGGTTCCTTGGGACATCCCTACCCTAAACACTACCCTAACCTTAACCATAACCTTTACCATAACCATTTAAAAAAATATATATAAACTGCAATTGAGTAGTGACGTCCCAAGGATCCCGGCTAGCACGGACCATTCACATAGTTTCATCTGGCACATGAGTTGTAATGAAGCTAGCCAAGTGGAAGAGTTCATTCAGAATTGTGTAACAGGACTGTCATAGCCCAGTTTGTTCAATAGGCTATGTCTCTCAACCTCACTAACCTAGCTTGCTACCCAATGGGGGCTACTCTCTGATTTAAAACTGAAACATGCAGGAAAATATATTTTTTGGCTCCCTTCCAATAATATTACTTGACTGTCACTGACTGGACTTTCTACTACAGACTTTTTTTCCCCTGTTTTTTTTTTTCAGGGGCAATTGTTTCCACTTAAATCCAAGCCTGTACTAGTGAATGGCTCTGCCCATTTATTCCTATCTGGTCTTGATAGTGGATTAAGGGAGGATCTGGTGGAGGCTTAACTGTGAGGTTGAGAGAATTTCACTGAGCTGCTGGCCTTTAGACACACGGAGGTCTGAGATGAGGGGATTGGCTTGGGGGGATGTTGTGGGCAGCGTTTTGTAAGCACGCTGGAGCCCAATCTAGCACTGAACCTTACATATAGTCATAAAGCCTTAATGGTATTCCTATGTCCCACATCTCTACTGATTTAAAAAATAAATAAATTAAGGTTGCAGTATACACTGATCAATTGTGAACATCTAGCCAGGGAGATATTCAAAGCATGTCACTTGCTAGTCACATTTCATTGCCCCTGCCATTCTAATTGGGTTGCTGTTATTTACTCTGACAGATATTAATGGTCACCAACAGAGATTTAAAACATTTTTCTTTGTGGCATATATGCATAGTGGTACTCTATACGAGCAAGCAAACAATGACAATCCCTATGTATGTAGGCATAACTGATAAGCAGCTAACTGTAGGCTGTGGTGTAGGTGTGCCTCAGGTTGGTTAACCACCCTCTCTCCTTTACTTTATGCCCGTGAGTCATGGTTATGTAAACCGTACAGATGGGCACATCTTCTGACCACACCTTACAGCTTCTCCACGTCTGTGCACTCGCCACTCTCTAGTGTGTGTGGCTCTGACTCAGATGCCTGCCAGTGTTGACGGAGGGCGTGGTGGAGCCAGCCTATGAGAATGTTTATCTCGCTGCTTGCCTGAACTCGCCCCTTCTGCTTGGCGGCTGGCTATTGGTGCACGTAACCACCTATCTCCTCTCAGCTGACAGGCCTTGGCTTGACTGGGCTGAAGTAGGCCTGGATAACATGGCACTCATTTTCCACTGAGGCGATGTCATACTGGAGTGGGTGGAACCCCTCTGCTGCCCACGGCCATGCAGACACTGCCCTTACCCACCCTGCATGTCTGCACTGTGTATGGGAATAGATCATGGAAGCTGGATAGTTACCCCCAATAACCACCATTCAATCTGTTAGAAACTACAGGTGATTGTGGTCAGAATCGGTTCACTTATAGTTGAAAAGGCCGTGGCCATCGGCGCTGCCGTGAAATTGGAGGATGGTGCAGGCTGTTTTCAGTGCTCCACTTTCAGGCATCGGTTTGACAGAACAGAACGTGGCCCACTGCACAACAATCCAGGCTGGTTTCGTCTTCACATGTGAATCTAAGCTTGGCGAGACACATTTTTCAAAGTCAAACCTAGGTTGTCATGGCGACGGCCCACATTTTTGTGATCATTGAAAACCCGGCCAGATTCGCACAGTAGTTTTTAGATGGACTAGCACCACAAAAATATGCTCATCCGTATGTTCACGATGATGCTCATCTCCAATAGATGAGCACAGTACTACAATTAGTCGAACACTGGAGAATTTCACCATCAGCTCTTGTTAGGCCTATATCATAGCCACAGATGAGATATAGGAGCCCGTTTTATTAAGCACAGTGCTATTGCCGGGGTCATTTATTAGGGCACACCGTAGCTAAATGTTTCCTATTGGACAGGTTCATGTAATTCCTCCCTGTTTCCTTCCATTTGGTGCCTAATCAAGACTGCCTTGGTCTGTGTGAAACTAGGCGCGCTGTGTGAACTGAAGACAATGTGAATAACCAGGCCACTCTCCCTCCACTCGTCTGCAGGCAGGGGGATGTATGGGAAGGAATGCTTGGAACTTGAGACATTTGAGCGTGCCGTGTATCTAGACTAATCTCGTCTGTAAGTAGACTGGGTGGGAGTGGCTCGGGTAAGAGTGGGGGCAGGGCTGGATGAGCCCTGAGACACGCCCACTTCGACTCACTCCCTGTCAGTGTCAGTAGATGCCATTTTAGGTCTGTCAGCCTCTGCGGTGAACTCGTTAATCTGATATTTAAAACAAGTTAATGAGACTTAAACCCTTGGTCTCGCTGACACAGATTTGCTGTAATCAGGCAGCAGTCAGACACTTTTGGAGACTGATCCTGATGAGTTGGCCCTGGCTGGTTAGGCTCCTTCACGCTAACAAACTGACGATCGAGCGTTCCAGACCTCCGTGTCAGGAGCTGATACATTTCTCTTACATAAGGAATCTTGCCTCGGATTGAACCCCAGATGAAATGTAGGCCATAGCTCCTACTGTATTCCCTATACCCTCTTCAGTATAGTTAGTGTGTTGCAGATGAACTGGTCTGCAGTGATGCTGGAGTTTCTGCTGCTGCTGTGGGTTTAAATATAGATGCTGTTGGGTGCCTTGGACTGCTATGTAAGCTGTAGCATGCAAGCAGTGCTGCTCTTTCCCAGTTTTAGCCAGTGCATTCAGCCGCAGGTTTTGCTTCTGAGACACGTTGATTCGATGGCGGTATCCGCTCCACTAAGACGGAGCGCTGAGGAACGTTGGAACGAAAGGAGCCCAGAAGAATCTGGGGCAAAAGACGGTCAGGAACCCGCAGGAGGCCTGGCCTCATTATGGACAAGTTGGAATGACTTGACGCAGTGCAAAACGCTGGCTCCCACCCTGCTTATGCTGAAACCACTGCTGCCTGCCCATATGCACAGCTAGGCTCTTGCTGTCTACTCCACTGGACTCATGGTGGACTCTGTATGTGTGTCTAGGGCTGGCACAAGTTACTGTATAACCGTGTAGTCGTCAGTTATGGATGACGACTGTCATGAAAATAAGATAAAAACATTTTTGGGGGGGATTTTTGGTTGTTAAGAATGAGCAGCATAATGATGTCTGGGCGTTCGTGCTATACCCTTGGGTCACTAGCAATGGCTGCCTGGTATTGTGATCATTTTCATAGTACTGTAAAATGTTCATTCAAGTGATAACTGATGTGGCTCATGCGATGGAATGCATTTTTTTGTTAAATAAACAAATCACAGCACATTGATGGGTACACTTCCTGCTTTGCTCTTCGCAATGCCAGCCAGTCGCCCATTATGCCATCATTGACTTTAATGTTGACGCACATTCCAGTTATTCTACTGCAGCAGATTCAATCAGGAGCTGAGAGGAGAAAATGTGCGGAGGGAAGAAAGAAAAACTTAGAGGTGACCACGGTCATTAGGCTGGCCAATTACCGTCATCCAAAATTCCTTGACTGTCACAGCCCTACGAGTGTATGCCTCCCTCGTGTGTGCAAATCCTGCATGGACATCACTCGCATGATGTCATCACATAAGGCTACTGAACTGGTCAATCACATTGGGTCACAGGCTCAATCACATTTTTGAAATGTGTGTTCATTGTTGTTACACCTCCTTGGTCCAGCACTGTCGCTAATGCTGCTCATCCAGTTTTTGTTGGATACATCACAGTTGTAACGGGAAGATTGAGGCTTCTTTGCCTACCACTGGTATGGGAGGGTTTGGTTGGGAACTCAACTCACATGGTCATGTTTGGGTGTATGTTGCCTCAGCCAATCAGAATCAACCTTCTTTCTTTAGCCAGTCAGAGTATGTTAACAGGATTTCAATAATAAAGGAACATTGACTGTCAAATATATGGAAGTTTGTGTGTGTGTGAACAAACAATTAATTCCTGTTTCCTTTGCACAGGAACTTCTGAATAAATATTTAATTGAGAACTCCACAAACGCCGAAAGCAAAGTCTTCTATCTTAAGATGAAGGGGGACTACTATAGATACCTTGCTGAAGTCGCCTCCGGGGATGACAAGACAGGTGAGCTTGAAATGGCCCCTCGAACTGATTACTGCATGTGGTTTTTGCCATGTTGGTATTTGCAAGCAATACACCTACATTTTAGATGTGTGAATTACTCTGAATGGGGTGGCAGGTAGCCTAGCGAGCTTTGGGCCAGTAACCGAAAGGTTGCTGATTTTGAATCCCCTAGACGACTAGGTGAAAAATCTGCCAGTGCCCTTGAGCAAGGCACTTAACCCTAATTGCTCCTGTAAGTCGCTCTAGATAAGAGCGTCTGCTAAATGACTAAAATGTAATAATCTCTCTAGCCCAAGTGCTACTCGAGCCAGATATGTAAAATATATCAACTCTTTTCTTTTGAAATCCCCCTTTCTCTCTAAATCCCAGAATGACATCTCAGCAGTCTTAAATGACTGTGGGGCATGAAGTAAATGTTCTGTGAAGTATAGACATTGTTCCTCGCAACCCTATAGAATTCGCCTCCCTCTGATTGCGTAACAGCCCCAATATGAATCTCCCCTCCGAGTCACGTCCTAATAAAGACGCCTTTGATCTGCACTATTGCAAGACGTCCTTTAGGACTCTGTCGCATGCCATTGTTCTACAGTCTGCGAGGAGGTTAAAATGAGGCTTTTATGAGGCTCTGCTTTAAACTCCGAGCCCCTCGTGCAGCAGCCGAAATAGAACGGCACATTTTGTAACGGAGCTGGAAATGGTGTCAAGTGAGGCGTCGCACACACTCG
Source organism: Oncorhynchus masou masou (assembly GCF_036934945.1). NCBI lineage: Eukaryota > Metazoa > Chordata > Actinopteri > Salmoniformes > Salmonidae > Oncorhynchus > Oncorhynchus masou. Next base: position 38,765,395 of record NC_088243.1, read on the forward strand.
CACGACCGCATGGAGCCGTCTCATAGGAGGAGACGAGGAAGAGGGCAGGGTTCTAGCCTACTGTATGGGCCTCTGAGACTCCCACTGGCACCCATTGTGTGACGCACGCTAAAGAGAACTCTATGCCCAGTTATAAGCATGTGTATTTCAAGTGAGGCTTGGACAAAAGGAAATCAATGGTGCCATTCGACTGCTATGTTCAGTTGCTTATTGCTGAGATCACGTCACACAGAATTGTCCAAACAGTACACTTGTAGTCTTTTAACCTAACACCCACTAGCCTATATCATAATCGCTACAGAGTGAATTTCAGTGAATCAGGCTTCAGTCAGTCTCGAACTTGGTGTTAGTCGAAATAAGAGTCTAGTAGGGTGTCTCACTACCATTTGCCTCCCATAACGTCCACTTTGATCTGTGTGCTCCCCAGCGACCATAGAGAACTCTCAGGAGGCTTATCAGCAGGCGTTTGACATCAGCAAGAAGGAGATGGACCCCACGCATCCCATCCGCCTGGGCCTGGCCCTCAACTTCTCAGTCTTCTTCTACGAGATCCTCAACTCCCCAGAGAAGGCCTGCTCACTGGCCAAACAGGTCAGTCCAGCCTCACCCCTCTGTTCCTGTACCGTTTTCTTTAGATCTGGGGACTGAGTTTGAAATGTAGAGAAGTGCCATGTGTTATCTGCTTGTTCTGTCAGAATGAATGATAAGTGGTGTGTTTTTGAATTGCTAACTCGTAGCTAAGTGTGTGAATGGGTTGACTTATGTCTCTTCTGGAAAAATGTATTTCAATGAGCAATACCAAGTAGATGGCTTAATATCTGTGCTGGGTTTGCTGGGGGTTTATTCCTATCTATGGTAGCTTGGATTTTGTACAGTTAATCTACTTTGAAACTTGCCGTGTAATAAATATATATATTTCTTTTGTCTCGAGGCATTTGACGACGCCATCGCAGAGCTGGACAAGCTGAACGAGGAGTCCTACAAAGACAGCACTCTCATCATGCAGCTGCTCAGAGACAACCTGACAGTGAGTTCCCTATCTGCTCTGCCATGTTCCTTATTCTAGTCAATATTTACGGTCTGTTAAATGAAACTGTAATGTTTTTTTTTTATTGTCGAGATGGTACAATAATGATAATGTTCATTTGGAAGAGTGTCTGCATGGGTAACGAGTTGTCTACGAACAAGTTTTTGTCTTTTGACAAACATTGAGGTTTAAAACACATTTTGGTCTCTTTCTCCCAGTTATGGACATCCGACAACGCTCCCGAGGAAGGGGAAGGCGGAGAAGCCGGCGAGGCCGGAGAGAACGAGAACTGAAACTGAGTCATCTCTCCAAAAAATAACCTTTTTACACGTCTCCATTCCTTTATTGCTCCACTTCAAACTGATTCTAGCGATGAAACCCATTACTGAAAAAACTGCGTATGGAAATTCCAAAGTCATTTGTCTTTTCACATTGCAGTTTTTGGACAAAAAAAAAAAAGATTGATTGGAGAGAGAGAAAAAAAACCTCCATTCCTTGGTTTGTGTTCTTCCTGGCCTTCCATATGTGCAGTTTCTGATGTTAGATAATTATGAATAGCTTCACCTCTTTGTATCAACGTTTTAGTCCAAAATAGAGGAAAAAAATAAGAAATTCTAAGGTTTTTGCTGCGCTACAGAAAATGTTAGTCCCATCAAACACCAGGGCAGTTAAGTATTCTTTGAACAGGGGTGTTTGCTAAGCAGGATAGGATGAATAGTTCCCTCATCCTCCGTAGTCTTTCTCCACACGGTTATCTGGTACGGTTACAGCTGCTGACGTCCGACATGGACAAGTCCAATTGTTCGATACTGCAGGGACGGCCAGTCTGAGCTGGCACCCAGTCTTTCGCAGCCAGGTGATTTTCCATTGGTTCTGACAAGGTCTTTCTTCACTCCCTCTGGTTACGGTATAAATCATGTCTGGTTGAAGACCATACAGAAGTGGGGCATTCTAAAAACTCAAACTCAAAATAAAAACAATCTGATAATGGGAAGAAAACAAATACTCCTACATGCATGTAATTTAATAGTGCACTGGAACGGAAACCAATGCTGTATACACACCAAGTCCAATGTAGTACTTTTCAATGCAGGTGTGTGCACATGTTAAAGAGGGCGTTTGGTTAGTCCAAAGATTGTCATTAGAGATTTGGACCACTATTGTGTTTTTTTGCTAATCATCGATTGTAGTCCCCAAAAGCCTCGTGGAAATGTTTAATGCCCTATGTATCAGCTATGTAACATTAATAAAAATGACATTTTATAAACCAATCTCGAGCTGGGGTCTTTCCAGTATGGTGTGCGTTTATAACTGTGCAGGTATCCCGTTTGATCCTTTCATCTGTGTGCTGTTTTTGAACCTGATTTCACACATTTTTATAGAAGATCAACTGATGTTAATTGGTAAGGTCATCTAACCTAATTTTGGACCGGTGTTCATGTCTGCAACAGCTATGCTATTGTGTGTGTGTGGGGGGCAAATGTCATGAGATGCTCTGCTTTATGTTGATGCCACAAAATTAAGTCCTGCAGGCCCTCGTTATCTTGCTGCAAAGAAAGACCTAGTTAAGCTGCAGCTGGTCCAGAACAGAGCAGCATGTCTTGCTCTTGATTGTGATCAGAGGGCTAATAGAAATACTATGCATGCCAGTCTCTGGCTAAGAGTTGAGGAGCGACTTACTGCATCACTACTTTGTATAAGAAACCATGTTAATTCCGAGTTGTTTGCATAGTCAACTTACACACCGCTCTGACACACACTTAACACACCAGTCATGCCACCAGGGGTCTTTTCAAAGTCTCCAAAACAAATAAAATGTGTAGAGTAGTATATAGAGCCATTATTGCATGGACTTTCCATCTCATGTTGCAAAAACGAACAGCAAACTTGTTTTGACCTACCTAGATATTGTGTGTATGTATTGATATGTAGGCTGTGTGCAGTTAAATGTATGTAGTTCTGTCCTTGAGCTGTCCTTGTCTAATGTTCTGTATTATGTCATGTTTTGTGTGGACCCCAGGAAGAGTACCTGCTGCTTTTGCAACAGCTAATGGGGATCATAATAAAATACAGAAAAAATACATGATAGATTAATTTTGAGAAGAGTGATGATTGGAGCCCTAAGTGATGATTGGAGCCCTAATACACTAAGTCAATGTGACCCAACCTTTTGATAACTAGCCCATACCATAGACCTGCTGCGGGTGCATCATGAGTATGATACACATTCCCTGTCATAAATGTTCCCTCAGCATCATTTTGTGAATACATTTTTATTTGTCAAAAGAGGATATTTTTATCTGCCCTTTGCTCTGACGCATCTGGAGCGAAATGCCGCAGATATATTAGAATAGGAGGAGACAACGACGTGTTCAGAACAACTCGGAAATCTCTTGACATCCGACTTCAGTGCGTTCAAGTCAACTGGGAACTCGTAAAGACGACCTCATACTGGGAAAATGGCTTTGAACGGCTATTCAACTCGGAATGCCAAGTCGGAAACTGGGGCAACTTTCTAAAGTTCCGGTGTTCCGACCTGAAGATCACTGACGTCATGATTTGACCTAGTTTTTTACCGAGATCCCAGTTGTCGTGAAAGCGTCATAAGAATCCCAGAGGGAAATTAATGGAGAAACGTTTAATGCTCCGCCCAGCAGAATGTCAACCAATTGCGTTCATGTTGTCATGCTGCTTGAAGTGGTTTCTAAACTAATTGTCACGTTATCCCTTCTAAAAGTCAGGGAATTACTTGTCGCTTTCAGATGCTAGTGGGAACTAGGAAAACTTAATTGTTCCGACGAGCACGTGAACGGGACAAATGAGTCGAGAAACACGATTTCAAAGCTATGCGACACTACAATTCAAATCAAACTGTATTTGTCACATGCGCCGAATACAACATGGAGTAGACCTTACCGTGAAATGCTTACTTTACAAGCCCTTAACCAACAGTACAGTTCAAGAAAGAGTTAAGAAAATATTTTCCAAATAAACTGAAGAAATAATAAAAAGTAATACAATAAATAACAATAACGAGGCTTTATAGTCTGATGGTCATTTGATTAATTGCTCAGCAGTTTTATGGCTTGGGGGTAGAAGCCTTTTGGTCCTAGACCTCGTATATAGGTCCAGGATGGCAGGAAGCTTAGCCCCAGTGATGTACTGGTTTATACACACTACCGTCTGTAGCGCCTTATGGTCAGATGCTGAACAGTTGCCATACCAGGCGGTGGTGCAACTGTAGAACGTTTTGAGTATCTGGGGACCCATGCCAAATCTTTTCAGTCTCCTGAGGGGGAAAAGGTGTTGTTGTGCCCTCTTCATGACTGACTTGACATGTTTGGACCATGAGAGTTCATTGGTGATGTGGACACCAAGGAACTTGAAACGCTCAACCCGCTCCACTACAGCCCCTTCAACGTTAATGGGGGCCTGTTCGGCCCGCCTTTTCCTGTTGTCCACGATCAGCTCCGTTGTCTTGCAAATTGAGTGAGAGATTGTTGTCCTGGCACCACACTGCCAGGTCTCTGACCTCCTCCCTATAGGCTGTCTCATCATTGTCGGTGATCAGGCCTACCACGGTTGTGTCGTCAGCAAACTTAATGATGGTGTTAGAGTTGTGTTTGGCCATACAGTCGTGGGTGAACAGGGAGTACCAAGAGGGGACTAAGCACACACCCCTGAGGACATGTTATAATTATCTCAAAGTCAGGCACATGAGGTTGGTGGCACTTTAATTGGAGGAGAACGGGCTCGTGGTAGTGGCTGGAGCGCAATAGGTGGAATGGTATCAAATACATCGAACATAAGGTTTCCATGTGTTTGATGCCATTATTATGAGCGTCCTCCACTCAGCAGCCTCCACTGAGTCAGGGTATGTCTATGAGTTGAGAAACTTGCCTATTTTCCTTGAAAGAACATAATGTCACTATTTCAAAGCTATAAGATATTACATAGGACAAGTTAATTATCTCAAATCCTGGAAAATATTTGTAATGTTAAGCTTCTTGTTCACGTAATTCGTGCTCATGTTGGAGTTTTGTTGGTGACCAATTACTCCTTGAAGGAGACGTCACCTTGCCGGGTGTACCCAGAATGCACCACGCGGCCCGGCCCATTGCCAATTCACGGGAAACGTACACAGTGTGCCTTAATGCGAATCCACTGGAGTTTCCCATCTCCTCAAAAGTATCTCTGAACACCGTCATTGAGCGGATGTTCCTTTTCTCTTTTTCCAAACAATGAACTTCCGGTATCGGAAGTAGCATTTGGAAATCAAAGCGAATGGCGTAGCTAACTGAAATTGAAATTCAGTCTAATCTACAATGCATTTTTAGACATTTGAACCTTTGCGCTCTCTAAGTCTTGGGAAAAAAGTCGCGGTCAAGGAATCATTTTGATCAAGCTGTCCAGTGTTGACATTATTCATCAACAACTTGCGATAATGACACCAGTGGTGGAGTAAGCTATTTTAACCTCACGATGAAGTATTTGGTTCTTGTTGCCTTTTGGGCTCCTTGTTGGGTCAATTGTGCGATTAACCCAAGGGCCATTGAGGAAGAAACACGGGAAAATGACCCGGAGTTAGGTGAGTACCGTTCGCTAGCGCCTAACTTAGCTAGCAGACATGTTGCTGCTGGTAAGGTGTCAGTCAAATGTATGCAAATCGGGCCTTTAGTTCTGTTTTTTGTTGTATGTTTGTTGCACCATAAAGAATATAAGCAATAATCACTTTTCCAATACACGACACCATGGCGCCACGCACAGATTCGCGCGACTCTTGGCTGCAGTAAGAAATAAATCCAATTTGGTCACATACACATGGTTAGCAGATATTTCTACTAGAAGCGAGGCAGCCCTCTGTCCCCACTATGAACATTCACAGTCTTCTTGGTAAGCAACTAGATTTGGCCTTGTGTTTTAGGTTATTGGCCTCCTGAAAGGAATAAATCATCACCCAGTGTCTGGTAGAAAGCAGGCGGACCCAGGTTTTCCTCTAGGATTTTGCCTTTTCATAGCTCCGTTACGTTTGATTTATTTTATCCTGAAAAACACCCCAGTCCTTAATTACAAGCATACCCATTATGCTTAAATACAGAAAGTGGTAATTCAGTAATGTGTTGTATTGGATTTGCCCCCAATATAACTCTTTGTATTCAGGACAAAAAGTTAATTGAATTGCCACGTTTTTTGCAGTGCTACTTTAGTGCCTTGTTGCAAACAGGACATGTTTTGTAATATTTTTCTGTACAGGCTTCCTACTTTTCACTCTGTCAATTAGGTTACTATTGTGGAGTAACTACAATGTTGTTGATCCATCCTCAGTTATATTTTATCACAGCCATTACTCCTGAACTTATTTCGGCTTGCCATAGCAAAGGTGTTTAATACTTATTGACTCAAGACATTTCAGCTTTTCATTTAGTTAATTTGTAATAATTCCGAAAATCATAATTCCACTTTGACATTATGGGGTTTTGTGTGTAGGCCAGTGGCCCAAAAAAGAGGACCTCTTGGCCGCAGACAAAATGTTTCTGTTTTTAAAGCACATTTTCTGCAATTCAACACATTTTACCATGATGCAGAGAGAACATTTCACAGTTTCATAGCTAGTTTCCTGCCATTCTACATATTTTGCCATGGGGCAGAGAGAAAATGTTTTCTGGGGCATTTTAGATTCTCCCAGATAAGCTAGGTTTCCATCCAATTGGCAACAGATTTTCATGCGAATATTCTAAAATCCGCGTAAAACAATATGTGCATTTTTCCACTGGAGATATTTCCATCAAATCAAAGTTTGTCAACTGCGCTGAAAAATGCTTACTTACAGGCTCTAACCAATAGTGCAAAAAAGGTATTAGGTGAACAATAGGTAAGTAAAGAAATAAAACAACAGTAAAAAGACAGGCTATATACAGTAGTGAGGCTATAAAAGTTGCGAGGCTACATACAGACACCGGTTAGTCAGGCTGATTTGAGGTTGTATGTACATGTAGATATGGTTAAAGTGACTATGCATATATGATGAACAGAGAGTAGCAGTTGCGTTAATGAGGGGTTGGTGGGTGGCGGGACACAATGCAGATAGCCTGGTTAGCCAATGTGCGGGAGCACTGGTTGGTCGGCCCAAAGTGACTATGCATATATGATAAACAGAAAGTAGCACCAGTGTAAAAAGAGGGGTGGGGGGGGCACACAATGCAAATAGTCCGGGTAGCCATTTGGTTTCCTGTTCAGGAGTCTTATGGCTTGGGGGTAAAAACTGTTGAGAAGCCCTTTTGTCCTAGACTTGGCACTCCGGTACCACTTGCCATGCGATAGTAGAGAGAACAGTCTGTGGCTGGGGTCTTTGACAATTTTTAGGGCCTTCCTTTGACACCGTCTGGTGTAGAGGTCCTGGATGGCAGGCAGCTTAGTCCCAGTGGTGTACTGGGCCGTACGCACTACCCTCTGCCGTGCCAGTCAGAATGCTCTCGATGTTGCAGCTGTAGAACCTTTTGAGGATCTCAGGACCCATGCCAAATTGTTTTAGTTAGGCTTTGTCGTGCCCTCTTCACGACTATCTTGTGTTTGGACCATTCTAGTTTGTTGTTGATGTTGACACCAAGGAACTTGAACCTCTCAACCTGCTCCACTACAGCCCTGTCGCTAGCCCCGTTCTTTTCCTGTAGTCCACAATCATCTCCTTATTCTTGGTTACTTCGAGGGATATGTTGTTATTCTGGCACCACCCGGCCAGGTCTCTGACCTCATCCCTATAGGCTATCTTGTCGTTGTTGGTGATCAGGCCTACAACTGTTGTGTGTGCCTGGCCATGCAATCGTGGGTGAACAGGGAGTACAGGAGGGGACTGAGCATGCACCCCTGGGGCGCTCCAGTGTTGAGGATCAGCATGGCAGATGTGTTGCTACCTACCCTCGCCACCTGGGGGCGGCCTGTCAGGAAGTCCACTATCCAGTTGCAGAGGGAGGTGTTTAGTCCCAGGATCCTTAGCTTATTGATGAGCTTTGAGGGTACTATGGTGTTGAACGCTGAGCTATAGTAAATGAATAGCATTCTCACATAAGTGTTCCTTTTGTCCAGGTGAGAAAGGGCAGTGTGGAGTGCAATAGAGATTTCATCATCTGTGGATCTGTTTGGGCGGTATGCAAATCAAATCCAAGTTTATTTGTCACGTGTGCCAAATACAAAACAGGTGTAGGTAGATCTTAGTGAAATGCTTACTTACAGGCTCCAACCAATGGTGCGAAAAAAAAGGTATATGTGTGTGTGTGTGTGTGTGTGTGTGTGTGTGGGTAAGTAAATAAATAAAACAACAGTAAAAAGACATTTGAAAAAAGAGTAGCAAGGCTATATACAGACACCTGTTAGTCAGGCTTATTGAGGTAGTATGTACATGTAGGTATCGTTAAAGTGACTATGCATATATGATGAACAGAGTAGAGGTCGGCCGATTAATCGCAATGGCCGATTTAATTAGGGCTGATTTCAAGTTTTCATAACAATCGTAAATTGGTATTTTTGAACACCGATTTGGCAGATTATTATTTTTTTTACACCTTTATTTTACCTTTATTTAACTAGGCAATTCAGTTAAGAACACATTCTTATTTTCAATGACGGCCTAGGAACGGTGGGTTAACTGCCTCGTTCAGGGGCAGAACGACAGATTTTCACCTTGTCAGCTCAGGGGATCCAAACTTGCAACCTTACAGTTGACTAGTCCAACGCTATAACCACCTGCCTCTCGTTGCACTCCACAAGGAGACTGCCTGTTACGCGAATGCAGTAAGCCAAGGTAAATTGCTAGCTAGCAATAAACTTATCTTATAAAAAACAATCATAATCACTAGTTAACTACACATGGTTGATATTATCTAGCGTGTCCTGCGTTGCATATAATCTGACTGAGCATACAAGTATCTGACTGAGCGGTGGTAGGCAGCAGCAGGCTCGTAAGCATTCATTCAAACAGCACTTTCGTGTGTTTTGCCAGCAGCTCTTCATTGTGCGTCAAGCATTGTGCTGTTTATGACTTCAAGCCTATCAACTCCCGAGATGAGGCTGGTGTAACCGATATGAAATGGCTAGCTAGTTAGCGGGGTGCAAGCTAATAGCGTTTCAAACGTCACTTGCTCTGAGACTTGGAGTGGTTGTTCCCCTTGCTCTGCATGGGTAACGCTGCTTCGAGGATGGCTGTTGTCGTTGTGTTCCTGGTTCGAGCCCAGGGAGGAGCGAGGAGAGGGACGGAAGCTATACTGTTACACTTGCAATACTAAAGTGCCTATAAGAACATCCAATAGTCAAAGGTTAATGAAATACAAATGGTATAGAGGGAAATAGTCCTATAATTCCTATAATAACTACAACCTAAAACTTCTTACCTGGGAATATTGAAGACTCATGTTAAAAGGAACCACCAGCTTTCATATGTTCTCATGTTCTCAGCTAGAAACTGAAACGTTAGCTTTCTTACATGGCACATATTGCAGTTTTACTTTGTTCTCCAACACTTTGTTTTTGCATTATTTAAACCAAATTGAACATGTTTCATTATTTATTTGAGACTAAATTGATTTTATTGATGTATTATATTAAGTTAAAATAAGTGTTGATTCAGTATTGTTGTAATTGTCATTATTACAAATACATTTTTAAAATCGTCCAATTAATCTGTAGCGGCTTTTTTTGGTCCTCCAATAATCGGTATCGGCGTTGAAAAATCATAATCTGTCGACCTCTAGAACAGAGAGTAGCAGAAGCGTAAGAAGAGGGGTTGGCGTGTGGTGGGACACAATGCAGATAGCCCGGTTAGCCAATGTGCGGGAGCACTAGTGGGTCTTGAGTTTCTGGGATAATGGTGTTGATGTGAGCCATTACCAGCCTTTCAAAGTACTTCATGGCTACGGACGTGAGTGCTACGGATCTGTAGTCATTTGGGCAGGTTGCCTTTGTGTTCTTGGGCACAGGGAATATGGTGGTCTGCTAGAAACATGTTGGTATTACAGACTCAATCAGGGACATGTTGAAAATGTCAGTGAAGACACCTGCCAGTTGTTCAGCACATGCCCGGAGCACACGTCCTTGTTATCCGTCTGGCCCCGCAGCCTTGTGTATCTTGACCTGTTTTTAAAGGTCTTACTCACGTCGGCTATGGAGAGGGGGTTCACACAGTCGCCCGGAACAGCTAATGCTCTCATGCATGCCTCAGTGTTGCTTGCCTTGAAGCGAGCATAGAAGTGACTTAACTCTCTTGGTAGGCTCGTGTCACTGGGCAGCTCGTGGCTGTGCTTCCCTTTGTAGTCTGTAATAGTTTGCAAGCCCTGCCACATAAGACGAGCGTCGGAGCCGGTGTAGTATGATTCAATCTTAGCCCTGTATTGACGCTTTGCCTGTTTGATGGTTCGTCGCAGGGCATCGCAGGTTTTTGCACTTAAATTTCTGCTAGCTGAATAAAAAATGGAAGTTAAATGGGTTTCCATTGCATTTTCAACTCTACTGATGGTTTTGTCACAAAAAAATGTGTTGTATAGCGAATGTGCCCACTCCAGTATTGGCATGTGCTCTCTAGCCAACAGCTTGCATATACAGTGCGGGTATAGCCTACATGATGAGATTATTATGGACAAAAGAGCGATATTATTTTTAAGACCCTCAATATTTTTTGGCAGCATCAAGCTCGTCACCTTGCACTTTCACCACCCCGTGACGTTCATCATAATTGATTTCATCCGTAGCCTAATGAACTGCATGCTTTCCCGATGAGTCGTAGTGGGAGGACCACATGTGTTATTGCGTGTATCCAAGTTTACTTCGATATGATGGTCATTATATCAATGTTTGCTAATAAAATTGTTTCCTCTGCCATTTCTCGCATAATTTAGTTTTACAGACATAAAAAGATTCTACCTTGTCTAGTGGTATTTTTTGTTGTTGTCGACATTTGGAAAGTTTACCAACAAATGTTCTGTTTCCATCAGGCCTGTCATTACGTTAAAAAAAATCTGATGTACTTGACTTGCATAAAATAAGTTGTATGGAACCCTGGTTACTGTCTAGTTCTTTTCATAGTCGAATTAGGAAGACTATGATGGATACACGAATCAGGTGTGTTAGTGCTGGGTTAGAACCAAAGCCTGCACATTTAAAGCTCTCCAGGACCAGGGTTGGTGGCACCTTAATTGGGGAGGGCGGCTCGTGGTAGTGGCTGGAGCAGAATGGATGGAATTACATCAAACATAAGGTTTCCACGTGTCTGATGCCAATCCATTGATGTTGTGTTGCCAGTTTCTATATATTGGTGTTACACGAGGGAGTCCAATTATGCCTGTTTGTCCCTCTCACTCCCCTGTGACCCTGTCTTTTCTCTCAGAGGCTCTGAGTTCGTTGCTGTCTGACTTTGAGGTGCTGCCCGTGTCTGGCCTCCAGCATCACTCGGTCAGGAAGAGGGACGTCCACACCCAGTCCCACCTGGAGCGCCTGATCAGCTTCAGCGCCCTCAAGAGGTAAGGTGGAACAAGGTCTCCCATATGGGACTTCCACATTGAAAGCTCTGGATAAGAGCTCCTGCTAAAGGACTAAAATGTAAGGGACAAAACAGCAAAGATTCCATGCTACTCAATGGGGCGCTCTCACCTACTCACGTAACATTCAGGAGCAAGCAAACAAGTTAGGATGTTAGGAAATATTGTATGACATTTGGGGTGCGAGTCCTCCCTGCTGGGTCATATGTGAGTTTAATTGTTACTGGAATGGCTTTTCCCATTGCCTAATGACTAAGTGCATTTATCTTCATTCTGTTTTCAGTGCTTTTGTGCAATTGAAACGGACCGACCATTGACAAAGTAAAAATGTGTATCTTCAATAAACCAAAATGTACATCCCCCAGTAAACCAAAATATGTACATTCCTCATGTTTCTTAACATCAAACTCTGACATTTCTCTTCCGCAGACATTTCAAGCTTTACTTGACAACTAACACAGACTTGTTCACTGAGGACTTCAAAGCTGTGTTTGTAGATCAGCAAGGGAAGGAGCACAGCTATGATGTTCAGCTGCAGAACTACTTTACCGGACATCTTGTAGGTAAGTCATTTGGGTATTTGGTTGGTTTCATATGGAATAACCATATGGGTGTGTGTGAGTAGTATCCCTTAACTCTGTCTTTTGTGTGTGTGTGTGTAGGAGAGGAGCACTCCCGTGTGCAGGCACACATAGACGGGGACGAGTTCTCGGCCCACATCCTGACAGACGAGACGGAGTACAATGTAGAGGTAAATGCCCTCCCAAAATAGGAGCACTGCTTTAAAGTAGGCCAGAAAAAGTGTCTAAAACAGTTGGTAAAGTGATGCCTAAACTGTGTGTGAGAGTAAAAACTATCAGCTCTTTAAACCAGCTTTTCCCCTTGTGATGGTAGAAGACTTTATCGAACCAATCCTACTTCTTCCACCCACTTCTTCCTCTCTCCTCCCTCTCTTTCCTCTTCCTCCTTCTCTCCATCCCTATCCTCTCTTCCATCTATTGACCCCGTTCCCCTGCCACCTCCTCCCTCTCCTCAGCCGCTGTGGAGGTTCACCGAGGCGTCCCCCGATGGTCGTCTATTGGTGTACCGGTCAGAGGACATCAGGAACCTCAGCCGCATGGCCTCGCCCAAGGTGTGTGGATACATCCACGCTGGGGCCCAGGACTTACTGCCAGAGGCCGCTAGAGGTGGAGAGGCACAGGAGGGTGAGAGAGAGAGTGTGTGTGCACGCATATGTGTGTGTTTGACAGTATATGCCCCATTTTGTTTATGTTCCATGCGTATATACGGGTTGCTTGTTTAAGTGTGTACACTTACACAAGCAGTCAGAAACATGAGGCTATCTTATACAACATTATAGTGTGAGGAGGGTGAATCCTGGAGGAGGAGAGTAGAACAAGGTGGTAGGTAGGTGGGCAGCCATTTTATCTTGTCCCAGCACAGCCTCACAATGAATAAAAGCCTTTCATGTGTAAAACCTGTGTTCCATACATGGACTGGCAACAGGGTATTATTTAAAGCTCTGATTCCTTTGTGCTGCCTGTAAAATGTGAAGCTCATTAGAATGACAATGACCCGGGGAAAATCTTAAGGACCTCAAGACAATGTCCTCTATTCAAAACACTGTGTGGAAAATGGAGGTGAATGATCTCCACAGAAGTAGCATTCAAATGAATGAGAGCTCTTGTACGTAATGCGGGTGGGCTGGACTACAGTGAGTCGCTGGTCTCTCGGTGCTGTGGCTAAAGGGAGAAAAAGACCTAGTGAGTACACCCACACACTGTGGTTCGCTACAGTAGAATCTTATGGGCGGCAGGTGGTTAGAGCGTTGGGCCAGTAGCTGATAGATTGCTTTTTCAAATCCGCAAGCTGATGGTTGACCCTGGCCGTGACCCCACTCTCTGAGTGTGTCTCAAGGGAAGTTGGGATATGCAAAAAACACATAACCACCAAATTATTCATTGGTGTGGTGTGGGGGGGGACTGTGTGGTACAAAATGAATTTAGTAACCAGGGAAAGAGAAATAACTTTGTTAGTCTGAGTTGATGCATACTATGTGGCTTCTAAGCTGGGCCAAATCTATTATTTTACAGAATAATCAGTGAACTAAAGGTAAATTGAGATGGAGGTTTATTAAAATTATATTCCAAAAGAAGTGCTTTGCTCTTTTGATTAGGGAGTAATGTAGGGCTGGGCAAAATACTGTTTTTTTTTGCACAGACTGGTTTTGTTTTTTACTTTACCTTCTAACGGTATTTTAATGTTTGGTTTGTTAAATGTGATACGCCTTGTGTAACGTCCATTTTTATAGTTTACTCTGCTACTTGAGCCATCCCTCTCAGCCCTTTCTCTCTCTCTCCTTGCCGCTTTCCACACAGACCTAGTCCTACTTCCTGTCACAGGAGCGCATTTGTTGTTGCTTGACCACGAGACACTTTTGTTCAGTCTGCATGGTCAATGCAGCACATGCAACAATGTTGATGACAACGATGTTGTTTCCACTTTGATCTTAATAGAAATCCACAAGCGTTCTATAATTACAATATTAGTTTGTTTCTTACATCTGCAAACAGCTAGTTTGTATTTTCTTACCAAGTTAAACTAATTTGTGTTAGCCACTGTTAGATTTGCGTCAATTCGAAGCTGGTATCAGGATAAATATGACAATGAGTCACCAATTGTATACTATGTATTTTTTATTAGCTAAGCAATAAGTGGTAAATACAATTTTTGTATATACGGGGCTCTCTGTCCCACCTCGCTTGGCAAACAGAGAACTGACTTGTTCTTGACAAAGATATTATAATATACCCTGACAGAAAAAGTTCCTGCTTCCGAGCCGGCCTGTCAGAGTAGAGACTGTGCATGGTTTAAACTCACCCAGCCTATCGTTGATTGTTGTCGTACGAGCTGGTACCAGCCCCCGGGCGCTCCAGTTGATAGATGTAACTTGCTGTGTCGAGTATCTATGTGCTCGATACCGTTCTCTCGCACCTGGCTCCTGTTACCTAAAAAAAGACAGTTTGTTCTCGCAACACTACGTTCTGAATGTCGTCCCCCCCCCCCCCCAACTCATTGCACAGTTCCTGTCTTCATGTAATTCTGTATTTTTCCATCATGAGAAAGGCCCATGGCCCTGAAAATGTTATCCATGTTTCAAGTCAGCTATGTTGCAAAGCGCATACATACATCCACACAAGCCAACAGCAGATAATATTCAATCACATATATGGTAACGGGCTATAGTGCATAACACAGAATCCTCATACCACTAATGCTAATCGCTAGCTAACTAGCTAATGAAAAGTAATCAGTCAGAGCAAACGTAGGTAGCTAATACAGCCTGATACCAGTACTGGTGGATGCTTAAATCAGCATGTTGTTTGTGCAACAGTATCTTCTAAATCAAAGAGGAATAGGCGAAGCATGAATAGGTTGGCTATATGAATAAAGATTTAATGTAGCCAAAGATTCTAGGGAAACACTGAACATCACTTTGCTTCCTACCCTGTCACAATAACTGTCCATGGCATTCTCATTCGTTGTCATGTCAAACAACACTATTCAAAGTGCCCACTATTATTTATATTCGAACTATAGAATTAGAATAAACATTCAATTTCCATGATTCCAAAAGTTCACTCAAATGTTTTGATCTAAATCGCAATTTGGTTAAAAATAAGGCCTAGTTTTTTTTTCTTCTCCCATATCGTGGATAATGTGAACATTATCTCAAATGAGTGCAGGAAATGCAGAAATTGATGGAAATACAGGAAGTTATTTTAGGTTGAAGTTGAATTGAACAGTATAAATCAATCCGAATGGAGAAACACCCATTGTAATAAATTCCCGTCCAAATTTTGAAAAATACCATGATATCATATTTTGGCCATATCACTCAGCCCGAGATTAATGTCATGATGGATCATACAAGCCGCAGCCAGTTTCCAACAGACTAAGTGATGTTGATTCATTTTACTTCACACAAAGTTGGAAATCTGGCGCACTGGAAAGTATTCTATATTAAAGGCTTTGTCAGCTAGACCCATATCCTTCATTTTCACTGTAGTCATAGGAAAACAACTGCTTCTAATGACTTCATACGTAATCAAATGTGAGAACAAGGGCATCTAATAGTTGGAAACTGAGGAAGTGGCCTCATTCATTCTCCCATCTGTGACATCCTACAGTAGTTTTATTTCTCTCTCCCTTTCTCTCTCCCTTTCTCTCTCCCTTTCTCTCTCCCTTTCTCTCTCCCTTTCTCTCTCCCTTTCTCTCTCCCTTTCTCTCTCCCTTTCTCTCTCCCTTTCTCTCTCCCTTTCCCTCTCTTTTTCTCTCTTTTTCTCTCTTTTTCTCTCTTTTTCTCTCTTTTTCTCTTTTTTCTCTTTTTCTCTCTTTTTCTCTCTTTTTCTCTCTCTCTTTCTCTCTCTTTCTCTCTTTCTCCTATCTCTCCATAGATTCCCTCCACAGAGTGAAGAGAGCAGCCCACAACCACAAGAAGAACACCTGTCCTCTAGCCCTGGTTGCCGACTACCGGTTCTTCAAACACATGGGCCGTGGAGAGGAGAGCATCACACTCAACTACCTGGTGAGAGGACCCTTAACCTAATGGCACTTAGGGTTGAAACATTCCAGTAACTTTCCCTAAGTTCCCTGGTTTTCCAGAAATCCTGGTTGGAAGATTCGGGGAATTATGAGGGAATAAACTGTGATTTCTGGGGAAATGACCAGAATTTAGCAACCCTATTAGCACTATATTGTTTGGTAAAGTGCATTCAGACAGTATTCACGCCTAGGGCTGTTGGGTGACCTATAGGCGAGGCCTACTATATTTATTTTGCAGCTTTCCATTGCTTCTCTTTATAACATGAGTATAGCCTACCTGGCTGGCATGAAAAATGAACCACGGGGAAAAGCGTCCTCCATTCACTGGCTGCAAAAATCCGAGGCATCATCAAGTGCTTGTGAAATTGTGAATGAGAGATTACTGTGAGCCGCCTGCGACAATAACAAAGCAGAGATGATGCATTTTATGCCACTTTTTTTCAAATCGTCATTCGTCACATCATGCAGCCTTAGCATGTATTAAAAATCAAAACATATGGCCCAATGTTTATCACAACTAAAGTTGCAGGAATAACTCTAAACGAAGCATATAGGAAGACTTGTTTCTTTGTTTACCGATCAACACGTGCGCACTCCCTCAAATCATTTGGAGAAAATATCCTTTCTATTTTATTCAGCTATGTTCAATTGTATTCTTCATACTATAAAATAATGCCACTAGTGTAGCCCATAGCCATATGGCATAGCCAGATCAGGGCCTAACATACGGACAACTCAGAGTATGCTCTTCTGTTTCTCTGAAATACACATTTTCTTCATATTGTGTTTCTTTCAGCCGGTCTAAAATAAGTCATGGATTTATTGTGATGGTGTAGGCTATATTGCATGGATTTATTGTGATGGTGTAGGCTATATTGCATGGATTTATTGTGATGGTGTAGGCTATATTGCATGGATTTATTGTGATGGTGTAGGCTATATTGCATGGATTTATTGTGATGGTGTAGGCTATATTGCATGGATTTATTGTGATGGTGTAGGCTATATTGCATGGATTTATTGTGATGGTGTAGGCTATATTGCATGGATTTATTGTGATGGTGTAGGCTATATTGCATGGATTTATTGTGATGGTGTAGGCTATATTGCATGGATTTATTGTGATGGTGTAGGCTATATTGCATGGATTTATTGTGATGGTGTAGGCTATATTGCATGGATTTATTGTGATGGTGTAGGCTATATTGCATGGATTTATTGTGATGGTGTAGGCTATATTGCATGGATTTCTTGTGATGGTGTAGGCTATATTGCATGGATTTATTGTGATGGTGTAGGCTATATTGCATGGATTTATTGTGATGGTGTAGGCTATATTGCATGGATTTATTGTGATGGTGTAGGCTATATTGCATGGATTTATTAGACTTTTTAAAATGTCGATGTTCCAAAGGTCTGCATCAGTGGCTTGTCTTTGTTAATTAACGGTAAATTACCACGAGACCGGCTGTTATTTGCTTGACATCACTGCCCACAACCCTGTTCAGACCCCTTAACTTTTTCCACATTGTTGTTGCAGCCTGAATTTTAAATGGATTAAACTGAGATTTTGTGTCACTCACCTACACACATAACCCCGTAATGTCAAAGGGGAATTATGATTTTATTATTGTTTTTATTAAAAATGAAAAGCTGAAATGTCTTGAGTCAAAAAGGATTCAACCCCTTTGTTACGGCAAGAATAAGTTCAGAAGTAAAAATGTGCTTAACAAGTCACATAGTAAGTTGCATGGACTTGCAAAAATGTCTAAAAACATGTTTTCACTTTGTCACTATGGGGTATTGTGTATAGCTGGGCAACAAGGGAAAAAATCATTTGAATTCAGATTGTAACACAACAAAATGTGGGACAAGTCTTGGGGTATGAATACATTCTGAATGCACTGTAGATCTGAGCAGTATTGTGGTCAGAATTGTACCTAGCCTATCAAAGGGAGGAGCTATCTGCTCTCATAATGCCAATACCTACTCCATCCTTTTAGGCCTTCATGAAGGGCCTGGAAGTAGGGCCTTGGGGTCCATTGGAAATATGTAGTGCCTCAAAGAGCCACTGGCAAATGGCCCTTATTGTCATTGTGAACAGTATCATTCTACAGTACTAATTACGGTCTGTTGTGTTTCTTCTAGATTGAGTTGATTGACAGAGTGGACGACATGTACAGGAACACAACCTGGGATGACGAGTTCACGGGATACGGTGTTCAGATCCAACAGGTGAGGACAGCTGTAACACTGCCGTGTGTGTGTAGTAGTAGCAGTAGTAGGCGGCAAGACCATGTTTGGCATTTCTCCATCACTACAGACATCGTCTCAGTGTGTAATGTGTCAGCGCTGGGTGGAGAAGTGAGGTCGTATGACTGTAGTACTCTAATTGAATTTGGAAAAGCATTTTTGGAGCAGACAGTGAAAGTGCTTTGTGTGGAAAAGCGGGTGGGGAAGTACAATTGGTTCCTCTCGCTTGGGGGATGAATGGCGACTCTGTGCGTCTACGACATCCGCCGCTCTCTCACTGAAAAGATATGCTGCGGCGGCCCGTGCTCTATTTCTTCTCCTGACCTTCAATCGGGTATCTTGTACAGAGCATTATGGGTACTGTAGTACATGCTGCAACCTTACATGGGGGTTTAAGAAGTTGTAATGTGCTGGTTGTAGATCATCATCAACAAGGAGCCGACCAATGCACCTCTTGGCCAGGCTGGGCCGGGCTGGACCCACTACAACATGAAGGGAAGCCCCATCCAAGGCAAGGAGGTGTGGGATGTCAAGAAACTGCTGGAGGTGAGACATTACTACTGATCTGAAAGGAGAGCGGAATCTATACAGTGTGCTAGTATGTAGGAAGGTCGTTCCCCTAGCCTGGTCCCAGATCGGCAAGAAGGTACAAACTGATCTGGGACCAGGCTAGAATAAACGTCTCAATTGTAGGATATTCTATACAAAATATGATTAGGTCACTGTATGGTCTACTACTCTCAAAACAACTTTGGACTTCGACGCCAGTTCCACTGCATTTATTAATTGATCCCCTCTAATCAGGGACTGATTTAGACTTGGGACACCAGGTGGGTGCAGTTAATTATAAGCAGGCTCCGGACCTCATATTGGTAAGAGTTGAATACCCCAGGTCTATATGTTGTGAAACTTAGAAAGCATTTTTTTTGAAAGAGGACTAAACATGACTGACAACAGAATGTCCTCATCAGTAGGGAATATGCTAGCTAACTAGTATTGGTTTTTTGCTTTCTTTGTCTCCAGCAATTCAGCTCGGATATAGCGGACAATGCTAGCACTGTGTGCCTGGCCCACTTGTTCACCTACCAGGACTTTGATGAGGGGACATTGGGCCTGGCCTATGTGGCCCCCTCTAAAGCCCAGGCTCTGGGGGGCCTCTGCCCCAAACGTAAGGCTCAGCCTCTCACAGGCGCCCTCTCATTTAAGATCAAATTAGTATGATTATTATGACGAGTGTTTTGATAATGGAGTGATAAATTCGTAAGAGCTTGCTCCTATATTTGCTCCTATATTTCTAGTCTGATTTCTCTTTTCCCTTTTGTTTTCTGCAGCTTACTATCCATCTCACTCCGTCAAGAAACCCAGCTACCTCAACACTGGTTTAACCAGCACCAAGAATTATGGCAAAACCATTTTAACCAAGGTAGGTTCCTCATTGAGTTGTGAATTTAGTCATACTACTGTATCTCTGTGGTGTCTGAAACCTTTGTCGAAAACACTAGAACAAGGGCTGAAAAACTCCCTGTATTGTGTAATTCATGAGCTCTTTCTGGGTCATAGGTCAGATGATTTAGCACTGTCTTGTGGCCTTTCAATATGATGATTTGTGCTGTTGTCTGATGACGTGATGGATCGAATAGTCTGTGGGGCACTTTGTGTTGGGTCATGGGTTGAACAGGCGGCATTATAAATGTGGCTAATGAATAATGACTTGAGACCTTACAAGACCCTCTTTAGGTCAATGCACCTCTGATATCCTACTGAGAAGTCTTGCTTTTATAGCCTGAAGATAATAGATCATGTAATCATTTCTGTATTATTTAATTGTTGCAAGTCAAATGTATAGTTTCCAAACATTACATTTTTTTTCTCCCACCACCAGGAAGCAGATTTGGTGACAACCCATGAATTGGGCCATAACTTTGGGGCGGAGCACGACCCTGACAACATCCCCTACTGTGCCCCAAACGATGACCATGGGGGCAAGTTTGTCATGTACCCTATCGCTGTGAGCGGGGATCACTACAACAACAAGGTACAGCTCTTGCATACTTCAAATGAGGAGCTCTTCTGCCAAATGACTCGCACTCACATCTTCCTTTCTCTCCCTTCCTCTCCCCACAGCGTTTCTCCGACTGCAGTAAGATCTCCATAGGTAAGACGCTGCGCTTCAAGGCCCCCATCTGCTTCAAGGAGAGGAACAGCAAGGTGTGTGGGAATTCCCGCGTGGAGGAGGGGGAGGAGTGCGACCCGGGCATGCTGCACCGCAACAACGACCCGTGCTGCTCTGCCGACTGCAAGTTCAGGCCCGAGTCCCAGTGCAGGTAGAAATGCACCACACACACACACCTCAAAATGGCTGCCTTGGAGTGCAGTAATTAATGTGGTAGGATGACATTGACAAGGGCTTTGCTGAATTCCCGCCTTTCTTTACTTACGGGCTGACACTATTGTCCCCTTGGGGGAACAGGTACATGAAAGAAGGTGATTACATATATTACATACTGTTATTTGCATATTATACAGTAAACCGGTCAAATCAACTGACAATTTCTTAGTCAACTGACATTGATGTGCATTTGTTTGATTCAAGCAGTATCCAGTAGCCTACCTCTAGTATCTTGAGCAACTCTCGAGCAGCATGAGCAAGCAAAGTGCATATACACTGCTAAGCTGCTTGCTGACATTCACAACATTGTGAACTGAGGTTGTGTACTATTTTTTTTCTGTGTCCCGGTACATCCAGTGACAGGAATAGTCCGTGCTGTAAGAAATGCAAGTTTGAGCAGGCAGGGAAGACGTGCCAGGAGCCCATCAACGCCACCTGTAAGGGCATGTCCCTCTGCACAGGTAAGCCCCCCCCCCCCCTACTGGACATACACAGGACTGCCACAGCTAGACGGACAGATGGGATTTATTTTTTGATTTGCCATTGATTTGTAATGCATGGCTCCTTCAACATAACAATTTATTTATTTTTATTTCAACTTTATTTAACTAGGCAAGTCAGTTAAGAACAAATTCTTATTTACAATGACGGCCTAGTAACAGAGGGTTAACTGCCTGGTTCAGGGGCGGAACAATAGATTTTTACCTTGTCAGCTTGGGGATTTGATCTAGCAACCTTTCGGTTGATGGCTCAATGCTGTAACCACTAGTCTAACTGCCGCCCAATGATCTGCTATGTAAGATATGTTGGAACAAAATCCTCTAGCTGGATAGGTCCCCAGGTCTTGCTGTTGAGACATCTGTTGGTGTTTTTGACTAACTCACTGTGTGTTGTACTATCCATCCCCTTAGGTGACAGCAGTGAGTGTCCAGCCCCAGACAACGCTCCGGACAATACCATCTGTGTGGACAGTGGGAGGTGCAGAGACGGGGAGTGCATAACCTTCTGTGAGGCCGTGCAGAAGCTGCAGCCCTGTGCTTGTAATGGTACGACCCTCTAGCAGACGCACTGCTTCAATCGAGACTGACACCGCTGACCAGTTCCATGGTGTACCCATCGAAATACAACTGTAGAGAGACTGTCTAAAATCTCTCTACGCTGTACCCAGCATAGAAATAGATTCTATAGATTCTATTTCTATGGTGCCCAATATCTTGCATTAGAAGGGATTTGTTCTTTATTTGATTTGATGCCCAAAGCCTTTCATTTGATTCCTGACAATATACTGTAACTAATTGATATTCTGAGAAAGGGACAGGTAGCAGTAAAGCACGTGTGGTCCAGGCTGTCTTTAACCCCAACCTGACCCCTCTCGACTCTTCCAGAGACATACGACTCGTGTAAGGTGTGCTGTCGGGACAAAAATGGTGCCTGCACTCCTTTTGTCAAAAGCGACCGGAGCGTCCTGTACCTGCGCAAGGGGAAACCCTGCACCGTGGGCTTCTGTGATGAGGCCGTGAGTGACTGACCTCTTCCTTTTTTTAGCATGGCCCTTTTTTACCTCTACTCACACTTAATGGACACAGGCTGTATTCATAGTTTCAACACATTTCACTTCAATAATGCATTCAAATCTAAATAATAAAACATTTTGACACCAAGAAAACATTGTGAAAAGATGATATTGATAAAATGATGATACTGTGTATTGATTTGTCTTGTGTTTGTTTCAGGGTAGATGCATGAAGCAAGTCCAGGATGTGATCGAGAGGTTGTGGGATTTCATCGACAAGCTGGACATCAACACATTCGGTGAGTGGCGATGCAGTGAGGTCTATACTAGATGTTGTGATTGACTTGAACGGCTGCTCGGAGTTGAAGTATTTTTCTCTCTCTCATAGGGAAGTTCCTAGCAGACAATATAGTGGGCTCAGTGGTGGTGTTCTCTCTAGTCTTCTGGATCCCTCTCAGCATCCTGGTGCACTGTGTGGTGAGACCTGAACCCAAAACACTCGCATACCAATACCAGACTTACCTCAACCCTTCCTTCAGGGCAAAGATTCCTCAGATCAATTGTTTAGTGATGACGGAAATAGCAGATACGCGGTTAAATATATAAATCAGTGGGGGCCTCCCGAGTGGTCTCAAGCACTGCGTTGCATTACTTGAGGCGTCACTACAGACCCGGCTTCGATCCTAGGCTGTATCACAGCCGGCCGTGACCGGGAGACCCATTAGGCACTATTGGCCCAGCGTCGTCCGGGTTAGGGGAGGGTTTAGCCGGCCGAGATTTCCTTGCCCCAACGTGCTTTAGCGACTCCTTGTGGCAGGCCGGGCGCCTGCAAGTTGACGTCGGTTGCCAGCTGGACGGTGTTTCCTCCGACACATTGGTGAGGCTGGCTTCCAGGGTTAAGCGAGCAGTGTGTCAAGAAGCAGTGCGGCTTGGCAGGGTCGTGTTTCGGAGGATGCTTAGCTCTCGACCTTCACCTCTCCTGAGTCCATAGGGGAGTTGCAGTGATGGGACAAGACTGTAACTACCAATTGGAAATAACAAAATTGGGGTAAAAGTACAATATATATATATATATTGCTCAAAAAAAAAATAAAAAAAATAAATGGAACACTTAAACAACACAATGTAACTCCAAGTCAATCACACTTCTGTGAAATCAAACTGTCCACTTAGGAAGCAACACTGATTGACAATACATTTCACATGCTGTTGTGCAATTGGAATAGACAACAGGTGGAAATTATAGGCAATTAGCAAGACACCTCCAATAAAGGAGTGGTTCTGCAGGTGGTGACCACAGACCACTTCTCAGTTCCTATGCTTCCTGGCTGATGTTTTGGTCACTTTTGAATGCTGGCGGTGCTTTCACTCTAGTGGTAGCATGAGACGGAGTCCACAACCCACACAAGTGGCTCAGGTAGTGCAGCTCATCCAGGATGGCACATCAATGCGAGCTGTGGCAAGAAGGTTTGCTGTGTCTGTCAGCATAGTGTCCAGAGCATGGAGGCGCTACCAGGAGACAGGCCAGTACATCAGGAGACGTGGAGGAGGCCGTAGGAGGGCAACAACCCAGCAGCAGGACCGCTACCATTGCTTTTGTGCAAGGAGGAGCAGGAGGAGCACTGCCAGAGCCCTGCAAAATGACCTCCAACAGGCCACAAATGTGCATGTGTCTGCTCAAACGGTCAGAAACAGACTCCATGAAGGTGGTATGAGGGCCCGACGTCCACAGTTGGGGGTTGTGTTTACAGTCCAACACCGTGCAGGACGTTTGGCATTTGCCAGAGAACACCAAGATTGGCAAATTCGCCACTGGCGCCCTGTGCTCTTCACAGATGAAAGCAGGGTCACACTGAGCACGTGACAGAATCTGGAGGCGCAGTGGAGAACGTTCTGCTGCCTGCAACATCCTCTAGCATGACCGGTTTGGCTACACCATGTGCTCGCCAGAGGTAGCCTGACTGCCATTATGTACCGAGGTGAGATCCTCAGACCCCTTGTGAGACCATATGCTGGTGCGGTTGGCCCTGGGTTCCTCCTAATGCAAGACGATGCTAGACCTCATGTGACTGGAGTGTGTCAGCAGTTCCTGCAAGAGGAAGGCATTGATGCTATGGACTGGCCCGCCCGTTCCCCAGACCTGAATCCAATTGAGCACATCTGGGACATCATGTCTCGCTCCATCCACCAACGCCACGTTGCACCACAGACTGTCCAGGAGTTGGCGGATGCTTTAGTCCAGGTCTGGGAGGAGATCCCTCAGGAGACCATCCGCCACCTCATCAGGAGCATGCCCAGGCGTTGTAGGGAGGTCATACAGGCACGTGGAGGCCACACACACTACTGAGCGTCATTTTGACTTGTTTGAAGGACATTACATCAAAGTTGGATCAGCCTGTAGTGTGGTTTTCCACTTTAATTTTGAGTGTTACTCCAAATCCAGACCTCCATGGGTTGATACATTTGATTTCCATTGATCATTTTTGTGTGATTTTGTTGTCAGCACATTCAACCATGTAAAGAAAAAAGTATTTAAGAATATTTCATTCATTCAGATCTAGGATGTTATTTTAGTGTTCCCTTTATTTTTTTGAGCAGTGTATGTCAGACCCTTGCTTGTCTATACATCTTGTTGTCCAGTAGAGATCTGTATAAGATATTTTGCTTTCAAAGCCCACCTCGTGCATTGTTGATAGACACAATAATGTTAACTGTTTATACACTAATGGGATGCTACTGTTTTTTGTTTCTGTAGGATAAAAATCTGGACAAGGAGTATGAGGAGAACACCAAGACCATGTACTTCCCCAGCGTAAGTTCTTGAAGCTTCCTATGCCCTCTCATGTTCACTACTGACCATGTGTGCTTTGAAGTCGCACTCGCTATAACACGTCATCCCTTTTAGAAAGCTCATACTACTAGAGAGCACGCAGTCTTATTTGCTCACCTGCAGTTATTTGTCCAATTCCAAGATCTAGGGGATCCTGCCAAGGGTTGGGGTCGATTTAACAGGACTGCATAAGTGTAAGTAGTAAGGGAAGATTCCACCAAGCCTGTCAGAGGGCAAGTTGGTGTGAGGAACATATGTTATTTACCATCCAATCTTTTCAGATTTACAAGAAGTGCATAGGGGCAAGGGTTTAGGAATGGATTTGGAACTGGGCCATAAGTTAGCCCATACGCAGCTTGAATGGTTTCGATGCAGTAGCACATCTGATGGCCTCACAGGGCTGACTTGAAAAGGAGAGGTTAATCACAACGTGACTTCCCTGGTGAAATAAAGGATAAATAAGTCATCTGTGGGATATTTGGGTTGCAATGACCTGTTCCGTTTGCCTTGGCCCCTCGCGGAACTGCAGCAGATGGTTGAGGTACCTGTACTTAGTAGAGCTCCACCCTCAGGTGAGTGTGTGAGGTGTGGAGGGGGGGGGGCAGGGTGCACGCTGTCAGTGTGTCACAAGGATGCGCAACGTGTGTGAGGAGAGGCACTGTGTTGTCTTTGTGAGGTCGTTTGTCGACCTTGTTGCATGGAGCCAGAGTGTCCGAGTTGTTGTTTTTGTTGTTGGGCTGCACAGTGTACTGTTTAGGTGTAATGGTGCGGACAGACTGGGTCTGTTCCATTTAATCTCCGCCAGTTTACTTTGAAATAATGAACCGTTTAACTTTATTTTCCATGGTGTATTTTTTTCTTTCTTCCCCAAGTCATGACAAATTCAGTTAAAAAGGATCGGGACCCCAGTTACAGGCAGTTAGTCAAACACAACCCTGACTCTACTACCCCCCCCTCCCCAGAACGCAGAGATGCTGAGCAGCCTCGAGTCGGCCTCCGTCCGCATCGTCAAGCCACCTCCGCCTCCCACCTTCTTCTCCGCCGCTCGGATCCCACCCCACTCCCTTCCTTCTCTACCCCCAACGGGCCCGTCTGCCTCAGGCAGCAGCAGTACCCCAGCCCCAGGCTTGGCTTCGGGCCCTGGCCCGTCCTCGGGGAGCGTAGTGGTGGTGGGGGAGGGCCCACGGATGGCCACCATCCAGGAGGATCCCAGCTGCGACTCTCACCTCGACCTGGACAAGGACGACTTCCCTCCTCGCGGAGGCTCCAACGCCACCAAGTCTTCATACGAGGACCTGACGGCGGAGCAGAGCACGCCACGCTCGGGCCGCCACGACAAGCGCCGCCTCAAGAGGCAGGCCTGCGTGGTGGACAGTAGTAAAGAGACCCAGTGCTGAGGGAACATGTTTGTAGATGTACGCACGTACAGGCAGACCTACGCACGTACACAGCCACACTCACAATTGTACACGAGGGAACATGCGAGCACACAGTCCAGAATAGATACAGTATGTAGGTACACGCATACAGACACTCATGTTTATCCATGCACATAATAGATTACACTATAATAGATGCTGGTAACTGCCAAAATAAAGAAAATGCTTGAGTAAATGAGGGATACAAAGTATATTGAAAGCAGGTGCTTCCACACAGGTCTGGTCCTGTGTTAAATAAGCAATTAAATGCCCAGTTTCCAATTATTTTGGCTGCCATGGCTAGAAGAAATCTCAGTGACTTTGAAAGAGGGTCTGTGTGTGTCACCAGATCTCAACACAATTGAAAACTTAAAGGGAAATTCTGGAGTGGCGCCTGAGATGGCGGTTTTTCCACCACCATCAACAAAACACCAAATTATGGAATTTCTTGTGGAAGAATTGTATCCATACAATAAAATCCCAGACACTTATATACTAAGGCGCATTGAAGCTGACCTAGCGGCTCGTGGGTTGGCCCAACATCCTATCAAGACCTTGTCTGTGTTTCTTTTAGTTTGGCAGATACCTGTACATGACTAAACATTGCACACAAACACCCACTCATAGACTAAAACTTGTTACACAGCACTGGCAGCAACACAGTATCGAGCAGGACTCTTAAGGGGCTGCTACATCTAGATTCTATACGGTCAATTTGGAAGACTTGCGTACAACCAAAATAGGTGCTTATCATGAGTATAGTAGTGTTCTGACGCCAGTGACTGCTGTTTTAGAATAGCCTAGAGACCGAATGATTTGTGCCTTTGTTCGTTTCAAGGGTCAAAGCCAAGTGTTTACTTTGGCACCACTCACTCCGATACAGTCTAGTTTTTGGACATGTTCTCTGG
The DNA here is from genome assembly GCF_036934945.1 of Oncorhynchus masou masou. Lineage (NCBI taxonomy): Eukaryota > Metazoa > Chordata > Actinopteri > Salmoniformes > Salmonidae > Oncorhynchus > Oncorhynchus masou. The sequence continues at coordinate 38,792,861 of NC_088243.1, forward strand.
AATGACTTGACTGGCAGAATGGGCTGACGGATTAACAGCTGGGCCAGTTGATATACCACTGCCATGACTGTGAACTATTGGTTAGGCTTAGTGTGTCGTCTTAAGGTAAAAAGTCAAATGTGCCGTTGTAAATGTCTGTTTAGTCACCTCCACTTTCATGTCAGTAAGAAAATTATTTGCCTTTATTTCTGATATTGTCTGGTTTTTCCACAGTCTCCCCCCCCCCAAAAAAATTCACCTCGTTAACCATGCATGTAATATTGCCGTAGGTAATTCAGCTGTTAAATGGATGTCAACGGGTAGTGTTAAAACGTAGAGGGCTGGTTGAACTGATGCCCAGGAAGATATTCTTCTCTGGTCATTTAAACCCAAAAGAAGATTTGTGAAACGGGCACCGGCTGACAAGATGTCCAGACTAGTAGTTATTCTGGGCAGAATACCAGGTGAAATCAGTGCGCTGCATCAAACCTACCTAACCGTTGTCTCCACTCTATTCAAGTATTGGTTTTGTTTCATTTGTCGTGAAATAATTCTGAAACTTGTTTTTATATTGTTGTGTATGGCCTTGTTGATTACACTGTTGTGACCTATGAACTTTCTTCTTCATCCCAAATGTTGCAAATAATGCAAAAGTCAAGTTATTTCACCCTTCATTCAACACATTGGAAGATGAGGGACTGTTCATTCATTGCATTCAGACATTATTTGTTGACAAACTTCTTATTTAATTTTTTTAAATCCACAACACTAGTGCCTTATTTCTGAAGTTGAGCCGAATTGTTTTCATTTTGACCACTGCTCCTTATTTCTGTATGTACTGTAGGCAACGGGAATGTCACCCCAGATGAAATTTGTGCTTACTAATGGGAACTGCTATTTCTAAGCTCCGTAAGCCCTTTGGAATATTCTTGTGCCAATGATGAATGAATACCTATCAGCTTGTAGAATCTTTTCACCATTTCCTGTATATTAGGTGATGAGTACTTGCGTATATGTTGAAATGTTTGCTTGTGGGCCAAGGGCATTCTGCAGCTTTGTTATAATAGCCTATTGTCCACAGATATCGTGAGTATAAGCCTACATCATAGTATTAGCTCTGAGATGCGAGGGGAAACTCGACTCCATATGTCTTCTGACTGTCCTGTTTCATGTGCAGGGTGTACTCAATGACCTGGATGAATAAAATGTGTATGCCCACTTGAAACTGGCTTCTTGCTTACAGTGAACACACACATTCTAAAAAATAATGTGTTTCAACACAGACCTCAGGAAATTTAAAAAGAACATTTAAAACATGTCATCATGGTTTTATATATTTCAGTCTTATGGAATGAGGACTGATTCCAACCCCTTTCAGTGTCATCCCATTACCGTCGCCGACCAGTGGACCTGAGGCCCCATCTCTACCCTTCCCCTCTCACTCAGCCTGAGGGCCATCAGTCACACAGTAGACCACTCTCTGGCTCTTTAGGGTCTACGTCGCCCCAATAAGGCAGGATGAAGGGTAACTCCTCCACCCTGCTCTTCAACAGCGTCCACAGATGCTGTGACACAAACTGGTTGCCCTTGTCAGAGAGATGGAGCCCGTCTGAGAGGTAGCCTGTGAAGTCCTGTGGGAAAGAGAATTGTTTTCAATTACTGACATGTTAACAAAGTTACATAGCTACTACCAAAAATCCCTAAATTAGTGTTACATGACTAGAGTAGGGCCGGGGTTCAAGCCAATAGTGCCTTGTCAGCAATGCACTTTCCAAAAGGCTAATGTTCCCGCCGCGGTTCAAAGTATACGCTTGCTGATGTTGGGCTCGATAGAGAATTACCCTGCAATGGTGCGTTGTCCAAAAAGCTGAGCAACGGTAACATCAAAATGACAAGTATTCCATTGGTTGTCTCACCTGTCCATCTTTCTGCATGAGAGTCCAGAGGTCCAGCACGTCTGCCCCACACTGACCGGCAGCCTGCACACAGGCCTGGGCATACTGGCCAGCCACAGAGTTGAGACGGTTCAGAGCACTGCCTGTAGGGAGAGAGGAAAACGGGAGAGAACAGACATATAGAAGCCAAATAGAACTACAGCACCACAAACACTACAACATTCAAGTCCTCAAAATGCAATAATCTGTTTGAAGCCATCAGGCCAACGTTATGGGATTGCTCAGGAGCAAGAATTAGGACTCGTCTTCAGTGTTGTCTGGTGGGTGTGTGTTCTTTAACCTTTCAGGACACACTCCTTCTCCCAGGCTGGCTCATGCAGAGGTGGAGGAGTGATGAAGATGACCTTGTCTGCAGACACACCCACAGACCCCAGGTGTTTGACAATGTCCTTCAGGTTCTCGGAGTACTCCTGCAATGGGATGTGCTGCTGTGGGTTCTTATCTAAAAGAATGAGACAATATCAGATCTCCTAATAAAATCGGCAAGAGCAGTGTTTGTCAATCCTGGTTCTAAGGAACACAAAGGATGTGCAGGGTTTTGTGCCTGCCCAGCACTTGGCTAGAGAGTAACAGGTTGCACTTTCAGTACCTTCTAAAGCACAGTCGTTGGCACCAAAGAAGACCGTGACAGCAGCTATGTGGTTGCTTGAAGCACTGTCCTTGGAGATGAGGCGAGGCAAGACAATCTTTGCCCACCTGGAGTTGTAGCCGGACAACCCTCTGTTCACAACGTCACATTTTCTAGTGGACAAAAGTGACATTGTTTGATCAATTTGGCCTAATTCAGCACACATCAAAATGCATCACTCCAGTATACCCTACCCTATTCTCAGAGCAGGAAGTTGCCCCGAACCACTGATACAGGGTTTATATCAGTGGCGGTTGATGCCGTTTAAAGATGAGGGAGGATAATTATTTGATTTGAGCATGGCCTTATTTCTATTACACCATATTGGGTGACTCATTCATATTCCATTCACCCAGTTCAATGTAACATCAATAGGTTTAGGCCACTACATGATACTAACATTTTCCCTGAACCCATCATGAGGTTGGTATAACCTAGCCTATGAATTTACAAAGTAGGTGCACAGGTGAGAGAATTTTGAGAAATCAAGGTGACAGACAGTGACACATTCAATACCTCCCCACTCTTGCCTGCATCTAGCTGATCTAGAGTGTAATTATTATTCTAACAATTGTAAACGAGAATTTCTATAAGACAAATGTGGGTATGTTTATCTCTGTTTAGTTCAACAGAATTGGCACAGTGAATACAACCCTGATCACACGCAAACACTATTCACTTTCATACCACATACAAACAATTCCTTCTCTCATCTATCTACATGCTCTCCTCCTCTCACCTTTCCCATTCACTTGTGGTGCACAACACATCAGCAGTCTGTGACCAGACAAAAAAAACCTTAGGCTCATTTAAAAAAAAAAAATGTAGAAAATGCTCCGTTATTAAAATACATAAATGCTTAGCTCCATGGAGTAATCCATCTCGATCAATGAGAGAGGATTTGAAATAGACAAGATGGCAGCGTACACAGTTTAGGATTACTTCATGGAGCAAATCATTTATTTGAGTAACTGAGCATTTCTCAAATTCAAACGAACTTCCTGACACATTTTAGAAGATACATGTTTGGCAGAATCGAGATCGATGATAACATTGCCAATTTAAAGGTTAGTGGTAATGGATCTGTGCTTCACCAAACAGTACCTATCCTGTAATGGAGAAATACATTTTCCCCTTATAAATTTGTAGCGAGTTCAGACATAGAGAACTGATACTGTATACTGGTTGTTGGGGTGGGATTGATGTGGAGGGGTCCGTGGGTGGCTTTTTACCATTTGAATGGCTCCTTATGTTCTCAACGGGAGGAAGAAGTTGGGTCCAAATCTTATGTTGGTTACCATAGTTATTGAATATCACGTGAATCCTGTCAATTAAAAAGGGAACATTTGGGTGCAATCAATTAGCTTAATTTCTCATAGATCAAATTAAATGTCAACTAAATAGTGTTGAAGGAATGCCAATCTTATGTTTCTAACTACAGAAACCATTTCTGAACAATCTGTGATGGGGAGGTGTCATGGGTTTCCTGAATTGACATGGAACGATTATGGGCAACCTGCCATCCCGATGAAAAGCATGTAGGAATGGTGAGTGCAACTATTTAAAAAGTATTCCATGTACGAAAATGTAAAATGACTCACCTGGCTAGTTGATTTGCAATTTCGGAACCCCATCCATTCGGTTGGAATGAAAACTGAAAGAAATCAACAAGAAGTGAGAGGTGAACTGTCAAGTTGCTAGCTAGCAAGCTAACCCGTTTTGTAAATGGACGAACCCCTGCAAACAAATCGTTTCTGAATGAGAAAATGTACCTGTGTGATCGAGTCGCCAAATAAAATCACTTGAGGCCAAATTATGTTCTTGATTTTGGACATTGCTCGCTCGTACAAATGTTGAGCCGAGAGCTAACTTTATACTTTCAGATTTAGAAATGAAAGCAGTGCTGACTGAATGATAGACGTTCGCATGCTAAATTGCGCCATCTACCGTGTGGAGGTGGAAGGTGAAAATAATAATGGCAGAGTAAAATAATTTGAGTCGCCTTTTTGTTGTTTATTTCACTATTTTGATGAATGACATGCATGTTCTTTACTGTAAAATAAATAAACTTTCATAATGACATAAAACAAGATCACAACAAGTTTTCAAACAACATTCCAAACATAGATACAGAACCAACCTACAGTGTCTTAATATATATCCCATTTAGCAGACGCTTTTGTCCAAAGCGACTTACAAGTCGGCTGGGGCCACTACTTTTACATATGGGTGGTCCCAGCGGGAATCGAACCCACGACGCTTGGCGTTGCAAGCGCCATGCTCTACCGACTGAGCCACACAGGACCCCTGTGTCTTAATAGGGCGTTGGGTCACCACGAGCCTGACCAACTTTAATGCATATTGGCATAGATTCTACAAGTGTCTCGAATTCTATTGGAGGGATGTAAACACCATTATTCCACGAGAAATTCCTTAATTTGGTGTTTTGCTTATGGCAGTGGAAAACACTGTCTCAGGCACCACTCCAGAATTTCCCATAAGTGGTCAGTTGGGTTGAGATCAGATGACCGAGACAGCCATGGCATATGGTTTGTATAGTTTTCATGCTCATCAAACCACTCGTGCCCTGTGGATGGGGGCCTTGTCATCCTATGGGGGCATAGCCATGGTAGCCAAAATAATGGCCTGCCCAGCATTTCTATACATGACCCTAAGCACGATGGGATGTTAATTGATTAATTAACTCAGCAACCACACCTGCTTGCTTTCAGTTCACTATCACTGATAATACTGCTGATCAAACACTATTTGGCTGTTTCTATACCCAATATATATCAGATTTTTTTTTTCTACAAAATGTCCTAACAAATCAGTGCATTTGAGCCATGCATCTCAATGCTTAGTTACAGAATGCAGTGAACTTTACAGTGGTCACCCATCTTTAATAGCGTAACCAGATCCAGACAGCCACTGCTGTCCCTCAAGTAGTCTATCCATTCTAGAAGTATCAGTGAGAGTAAGGGCAGAGTAGGATGACATTTCCCCTGGACTTCCGTGCTTCATTTCCCCCCCTAATGATTAACGTAGATTTCGGACGGTAAAATGATCCTAGGATTAAACAACTATCAGGCACTGGGGTTGGAGGTCTGCGGAGGAAATGACAACTGCTTCAGGTAGCTGCAGGATGACCCCTTTCAGGGGTTCTTTGAACCCAAGGATGTACAGTGCCTTGCGAAAGTATTCGGCCCCCTTGAACTTTGCTAAATACAGTCCACCTGTGTGTAATCAAGTCTCCGTATAAATGCACCTGCACTGTGATAGTCTCAGAGGTCCGTTAAAAGCGCAGAGAGCATCATGAAGAACAAGGAAGACACCAGGCAGGTCCAAGATACTGTTGTGAAGAAGTTTAAAGCCGCATTTGGATACAAAAAGATTTCCCAAGCTTTAAACATCCCAAGGAGCACTGTGCAAGCGATAATATTGAAATGGAAGGAGTATCAGACCACTGCAAATCTACCAAGACCTGGCCGTCCCTCTAAACTTTCAGCTCATACAAGGAGAAGACTGATCAGAGTTGCAGCCAAGAGGCCCATGATCACTCTGGATGAACTGCAGAGATCTACAGCTGAGGTGGGAGACTCTGTCCATAGGACAACAATCAGTCGTATATTGCACAAATCTGGCCTTTATGGAAGAGTGGCAAGAAGAAAGCCATTTCTTAAAGATATCCATAAAAAGTGTTGTTTAAAGTTTGCCACAAGCCGCGTGGGAGACACACCAAACATGTGGAAGAAGGTGCTCTGGTCAGATGAAACCAAAATTGAACTTTTTGGCAACAATGCAAAACGTTATGTTTGACGTAAAAGCAACACAGCTCATCACCTTGAACACACCATCACCACTGTCAAACATGGTGGTGGCAGAATCATGGTTTGGGCCTGCTTTTCTTCAGCAGGGACAGGGAAGATGGTTAAAATTGATGGGAAGATGGATGGAGCCAAATACAGGACCATTCTGGAAGAAAACCTGATGGAGTCTGCAAAAGACCTGAGACTGGGACGGAGATTTGTCTTCCAACAAGACAATGATCCAAAACATAAAGCAAAATCTACAATGGAATGGTTCAAAAATAAACATATCCAGGTGTTAGAATGGCCAAGTCAAAGTCCAGACCTGAATCCAATCGAGAATCTGTGGAAAGAACTGAAAACTGCTGTTCACAAATGCTCTCCATCCAACCTCACTGAGCTCGAGCTGTTTTGCAAGGAGGAATGGGAAAAAATTTCAGTCTCTCGATGTGCAAAACTGATAGAGACATACCCCAAGCGACTTACAGCTGTAATCGCAGCAAAAGGTGGTGCTACAAAGTATTAACTTAAGGGGGCTGAATAATTTTGCACGCCCAATTTTTGTTTTTAATTTGTTAAAGTTTTGAAATATCCAACAAATGTCGTTCCACTTCATGATTGTGTCCCACTTGTTGTTGATTCTTCACAAAAAATACAGTTTTATATCTTTATGTTTGAAGCCTGAAATGTGGCAGAAGGTCGCAAAGTTGAAGGGGGCCGAATACAGTGCCTTGCGAAAGTATGTCTCTGGTTGTACCCCCTCATACGACAGGGTTGAGGGCGTCGTAGAGACGCTGCACTGCCAGGTCCTTCGTCTCCTTCAGAGAGACCTTCTTTAAAATAGCTGTGCGTACATGTTTGTGTGATAGTTTCAATACAATAAAACTGTATTTATTCCCCGGAAGGGACAATTAAGGCAAGTGGATACTGGTAAAGGTCAAAGTCAATGGCCACACCTTTCTGAGCTTTAGGGTTAGACTGGACTTCCAACACAACAGTAGTAACTGCATCAGTGTGCATGTCATTCAACAGGTTGGCAATAAACTAGTGGACGACAGAGAAACATGGATGAAAACATTCCATTTTCTCAACAATCTCAGACACCACAAATAGATTGTTATTGATACTGCAAGAAGCATTACCTGATGTGAACATCATTGTGTCATGTTCATTAGGGCACATGACAGAAAACGTTTTGCGACAGAAAACATTAGTCAAGTCTAGGTAGTCCCTCTCTGTTTCAGTCCATTCTCTTCCGTTTGGTGCTTAAGGAACAAGACCCAGACTACAACATGCTCACCTCCAGCGTCACCACGCCTGCCTCATGCACCAGTGTGATGTTCTTGAAGGTCTTTTCTGTAGCCTCCAAATCCTCAATGATGTTTCTCAGCTGACCCACTCGCACAGAGTAGAGTCGAGTGAATGTGATGGCCTGGGTCTGTTTCACTGTGCTCATGGCCAGATCTGTGTAGTCTAGAGAACATTTTATTTTACCTTTATTTAACTAGGCAAGTCGGTTAAGAACAAATTCTTATTTTCAACGACGGCCTAGGAACAGTGGGTCAACTGCCTTGTTCAGGGGCAGAACGACAGATTTTTACCTTGTCAGCCCGGGGATTCGATCTTGCAACCTTTCAAGTTACTAGTCCAATGCTCTAACCACTAGTCTACCTATGGATACAGTCAGAAGAACCAGGCTCCATTGCGGGAACAAGGTGAGAACAATAGCCTGTTAATGACGCTACAGTGCATTATTACCTTGTTGTAGACAATGCCAGCTAGGCTAAAGCAGAAACATGCTGGCACTCAGGCTAAAAGACTGTATGATTGTATGACTTAGCCATACATGCTAAGTCATGGCCAAGGTCCCCTCCACACGTTAGCCTGCGATGAGGACTCTGTTCCTCTTGTCGGTGCACCACCTCTCAAAACAGCTCCCTGGACAGGCCGCTCTGCATCATACCTGGAGACACCATCACCACACCGGGACCTATGTTGTCAAAGTGGTGCATACTCTGGAGAGACCGAGTGGGGACGAAACCTCAGAGACGGGGAACGCTCGAGTCTGGGACCCAGCTTCATCATTGAGAGCGGTTTTAATTGGTGTCTCCCAAGCTAATCTCCCAGACATGTTGATCCATATGCGGAATATGGACACAACGACCATATGAGACAGCGGGCTTCCCTGTTCACTATGTCATGGACCGTGTTACAGAAGCGAGCCTCACACACCATTTTCTTCTTCGACGTGAGTGACGTATGTGGACGAGAGAGAGAAATGTTTGAACCCATCTGCCAATGTGTAAAGGACAACATATCACAGTGCTTACTGACTATTGGTTACATAATATGAGGAGGACGTCAGGTTTGACACAGGGGACTTCGGCAGCCATTGGATGTCTGTCCTCCTGGTGAGAGAATACAGCTCGGGAGAGAGAGAATTTGTTGTTGTTGAATAATTCACCCCCAACACAGAGGACTGTCATTATGATGACCAGAGACAGGTATTTAGAATAGAAAATCTTCAACACAACAATATCACAACATACAGTAAGTATATTGTGTACAGTTGTGTAGTTCAGAGGAAACCTAAACACAAATTAAGAAGTTCAATCCACTCCCTACCTTAGCTCCAGAAATCTCGATCGTGGCTGCACCCGCTGGGGGGGGGGGTCACAACACTGGTCCCTCTTTTCCGTGGGTTTCCGATATATCTGCTCTACGTTTTACAGCCGCGCTGCAGAAGTAACGTATTCTAGTGGTACGTTCATAGCAGTAGTACAGTATTTATATAATAAAAACAGGACCTGGATCATGATGATGCTCTCCATTGAGTCTTCCCTCCAGACCTATGTTTGTATGAACTTCCGTCTGGCGCACACATGTCGTCAAAACAAGACCGAAGAACACTCAAGCCATCTTTTTAGTTCCGACGTAATTACACGATTTGCTCATCTTAGAAAACGTTTTTCATATTTTGATTGATAGACACTGAATATACATGGGTTTAGAACTTTTTAGTTTTAGCGCTCAATTCAATCACGGTTAAAAAAAAAATCACACCGTAGACTCGTTTGTGGCAGCTGAAACAAAATTATCAATTAACAGTCATACTTTGTTACAACGTTGCACTGTGGGTGAGCGGCCTCGTTATTTGTTACCAAGTAACAAAGTTGACTATTGATACAAACATAACTAAGTTGCGTCCCCTTTAATGTGGTGTTGGGTGGAACTGCAGAGGAAGTGAAGTGTCTTTGCGAGTCGCGCTCTCGCCTACACAGAAAGAGCCACAGCCCTGCTCCTTTGATGAACAACACCCCCCCAAAACAGCCCTCAACTGGCTTAGAACAAGTTTCAAACTGAGGTATGCCCTGTGTGTTTGTGCGTAGTGCTCCCGTTTGCCATTTTCTGTAAAAATGCACGATCATTTCAACCTTTTTGAGCGTGAGCGGATACGTCGATAAGGGTGTGGGTGGGGTACATTGTTTATCATAGCAACCGGTTTCCGTTACACGGGGCATTCATTGACAAAGTTCCGGACAATGGACTTTCATTGAGTGCCAGCCGACTCCAGACACCATTGGCAGGGACGCGCGTGTGTCAGCCTGTTGATTCTTAATAAGTTGGAGAAAGTTGTGACGGTGGGAGTGGTAGTATGCAGGACTTGAATATTATGCATTGACTGTGGCAGCTGTTAGTCTCATAAGGTCACACAATATTTATGTATGGAATTCCATTTCATAAACGATATTTAAAAATTATTGTTTTATTTCAGAGGTACATGTTACTATTCTTTGTAATACAACTGGTGGAAGTTTTCATCTCATTCTCTATTCTCTGTAGACCACAAGCCCATTCACATGGATTGCCCTGTGTAGTGCTGGGACCATCACAACAAAATCTCCTTGTCTTCACCAGACAGTGGTGTCTGCAAGGGAGCTGGGGGCTGGTGGAGTGTTGGCGTCATGGTGAAGAATGTTCCGGAAGGTCAAAAAGCGTCACAGCAGCAGCAGCTCCCAGAGCAGTGAGATCAGTACCAAGAGCAAGGTGGGCCGTTATATACATTACATTACAGACTACACTGTCGTGGTCTACATTCCAGACCCAGAAAATGTGGATCTTTTCTCGTCCCTTGATGCCCTCCAGTTGAGAGGGGGGGAGGGGGTGCTGGAGATGCTAGTTGTCCTTGGAAAATAATTCACCATGGAGACAACAGGGTACAGTCTTAGAGTACAAAAGCAGCCGCAGTCATAAAATACTGGAGGCAGACAGATGGACAGACGGGTTAGACTGATTGTAACCTCATTAGAAGATCCCTCACATCTGACAGTGGCTTTTATTCATGTTAAAAGTGAGCTCTGTCTGGACAAAGTAATCATGTCTCATACGAGATGCCTTCTTATCTGGTGAATAACAAACAAGTGCTAAGATGGTTGAGCCGACGGGGCGGAATCGATCGGATGGAGAAATGACTCTTTATTACCATCCATTCACTTACTGCGCAGCTGTCCTCTCGTGATTACATTGCTGATGGGTACATGACTCTGTTTATTAAGGAGGTCTTGCATGCTGTCAAGGACTCCTGAATTGACGTCTGCTCGAGTTATTTTCATTTTTTTTCACTTAAACTCTATTCATTAGTGATTGGAGTATGTGTTTCTTTCTTTCTCATACACAAATATTGCAGCAGAAACCATGAACTCTGCGATTTGGTCAACGTTTCAGCCGATCATGTAACATTTCTCAAGACAATATGGTGAGAAGGTGTGCTTTTCTCTCTCCTCCCTTTAGTCAGTCGACTCCAGTTTGGGAGGTCTCTCCAGGTCCAGTACTGTAGCTAGCCTCGACACAGACTCGACCAAGAGCTCAGGTAAGAGAACCTACAACCATGGCCACATCTCAATTCTCTGAAATGACCTCGGCTAGTTTCCTCATCTCCTTTCCTTCCTATTCACTAACAGTCAGATGAAGGGGCCGGAAAGGTTCCAACAATATTGCCTGTACATGTCAAGTCCTTTCAGAACGGGTTCTTGTGCATTGTAGGGCAACAAAATATTTCAAGAGGTTTTGCAATGGACGACTAAAATGTGTGTCTTGTTGGTAGTCCCTCCCTGTTTCACTTCATCTTCTTCCGTTTGATGCCTAATGAACACCTTCATGACCCCGTGGTAATGCCGACGGATGATTGAACTGTGAACTTTAGGTAACAGTGCTGCGTCCGAGACGTGTGCTGAGTTCAGGGTGAAGTATGTCGGAGCCATAGAGAAGCTGCCGTTTGAGATGAGTAAGACCCTGCAGGAGCCTCTGGAACTCATCAACTACATCGATGCAGCCCAGGTAAGAAAAACCTGGAAACCCCTTCAAATCTGGGATGTAAAGTACGGGGCCCATCAGAATTAGAGGTCATCGGAATGGCCGATTTAATTAGGGCCGATTTCAAGTTTTCATAATAATCGGTAATCAACATTTTTGGGCACCGACTATGGCCAATTACATTGCACTCCACGAGGAGACTGCGTGGCAGGCTGACTACCTGTTATGAGGGTGCAGCAAGGAGCCAAGGCAAGGTGCTAGCTAGCATTAAACGTATCTTACAAACAACAATCAATCTTAACATAATCACTAGTTAACTACACATGGTTGATAATATCACTAGTTTATCTAGCTTGTCCTGCGTTGCATATAATCGATGCGGTGCCTGTAAATTTATCATTGAATCACAGCCTACTTCGCCAAACGGGTGATTTAACAAGTGCATTCGTGAAAAAAGCAGTGTCATTGCACCAATGTGTACCTAAGCATAAAACATCCATGCCTTTCTTAAAATCAATATACAAGTATATATTTTTAAACGGGACGGTTCCGTATTTCACTGAAAGAATAAACGTTTTGTTTTCGAAATGATAGTTTCCGGATTTGCCATATTAATGATCTAAGGCTCGTATTTCTGTGTCATTATATTCTAATTAAGTCTGATTTGATAGAGCAGTCTGACTGAGCAGTGGGCGACAGCAGCAGGCTCGTAAGCATTCATTCAAACAGCACTTTCCTGCGTTTGCCAGCAGCTCTTCGCTGTGCTTCAAGCATTGCGCTGTTTATGATTTCAAGCCTATCAACTCTCGAGATTAGGTTGGCAATACTAAAGTACCTATTAGAACATCCAATAGTCAAAGGTATATGAAATACAAATGGTATAGAGAGAAATAGTCCTATAATAACTACAACCTAAAACTTCTTACCTGTGAATATTGAAGACTCATGTTAAAAGGAATCACCAGCTTTCATATGTTCTCATGTTCTGAGCAAGGAACTGAAACGTTATCTTTCTTACATAGCACATATTACACTTTTACTTCTAACACTTTGTTTTTGCATTATTTAAACAAAATTGAACATGTTTCATTATTTTAGACTAAATTGATTTTATTGATGTAATATATTAAGTTAAAATAAGTGTTCATTCAGTATTGTTGTAATTGTCATTATTACAAATATATACGTAAAATTCGAACAATTAATTGGTATCGGCTTTTTTTGGTCCTCCAATAATCGGCATCGGAAAATCATAATTGTTCGACCTCTAATCAGAATGCAGTACTATACATACAGGTTCAATGCAGTGCAGTGGAGACCAATTCATCACTGTATAATCACTCAATTTGATGATGGTGATTGATTATGGTGATGTAGATTAATGTTGGAGTGGTGTGAGGCAGAGGCAGCCTCTGTTTCCTCCTTAACAAGTCACTCTATATGTACAAAGAGTATCTGTCGTGTTCCTTTCATAGCAAGATGGAAAGCTGCCGTTTGTGCCTGGAGAGGAGGAGATGGTACTGGGAGTGTCCAAGTATGGAGTCAAAGTGGCCTCCATGGATCAATGTGTGAGTGAATCCATTTCCATGTTTATAAATGCTCTCGCGTCCCAAAAGTTTCTACTGAACCTTGACCTTTCTAGTTGGAACTTGTTGTTGCAACGTTCCCGAAGTCGGACGTTCTCCACTGTTTCCCGCTCTACATGATTGTCTGTCTGTCTGCTGTTATAATGATGTTTGTAATGTGTATTATTGTTGTGGTTCCTGTATAGGACGTTCTGCACCGCCACCCTCTCTATCTGATAATGAGGATGCTCTGTTATGATGACGGCCTGGGGGCTGGGAAGAACCTGCTGGCTCTCAAGACCACCGATGCCAAGCAGCAGGACTGCAGCATCTGGGTGTACCAGTGCAGCAGCGCGGTGAGTGTGTGTGTTGAATGTATAGGGAGCATTACTTCATTCACCACGGACTGAGATCAGCGTTTGCTCACCGATCTACCCCCCCCCCTCATATTGATAAATCTCACAGCAATATTCTGGGTTCCACACAAACTGGTGCTCTCAAGCTTGTTATCATACCACAGTTTGTGGCAAACTCAAGGCAATGCGAGATAATTGTTTATCGTGTGTGCGACAGCTTTCCTGTCTCGACCCCCTCATCCATTCATAAGATTAGCAGCAGACTGGGGAAGCAGGCCTCAATGGCTCAGACAGACAAGTCTCTTTCACAATGGCCCCACTGTCAGCGTCAGTCACTCTGGATAAACTCATCTGCCGAACGACTGAAACAGTGTGTGAATTACATAGGGCAATGAGCACCCCTAAATTCAAACTTTGGGTGAGTCTCTAATTGATCCATTCTCCTATATGTTTAAGATGCAGTTTTGTACTGCTAGGAAGTAAAGATGATGTATTTAAACGTTAAAAATGTATCTTTTTATTTTCACCTGATTGTCAAACCAATCACTTCAAAAAGCAGGCTACCTGCGCACGCTTGTCCTCTCCAAAATCATTCCCACATCCAAACAGTGCGCAGGGCAACCACCATTTGATGAAGGGAGAGAGACATCTGTTACAAAACACCAAAAGGTGTAATGACCATTGTCATTAGCCCTCCACTCTTGTAGCTTCAATTCATTGATGTGTTTTTTGTTTTGTTTTTTTGGTAAAAAGGAAAAAATAATCAGGACACCTGAAATATGGGATGCAAATATAGCTGTGTCTGTCCTGAGCTCATCAGCGCCATAGCTGTGGGAAGTAGGGGTGCTGAGGGTGCGCTGCAGCACCCCCTACAAAATAGGCATTGGGGGAAAAAAATGGAACAAAAAAATAAATAAATGTGAACAAACTTTTTTTCTCACAAAAGTTGTGCACTGGGCCTTTACTAGTGGTTGTGGACCTCTATATACACACCTGTAGTACGGGCATAGACAGTATTTTGCATCATCTCCGCTTTGGCAAAAAAATATAGTTAGGAACAGGATCTTGCAGGATTCAATAGTTGGAATTGTTGCCCTGTCCCTTTCTCTGTGATGTCATTCTAATGGGGTCCAGAAAGAACAAAACCCTGTCCCTTTCTCTGTGATGTCATTCTAATGGGATCCAAAAAGAACAAAACCCTGTCCCTTTCTCTGTGATGTCATTCTAATGGGATCCAGAAAGAACAAAACCCTGTCCCTTTCTCTGTGATGCCATTCTAAACGATCCAGAAAGAACAAAACCCTGTCCCTTTCTCTGTGATGCCATTCTAATGGGATCCAGAAAGAACAAAACCCTGTCCCTTTCTCTGTGATGCCATTCTAAACGATCCAGAAAGAACAAAACCCTGTCCCTTTCTCTGTGATGCCATTCTAATGGGATCCAGAAAGAACAAAACCCTGTCCCTTTCTCTGTGATGCCATTCTAATGGGATCCAGAAAGAACAAAACCCTGTCCCTTTCTCTGTGATGCCATTCTAATGGGATCCAGAAAGAACAAAACCCTGTCCCTTTCTCTGATCACCATTCGAATGGGATCCAGAAGGAACAAAACCCTGTCTCCTTTTCTGTGATGCCATTCTAATGGGATCCAGAAACAACAACAATCCTGTCCTCAAATATTTACATCAAAAGGTGCAACGTTATGGGCAGAGACACAAAACATCCACATCGAATTAAATATTTATCTTGATTAAATAACATGGAAAACAACCACTTATGCAGTATTAATTTACCATCCTTACAAACTACTTAATGCAAATGTACATTACTGTATTGTACATAGGCTGGTCATCTAGCTTTGTACCTGTAGACTTTATCACCATGATGAAAAACAATGCACAATACAGTAATTGAGTACATTGAGACATCAAGTGGTTTGTGATGATGTGGCTCAGTTGGTAGAGCAATGCAACGCTAGGGTTGTGGGTTCGATTACCATGGGGGACCAGTACGAAAAAGTATGAAAATGTGTGCACTCACTACTGTAAGTTCCACTGGATAAGAGAATCTACTAAAATGGAAAAGGAATGAATAGACCATTTCAGTTTTCACACAGAAATAAGTTCCACTTGCAAAGTATTTCAAGAAACTGGAAAACATATCAAGCAAGTATTTTATATTCCACAAGTATTATCAGATAATTATCTGACTCAACTTAGAAATGCTGGTAAACCCTCAAAGTTTTTTTTTTTTAAAGCACAAAAATAATAGTCCTATATTAGCAGACCGATATAGACGTCTTAAGCAAGGGCCCAAAAAGTACATTTTGTGGGGGGGAAAAGTGCAGCACCCCCACACCACTTCCCGTGCTAATGATTGCACAAGATAGACAGACAGGCAGAGTAGAGAGATCAATGTGATTTGAAAACTGCTTTAAAACAGAGGTAGTTTTATTTATTTTGGAATAAGCTTTTATTTACCATCGCTCCCCACACTGTGTTTCATAAGTCATTTTCCTTTCATCTCTCCCCGTCTCTGTGCAGGAACAAGCCCAGGCCATCTGCAAGGTGCTGTCTGCCTCTTTCGACTGCGTGCTGACATCAGAGAAGTCCTGAAAGGTTGTCGTCCTGAGGGACGGGACTATCCTCACGCGGGCGCAGCACCATGACCAATCGGGAGCCTGGAAACCATAGTTTACAGCAGGGTCACAACTTACCCAGCATGCTTTGCAACACCTCACACCACCTACAGACTACACACACCATCCACCCGTCAGGTGACCATCATGAGTACGGTTATTTTTGTTTTTAATCTAACTTAATCTTATTTAATGTAAATACATTAAAGTACAGGGGCCTCATGTCTGTACTTGGGAAGGAAGTGGCTGTTTGCTATCTAGGTCTCAAATAATATTGTATCCAGAGACTCCACTGACTTCCTTTATAAAAGGGGGAAAGTGGTACGTCGGTCAGTATTTCCACCATGGATGGAAGAACAGACCAAGACCATTACAAATGCTGTAGACCCCCCCCCCTTCTCTCCCCTATACAAACCAAAGGGATGGTATCAATACATGTTTGTGCCTCTTATCCCCCACTCCTCCTATACTCCCCTTGGTCCCGATGGGTCCTCTTATCCCACTCCTCCTACACTCCCCTTGGTCCGATTGGGTCCTCTTATCCCCCTCTCCATACCACTCCTCCTATACTCCCCTTGGTCCGAATGGGTCCTCTTATCCCCCTCTCCATACCACTCCTCCTATACTCCCCTTGGTCCAGATGGGTCCTCTTATCCCCCTCTCCATCCCACTCCTCCTATACTCCCCTTGGTCCAGATGGGTCCTCTTATCCCCCTCTCCATACCACTCCTCCTATACTCCCCTTGGTCCAGATGGGTCCTCTTATCCCCCTCTCCATCCCACTCCTCCTATACTCCCCTTGGTCCGAATGGGTCCTCTTATCCCCCTCTCCATACCACTCCTCCTATACTCCCCTTGGTCCAGATGGGATTGGACCAGTTAAAATGGTACAATAAAGGAAAGGAATTTGAATGAATCAAGCAGTCTTTTTTCCCTTTGATCCCCGTTTTGTCCTTTAAGCAGGTCAGTTCCGGTGGCTAGGCTGTCCAGTATTTCTCAGACTGACTTATGGGATGTCTGCTTCCTCCAACTCTGTGGGATATGAGTCCTACATCCTCCAGGTTGATGAAGCATCCAGCCTGGCATCTGTGTCTGAAGAAATTACCATGAGGGACCAAATGACCCTGTCATTCGGTGTTAGTCAGATCACAGGAGATACTGTATACACATACCGTTGGGGCCCAACATTAGAGCCAGTTTACTCTCCATAGATTGAGATTCAATCCGATTGCTGGTTACAGGCGTTGTCTCTTTAAAAAGGCAATATGCAGCTTTTACTGTGAATGGGTTCTCTTCAAAAACAGAAATGCCTATAACCGGTGATCGGATTGAATCCCGGGCTGTACTCTCTTATAGAGTTCAGTGTGGATGTAGTGGTATGGCGCCAGAACACAAGTTAGAAACCATGGACAACAGCCCATACATAGGCTTGAGCTGTAGTGGGTTTGACCATTCTCCACCAGAGGGAGCTCTTGTTGCATTACTATTATATTTAGTGTACTGCCCAGGAAGTTAAACCTAGTAGTCGAGTACTCTTAAAATCACCGTACTACACAGCATTTACACACTTAAACCACTTTGAAAAGCAATAATACACTTATGATAAATGCAAGAGAAGAAAACACTGGGAATTATTCCATTTTATTATTCCAGTTTCAATTTCCCCATTTATTTTGCACAATAGGTTCGAGTCAATGCTGTGATCCAGAGTCAATGAGTGTGAATGGAATAGCTTCTCAGCCTTGGTTTGTGTGTACACTACTAGACTACACACTGAACACCAGCCGGAAAACAGCACGTCACCACAGTGCATTCAAAGACAGTTACTGCCACGGTCATGGTCTCTTATTTTATACATTTAAATAAACAGAATCTATGTACATTTACAGATGAACCATCCTATTTCCAGTGAGTTAACATGGTGTGGCAGATACATTTGACATGCGACGCCTCTTGTCGTCGTCTATCGTAGCTCATTCAAAATTGAGAGTACTGTGTCCCGTTTAAGATAAAACATCAAACATGTATAGAGAAGAGTTGCTCTGCAACCAAAGTCAGACATTACGTCAAATGCTTTGTAAGAATATTACATTTTAAAACACTCTTCAGTATATAGACCTAGGATATATAAAACAAGGGTGGTCTGTAACTAATGCTGGTCCCAGCTAGTAATCAAGTTGTGGACTATGGTAGAATTCTAGGCTGAGCACTATGAATCAGATTGAATACTATGGTAGGTGTGTGTGTAAGTGTTAGTAAAAGTAGTTGCATTGTCCTTTCAAGTGTGTCATTTGGTATTGCCATCCCCCTTACAATGTCACCTCAACGGACAAGTTATTTTTAGTACAATGACAACTATGTGCATGTGTGTCCACATGTACCTCTGTGTGTGTGCCATTTGGTAGCCTGCTGTCCACTACAGATAAAAAAAGCCACAGGACAGGAGCACTTGCCCCATGAGGTGCATAAACCCCTCTGCAGAGCTCTCACTATGTCCATGTCCCAATTGGCATCATATTCCCTAAATAGTGTACTACTTTTGACCAGAGCCACAGAAAGATGGTGGTTCACAACATCCATTTCACTGGTGATATTGATATAGCAAAAAGGGTAAGAAGTGCAACAATGAGGCATTTTATAAACAGAGTAAAAGGTGTCAGATGGGCTAATACAGTAAATCTAGCACCACACTGTAGGCCATGGAGTTGATGTGCTGCAAGTAACTTCTATTGTTTCAAGCTGATATGCATGCAGGTCAGCACACACAGTAGGATAGTGAGCCTGGGTTCTCCCAGTTAAATACAGGCCTAAATATACACCCCGGCAACCCCGTTGTTACTAAGGGCTGTCGAGAAATGGGGACAGTGGATGACCCATAGGGGAGGACTCCTAGCATATTACTGGGTTAGCACCATTTTTAATTAAGTTTAAAAAGTGGTGTGGTGGCGGGTATACACAGCCTTACACCCACTTTCTTTTGTGGGCATTGTGTGGCAGAAGGTATACGCCGTATCAATTAGTAAGGCTGATGGATCCGATCAGAATGTTGAGCTTAAAACGTTGATTAACTATTATTTCTTCACATTTTAAGCGCAGTAATGTGCACGTGGCAGTCGGGTTACACGCAAATGTTCCAAAACGCAATTTGCAGGGAAACAGTTCTAAAAATGTGCACTGCACATGCGAGCGGCTTCATAGACGGAGACATTTTGAAAGATGGGGAGATCTAAAGATGCAACGATTATTACGGGTTGCTAATATGACGACGATAATGCCTTTGCCTGATAAACAATGAAAGAAAGCGGATTTAAAAAGCCAATAGAACAGGAGCGTGGAATAGGAGGATGTCTTTATAAAATAATTACCTCCATGTTTATATGGTGGGATTGTAACTATAGGCTACTTTTAAGAATGTAAGACATGCCCCATAATATGACGTTTGAAACCTGGACGTTTAATAATTAAGGAACAGGAGAAAATATAGCAAAGCTAATCATAGGCCTCATCATCATCTTGTAGCCTAGATGGAAAGGCTTTCCCAAAAAAACTCTACATTTAATGTAAACTAGGTGCATGTCCATTCATGCACCTGTTGTGGACTTAGAAAACAACACAATTGGATGTTATATTAAAAAGTGAGACTTATAGAGAATTTGTTTGACTGAATATTTCTGACTCAGTTGACCGCCTCATTTGTTTCAATAGTAGTCCCACTATCAGACTACTAGCACAGTACAGGTTGGGTTTCCTGAACTGTTAAAGACCAACATGGGATTCATCATTTTTTGTCAGAGTTTTTCACACAGGCAGGCCTTTGGGATTTATTTTTGCCAAATTATAGTATACACACATACACACTTCTCCAGGCACCACTCCACCACTGAGTCTGCTTCCCACATTGTGAGTGCTATAAAGTTTACATGCCTTTGCCTATTAAGCAGTTAAGCGTTTAGAAATTGTTCACCCTTTAACCATGCAAGGAGATGGAATGTAAGCATAGACTATATTCACATTAACAATAAGTGAAAGAAATCCTAAAGATACACATTACTGTCCCTGTCAGCTGTCCTTGAAGAAATTTCTGTACAATTCACAAAACCGAAGACAACAGAGTGAAATAGTTAACAGAACCTTCATTTTGTCAATAATCCTCTAAATGTCGTGACCAGGATAAATAAGCAGAAAGTGCATTTTATTGCGAGAGGTTATCTACTACAATCATTGTTTTTTTTTATGTCAGATGGTATCAGAAGTCAAAACACAGTTTCCCCACAAGCCTTTGCAGGCTTGGCCTAAAAAGAGTGATATGACATCACATGACATTCCTGGAGTAAAGGGTGTATCTGTTGTCACGGCAACAGACTGTATAGCCAAAGCATTGGGCAGCGACACTTCACTCTTCTTTAGTGTCGGTGCAGGCA
Source organism: Oncorhynchus masou masou (assembly GCF_036934945.1). Taxonomy (NCBI): domain Eukaryota; kingdom Metazoa; phylum Chordata; class Actinopteri; order Salmoniformes; family Salmonidae; genus Oncorhynchus; species Oncorhynchus masou. Next base: position 38,813,524 of record NC_088243.1, read on the forward strand.
CAAGCTTTGCTGATGACAAAGATAATTTTGCCACAGAAATGTGGGAATGTGGAGGGCATTTCCATGGTTTCCATTCCAGGTCCTGTGTTGACCTCTGGTGACCTTTGACCTTCAGTCCATGATGAAGTGTACAAATGTGACAGGGAAAACCCCCCTCCTCATAGGTTCTCCTTCGATGTGGCCCAGCTGGGAGAGAACAGAAGAGAGGCACAATGTAACACAATGATAATTGGGACAAAACACGTACACTTTTTGCATATAGTGCCTTCGGAAAGTATTCAGACCTTGACTTGTTCCACGTTTTTTTACGTTACAGCCTTATTCTAAAATAGATCAAATAAAAATGAATTAAATACACACAACACCCTATAATGACAAAGTGAAAACAGTTTTGTAGAAATGTTAGCAAATTTATTTTTAAAATACTTATTTACATAAGTATTCAGACCCTTTGCTATGAGACTTGACATTGAGCTCAGGTGCATCCTGTTAACATTGATCATCCTTGATGTTTCTAAACTCAGCAACAAACAAAAAAACATCCCTTTTTCAGGACCCGGTCTTTCAAAGATATTTGGATTTTTACGAACTAACTTCATAGATCTTCATTGTAAAGGGTTTAAACACTGTTTCCCATCTTTGTTCAATGAACCATAAACAACGAATGGACATGCACCTGTGGAACGGTCGTTAAGACACTAACAGCTTACAGATGGTAGTCAATTATGGTCACAGTTATGAAAACTGACTGACTCTGAAAAACACCAAATGAAAGATGCCCAGGATGGATCCCTGCTCATCTGTGTGAACGTTCATTAGGCATGCTGCAGGGAGGCATGAGGACTGCAGATGTGGGCAGGGTAATAAATTGCAATGTGAGACGCCCAAGACAGCGCTACAGGGAGACAGGACGGACAGCTGATCGTCCTCGTAGTGGCAGACCATGTGTAACACCTGCACGTCCGAACATCACACCTCCATCAGTGCTCAGACTGTCTGCAATCGGCGGAGAGAGGCTGGACTGAGGGCTTGTAAGCCTGTTGTAAAGCAGGTCCTCACCAGACATCACCGGCAACAATGTCGCCTATAGGCACAAACCCACCGTCGCTGGACCTGACAGGACTGGCAAAAAGTGCTCTTCACTGACGAGTCGTGGTTTTGTCTCACCAGGGGTGATGGTCAGATTCACGTTTATTGTCGAAGGAATGAGCGTTACACCGAGGCTTGGACTCTGGAGCGGGATCGATTTGGAGGTGGAGGGTCCGTCATGGTCTGGGGCGGTGTATCACAGCATCATCGGACTGAGCTTGTTGTCATTGCAGGCAATCTCAACGCTGTGCATGTACCCCAGATACTGTGCAAAGGAGCAAAAACAATAAATAACATGGGGATGAGGTAGTTGGGTGGGCTATTTACAGATGCAATGATCAGTAAGCTGCTCTGACAGCTGATGCCTAAAGTTAGTGAGGGAGATAAGTCTCCAGCTTCTGTGATTTTTGCAATTCGTTCCAGTCATTGGCAGCAGAGAACTAGAAGGAGAGGCAGCCAAAGCAGGAGTTGGCTTTGGGGTTTACCAGTGAAATGTACCTGCTGGAGGGCGTGCTACGGGTCGGTGCTGCTGTGGTAACCAGTTAGCTGAGATAAGGTGGGGCTTTACCGAGCAAAGACTTATAGATGACCTAGAGCCAGTGGGTTTGGCGACGAATCTAAAGCGAGGGCCAGCCAACGATAGCATACAGGTCACAGTGGTGGGTAGTATATGGGGATTTGGAGACAAAATGGATGGCACTGTGATAGACTGCATCCAATTTGCAGAGTAGAGTGTTGGAGGCTATTTTGTAAATTACACCACTGAAGTCAAGGATCGGTAGGATAGTCAGATTTACAAGGGTATGTTTGGCAGCATGAGTGAAGGATGCTTTTTTGCGAAATAGGAAGCCGATTCTAGATTTCATTTTGGAGATGCTTAATGTGAGTCAGGAAGGAGAGTTTACAGTCTAACCAGACACCTAGGTATTTGTAGTTGTCCACATATTCTGTGTCAGAACCGTCCAGAGTAGTGATGCTAGATGGGCGGGTGAGGGCAGCGATCGGTTGAAGAGCATGCATTTAGTTTTACTTGCATGTAAGAGCAGTTGGAGGCCACAGAAGAAGTGTTGTATGGCATTGAAGCTCATCTGGAGGTTTGTTAACACAGTGTCCAAAGATGGGTCAGAAGTATACAGAATGGTGTCGCCTGCGTAGAGGTGGATCAGAGAAACCCCAGCTGCAAGCGTGACATCATTGATGTATACAGAGAAAAGAGTCTGCCCGAGAATTGAACCCTGTGGTACCCCCATAGAGAGTGCCAGAAGTCTGGACAACAGGCCCTCCGATTTGACACACTGAACTCTATCAGAGAGGTAGCTGGTGATCCAGGCGAAGCAGTCATTTGAGAAACCAAGGCTGTTGAGTCTGCCGATAAGAAGTCTGTCAATCACTGAGTCGAAAGCTTTGGCCAGGTCGATGAAGACGGCTGCACAGTACTGTCTTATCAATGGTGGTTATGATATTGTTTAGGACCTTGAGCGTGGCTGAAATGCACCCATGGCCAGCTCAGAAACCAGATTGCATAGTGGAGAAGGTACGGTAGGATTCGAAATGGTAGGTGATCTGTTTGTTAACTTGGCGTTCAAAGACTTTAGAAAGGCAGGGTAGGATAGATATAGGTCTGTAACAGTTGCCAAGAGTACCAAGTGTCATGTCTGGAAAAAACCTGGCACCATCCCTACGGTGAAGCATGGTGGTGGCAGCATTATGCCTTGGGGATGTTTTTCCGTGGCAGGGACTGGGAGACTAGTCAGAACGGAGCAAAGTACAGGAAATATCCTTGATGAAAACCTGTTCCAGAGTGCAGACTGGGGGGGCGAAGGTTTTATCTTCCAACAGGACAACGACCCTAAGCACACAAGATAATGCATGAGTGGCTTCGGGACAAGTCTCTAAATGTCCTTGAGTGGCCCAGACAGAGCCCAGACTTGAACCAGATCGAAACTCCCCAAATACAGGTGTGCCAAGCTTGTAGCGTCATACCCAAGAAGAATCAAGGCTGTAATCACTGCCAAAGTACTGAGTAAAGAATACTGAATACTTATGTAAATGTGATATTTCAGTTAAATTTTTTATACATTTGCAAACATTTCTAAAAACCTATTTTTGCTTTGTCATTATGGGGTAATGTGTGTAGATTGATGAGAAAAAAAGGTAGGTTACTTTCTAATGGAATCCGTTACAGTTACTAGTAAACTCCCCAAAATTGTAATCAGTAACATAACTTTTAGATTACACAAACTCAGTAACATAATCTGATTATTTGTACAGTTACTTTTGGATTACTATCCCCCTTAAGAGTAATCAGCAGAACACCTTTTAAATTCTGCTTCAGTTGTCGTCAACACAGGCGCGGACACAAACAAAATGCCATTGAAGTCAGAAAAAGAGAGCGGAAGGCATCTATAACACAAAGTCCCATGGAGAATAAGTGACTAAATACGGTCATGTTTACAGAGGTGGCTTTTGGAAAAACAAGTTGCAGCTGGTCTGTATTCAGACAACGGACTCAGCAGAGGAAGGAAGGCAGGCGGGGGCGGGAGAGAAAGGAGGACGGCTAGAATGAGGTCACTGCTTTGTGCTGCTGAGGCCACCAAGATTTCCGGCACATGCTCAGTGGACTCTCTCTGGAATAGGCCAGATTTGGACTAGAACTGGGCCGGACTGCTCTCACTGCGTGTGAATGGAGACAAACACACACATCCAACACACAAAATAGTAGCCTGATCTAGAGTTGACACTCACCCACCACTCCTGGTCCTCCTCCCCATCCACCACGATCACCTCCCCCTCAGAGAAGGTCAGCTCGTCTGCATTGTCCGCCATACAGTTGTAGATGGCCTTCACCCGCTTGGGCCTCTGCTTCTGAAGAGAGACGGCCAGACGGGCATAGCAATATAATTACTAGAACCAACATTCCCATTCAAGTCAACCTTCCGGTGGCCATGTTGAGAGTGCACTGTCAAATTGCCATGGTCTCAGGGGCTTCCCTTTCTAGTCATTCTATTTCTACGCAGACAGGCAGGTGTACTTGACCGTTCAGCAGACAGATGCGGTCGTTTAATTTAAGTATCTAAACCGTCTTTCACTCCTTTGGAATTCTCGACGCCCACTTCCACATGGACCGCTGGAGGGTTGCATAGCAGACAAATGACACAGGACATAGTAACTGTCAGGCAGGGGGGAGTTGTGCATCGCATGTTTTCACCACAGGCTATCGCTGATCAGTCAGTGGTTCACATGGTGAGCCCGTATGACACAGATTGCTAGCACTGAGCTAGGGACAGAGATACGAGAGGTTTCCCCATCTGTCAAGAACGAGTGTACACTTCAAGGTTTCCCCTCCTACATAGCGTGACAGGAAGGAGGAAACACTGTTCGAGCCATTGATACTCAGAGTGCACAGGACAATAAGACCAACTGAAAAACAACGTCGAGATCAGATGGAGAAGTCCAATAAGTGCCTCTGTATTGTCCATGGCTGTCCAATCACAATCCACAACAGGGCAAACGATCATATAAAAAAAATATTTAAAAAAGGCCAACGGTAGGTGGAGGGGAACTCACCGGATAGGTCTTCCTAGGCATGGGGGCGGGAGGCAGCGATTGACCTACTGAGTTGTGGGGATATCCCGGCACTTCTTTAGCTGGAGGAGGAAGAGGAATCGACGACGTCGTTGTGTGAATACACAAACTGTTCCACACAGACAACAATCTCACAAGCAGATTGTCTGCAGCCGACCCACAGACAACACATCCAGTCGCAGCGTTTTTATCTGACTATGCGACATGCTTTTACAGGTCATTTACAGACGCAGAGTAAAGTTGATTTTTTTACACCCACCTGGTCTTTCGATGGACCCAGTTCGAGTCGGTCCTTTGCTGAAGCTTTTGTCGTTGCTAAAAAAACACACATAACCTCGTAGTCAGCTGCTGTTTAGGATGTGCTTCAAATCAACACACACACATTTACCCGACAGTGCATTTCCCTTCCAACAGCCACACAACTCAGACCCGTGGGAGCTTGAGTAGAGCCATGTGGATGAATAGTGTAAAGCTGTTTGTCTTTTAGGAGAGCTCAGCTTGGAAGTTAATGAAGTGGTAAACCAGAAACCCTACACGCTATTTTCCAAAGGCAAACTTGCTTTGTGTTCATCAAAGTAAAACATGCTGCCTCAGGCAGGGTGTGCCCCCCCCCCAACATGGGTGTGTGTGTCCAATGTGTGTTTGTGTGTGTGTCCAATGTGTGTGTGTGCGCGCGCTTACCCAGAAGGAGACTTAGGTGTTGGGGCTCTGTTGTGGCCCTGTCCGGTCCCCGGTTTTGACTGCTGGTTCATCGCCTCCATCATACTCACTGTCTTGGCCACAGGCGGAGGAGCAAGACCTGGGGGGGGGGGGGCAGAGAGAGATAGAGGTTGAAAGTGGGCTCTAGACAAAAATGGAGATAGACCGCGCCATTGAGGCTATGCTGTCACAGACGTCATGATGGCACAGATCTCTATGCAAGTTACCCATCTTTATGTAAACTGGGTGCTTTTCTCCTCGATGTCGTCTTTGTACATCATGTTATAAACATACTGCATGTGCCTTATATATACTGTAACATGACCTATCGACAATAACGCCATGTACAATAATTTACCAGGATTATTTTGATTACGATACTGATTGTGGTTATTATTATGATGTGTTCAGACAAGGCCTGGAGGAGGAGGTGCCTACCCGTGGTTGAGGTGACCCTCATGGGGGGTACGGGGGGGTGGATATTGGGGGGGTCTGAGGAGGACCTCTGTCGGACCCCCAGGTCTATAGAGCCAGGCTTCCACCCAGAGGACCCTGATGACTGGACTGGGGAGGGAGGAGTGGGAGAGAAGATATGCTTTGGCACCTGGAGACATGCATCGCTTGCTCTTTGGGGTTTATGGCTGGGTATCTGTAAAGCACTTTTCGATAACTGCCGCTGTTAAAAAGGGCTTTGTAAAAACACATTTTTCATTGATTGATTGAGACTTGACACCAAAGTAGAACACAGAAAGATAAGGCTACTCTTGGAATGAAATAGATAAGACTGCCCAAAGTCAAGTTTGCTGGAGAGGAGCTGCAGATGGCCAATGCTCTTTGTGGGGCAACGTAAAGTAAAAGTAAAGACAACACTTCGAAGTGAGTGAGTTGAATCAAATTGTTCAGCACGGTGGAATGTGAGCAGTCGGATGCAAAATTCAATTCAGGAATTGAACGTGTTTGGACTATTTTCTATGGAGTTCAAATCAATTTACAGTGATATGTTGGGTTATTCTCAGTCTGCCTCATAAACTATGGAGTTCAAATTGATTTCCAGTGATATGTTGGGTTATTCTCAGTCTGCCTCTCATCATGGACTATGGAGTTCAAATTGATTTCCAGTGATATTTTGGGTTATTATCAGTCTGCCTCATCATGGACTATGGAGTTCAAATTGATTTCCAGTGATATGTTGGGTTATTCTCAGTCTGCTTCTCATGGACTATGGAGTTCAAATTGATTTCCAGTGATATGTTGGGTTATTCTCAGTCTGCCTCATCATGGACTATGGAGTTTAAATTGATTTCCAGTGATATTTTGGGTTATTATCAGTCTGCCTCATCATGGACTATGGAGTTCAAATTGATTTCCAGTGATATGTTGGGTTATTCTCAGTGTGCCTCATCATGGACTATGGAGTTCAAATTGATTTCCAGTGATATGTTGGGTTATTCTCAGTCTGCCTCATCATGGACTATGGAGTTCAAATTCATTTCCAGTGATATGTTGGGTTATTCTCAGTCTGCCTCATCATGGACTATGGTGCACAGACTGAGAACTTTTTGGAAAAGTAACTCACTAGCTCACTCTGTTGCCGCCAATGTAACTGCCCATGCTCCCTACCCAGAGTCCTCTCTGCCCTTCAAATAGGTTAGAGCGCCACACAAGTCACCATGGGGCCATGCACTAATTAGAGAAGGCCATCTACACTCTATGACAGAGACGAGGCCAAATTGAGATTTCCCTCTATTTGAACTGAACCCATTGGGCATGTATTATAAATATAATTCTCCAAAAATTAGGAGGAGGACGAGGTGAATCTGGGTTGAAATGGGCTCGATGCTGGGGTCATTTGATATGGATCACGTTTATCAACTTCAAAATCAGGAGCATTTTTTTGAAAAAATAAATAAAATCAGTGCTCAAATAGCATTCACACGGATTCCCCGAACAAACTAAACTTGTTCATAGAATTTGGAACGTTTCGCCAGACGAATGTGGCTCTCTATACATGCAGCACCCACCTTGCTATCACATCAAAAGAGAAAGACAAAGCACCTATGTTTCGTGGGGGAAGAGGGGGAGCAGATGTGGGGGTGGGCCCCCCGGGCACGGGGGGGCTGGCGTCGAGGATGGTGCCGTAGGTCTCGTTGTTGACCAGGTTGGGCATGTACCCACCACGCTGCTTGTCCTTGGCCAGGCTGGCAGCATCGCGTGCCAAGGCAGCAGGGCTGGGCTGGCGGTGGGAGTTGGAGCCAGGGGTGTAGCAGCTGACCGGGCGTTCCTCTCGCCGGTGGGGGCTGGGCTGAGGGAGGACAGGGGTCAAAAGGTTATAGAAAGATCATCAATGTGTGTTTGTGTTATGTGTGTGTGTGTGTGTGGTGAGTTCATTGTTTGTATGTGTGTGTGTGTATAATCTGAAGTGAGTCCTCACCCTCACCTTCTCATCCAGGTCCTCGTCACTCTCGTCCATGTCTTCATGGTGCAGACGCCACTCGTACTCTACGTGCACGTGGACGTTGAACTTCCCCGCCAACGCCGTGTTCAGCTACACACACACACACACACTGACAGTGATTAATGGCTCAAATAAAGCATGGAGATGAGGAGTCACTCTCTATCTTGCTAAAGATGCACGTGCGCACACACACACACACACACACCACTCACCAGCTCCTCACACTGCAGGTGCTTCAGTCTCTTAGCGATGTCCAGCGGCGTCTCCCCAGACTCATTCGCTACAGGAAGACATCTTCATCCAGTCACTAAATTATACCCTGTGTCCTCCACCACTCGAGATCAACACCTCATAGATGAGCACTGACAAGTAACCCGAGACACAATTATCACCTCTGGGCTACGGCAGCATGAATTAGGAAGATATCTACACCCAACTCAACAGCCTGTCAACACAACGCTAGCATGCCTCCATCGGCTGCCAGGGTGCCTACTGCTTCGCCATGTTTGCCAACAGCCGCGTTTGTAACAACACCTCCCCGTCTCTGTAAACGAGATGGTGTGTGAAACAAGGAGGTTCCTGGGGCACATAAAGACACACGCCAGTCCACAGACCATGGCCCCCTGTTCCTTTGTCAACTCTGTTGCTGGAGAGAGATCACTAGCAGGACTCCCACACTAAATAGTCTGTCTCTCTCTCTCTCTCCATCATCTCGTTCTTATCCTGGGCCTGGTTTGAGCTGTTGTGACAAAGTAGGGTCTCTTGGAAAACCAAGGGCCCCTGGGAACTCGGCCTGACCAAAACAAGGCACGTTCATGTGCTTCTATGTGTGTGTGTCTTAATGTGTGTTAATAATTCTGTTTGGCAGTCGATTAGCTATAATTTCTAGAGCTATGAATTAAAACATAACCTGATTTTAAATGGTCGACAGGAATCCGTTTCTTGCACTACACTCGGCAACAATAAACAAAGTCTACACTAGCATTTTGTATCCGTGCCGTTTCCAAACCAGTCCTTCCCAGTAGAAGAGAGATGTAAAGTTCTCTTACCAATGTCTATGGATGCCTTGCCCCGCAGCAGCAGTTTCAAACACTCCATGTTGTCAGTCAGGCAGCAGTAGTGGAGGGCCGTGCTGCCTTTGGTTGTCTGCTTGTCCAGGTTCACACTGTGGGGGAGAACAGACGTCACACATCAGCATTATTCCAGCACCTGTTCTGAACAAATTCATTTGTTTATGCAAATATCTGTGGGACTGTGTTAAAAAAAATAAAAATAATAACTGAGTAGTTTTGTGTGACGACCGTGTTAAAGTCCGTCGTCATACGCCGTTGTGACTGTTCTTGACATCTGCTCAGTCGTTCTCGTGACATTTATGACGGGTCGTGTTTCTACAAAAAAAGCTCATTGACGTTTACTTTAATTCCCTTACCTGTTTTGAGTGAGGAAGTCGACGATATGGAGCGAGGTCCTGTCCACTAGTCTGACCGCTAGGTGAAGGGCCGTCTCTCCTTGTTCCTGCAACCGCACACACAGAAGATCCAAAATGGCCGTGGTGAGACCTCGGGGACACAAAGACATATCAGAGCCAAAATGGAGCGACGGACACCGAGAAACACTGGGACTTTGATGAAAACCTGCACATATGCTCCCTTTCAGCAGTCTGCTTTGCTATAGGCAGTAAAAACAGTAATAGCCCTGAATGTGAGCCAGGTGTTTGTAGTGATGGTTGATCTATTATACAAAAGCATTTACACTCCCAGGAGCAGTTGTTTTTCACAGCCCAGCAAAGAGAATGAACCAAAATACTGCCATTTGAATTCCACTACAGCTGTGGCAGTTGAGAGCACCTGGACAGATCAAATGTGGATGCACAGTCGTGTTCCCAATGTAAAAACCACCCCACCCGAGCTAAAACAAAGTCAATTGAGAGTTGGGGTTCATTTACACTACTGAGCCAAGCCGAGCTGTTGAGTGATGGCCTGGAAAGGACAATGTGGATAAAAAAATATCTGTACCAGCACGGTATGCCTGGGGTCAGCACGCTCGTGTGACATGGGGTATTGGTGTGGACATGCAGACTCACATGTCCATTGGCCAGGGGGATGGGCTCCATCAGGTCAACTCCCTCAGCGTACACCTGGATCAGAGAGAAGATGTCCCGGGCCTTGACCGCGTCACACAGGGTGTGCAGCTTGGACACCCCGTCTGGACACTTCCTCCTGGCGAAACGCTTCTCGGTGTACTTGGCTGTGATGAAGTCCTTACGGGCTTGCCTGCACCAGAAGGAGAAAGGCCACAGACATAAAAAGGGATAGTTCAGCCAGAATGTATATTTGGGTCGAATGACGTTTAGTAGTGTCTGAATGCCCAGAATCCATTATTTACTTCTGCTTACAGAATTCCAAATTAATGACTGTAAGCAGCCAAACCGACACTAGCAAAGCTGCTCTGCAAGCCGAAAAAACACTTCAAACTAAGTTCGGTAGTTGGTTTTTACGTGTAAAACGCTGAAACAGTCGCTAGAATTTTGTCACTAAAAACTGGAACCATTTCCTCATGGCGCCTCACAGACGCATCCGTCGCGTTCTCACAGCCGCAGCCGCATCCGTCGCGTTCTCACAGCCGCATCCGTCGCGTTCTCACAGCCGCATCCGCCGCGTTCTCACAGCCGCATCCGTCGCGTTCTCACAGCCGCATCCGTCGCGTTCTCACAGCCGCATCCGTCGCGTTCTCACAGCCGCATCCGTCGCGTTCTCACAGCCGCATCCGTTTCCGTCGCGTTCTCACAGCCACATCCGTTTCCGTCGCGTTCTCACAGCCACATCCGTTTCCGTCGCGTTCTCACAGCCACATCCGTTTCCGTCGCGTTCTCACAGCCACATCCGTTTCCGTCGCGTTCTCACAGCCACATCCGTTTCCGTCGCGTTCTCACAGCCGCATCCGTTTCCGTCGCGTTCTCACAGCCACATCCGTTTCCGTCGCGTTCTCACAGCCACATCCGTTTCCGTCGCGTTCTCACAGCCACATCCGTTTCCGTCGCGTTCTCACAGCCACATCCGTTTCCGTCGCATTCTCACAGCCACATCCGTTTCCGTCGCGTTCTCACAGCCACATCCGTTTCTGTCGTGTTCTCACAGCCGCATCCGTCGCGTTCTCACAGCCACATCCGTTTCCGTCGCGTTCTCACAGCCACACCCGTTTCCGTCGCGTTCTCACAGCCACATCCGTTTCTCACCAGCGGCTTGATGGAACTATCAAAGTATTCATACATTTACATCGTGTTGCAGAAATAACATTCTCACATGGAAGAAAAACATGGACAGGTTATTATTGTAATTACTTTGCCACCATGGCCTATTTATTGCCTTACCTCCCTTATCTTTCCTCATTTGCACACACTGTATATATATATTTTTCCTACTGTATTATTGACTGTGTTTGTTTATTACATGTGTAACTCTGTTGTTGTATGTGTCGAACTGCTTTGCTTTATTCTTGGCCAGGTCGAAGTTGCAAATGAGAACTTGTTCTCAACTCGCCTACCTGGTTAAATAAAGGTGAAATAAAAAATAAATTCACGAGTACCAAGGCTACCAAACCTCGTTTGAAGTGTTGCAGTGCTAACATCGGTTCGGCTGTTAACAGTCATGAATTCTGACGATGCTAATATGCTAACTCCTGGCCGTAGCCTGAAGTAAATACTGGATTATTGTAGATTCTGTAACCATGGGCCTTCAGACAACTCAAGGTGAGGGTAATTTGACCCAAAGATGCATTTTTGAATGATCCCTTTAGGGCTGTGTTTACACAGGCAGCCCAATTCTAACCATTCAGATCAGCTCTTTTGCCAATAACTGGATAATAATTGGGCTGCCTGTGTCAACACAGTCTAAGTGTGTCAATACATATATCTGATACTTACAACCATAAAATGAGCTTAGAGCTTAAACTAAAACGTTTAATTCAACTAGAGGGATGCATTAGGTTTCTTATGTGTGTGCTCAATTTTACTTGGGTTGTACACCGAGTCATGTGCCAACGACAACAGAATGCATAGAATTCTCTTGAGCTTAATGAATAAAAATGTGTTCAGTTAGTGATGCCTTCCTTATTGCTCCATCCATAATGAATGGGTATGAGTGTCTGTGGTGACATGTTGCCAATAGGTAACTGGAAGGTCACGGGCCCAACCGCTCGAAGGCTGCTTCCTGAATGTTACCATATTCCCTACATACTGTTTTAATTGTGACCAGAGCCTTCGGTGTCCTGGTCAAAAGTAGGCCACTATATTAGGGAATAGGGTGCCATCTAGGTCACCTCCTTACAGTCACCTTCAGGGGTGGGGGGGGGTCTGGGTAGGGGGGGCTACTGTAATGGGAACCTGAGAAGGTAGAGAAAGTGACAGGGAGACTGATGAAAGAAGGAGAGGATAGAGTGTTTGCGTGTGAGGAAAGAGCCAGAGGAGAAAGCAAGATAACTAGTGGGACAGAAAGGGGGGGGGAGAGGGAGAGACAGAACTTACATGTCACTGGCAGGGTTGGGTTTGACCACATCTTCTGCAGATAGACACGCCTCCATGATGTCGTTAAAGCCTGCATTCCCCACGTTCTTGGCCAGCTTCATGGCAACACACAAACAGGTAGGAGCTTACCAGAGCGACAGTCCATACAAGTGCAAATGAGCCTCCTATAGGAGGGTGCTACAGTACAGTTTATACTGTACACATTCATCTCATACTCCATTTATTCTGCTCTGCTACTTCAGCAAACGCTTAAAATCAAAATGGTGTGTGTGTGTGTGTGTGTGCGCGCTCTGCACACATTCCACCCATCTCCTTGTGGCCAAAATGTGAAAGACTGGGGCGTATTTGTTCCACCGATTCTTTTGCAAAACGTTTCCGAAGCGGAAACAAACGGAACGAAGAAGGGACCTACCTGAATTTGTCCAACAGAAACTCTCGTTTTAGTTGCAAAACTGAAAGTTTTTTTTTTTGCAACTGTTAGGCTAATGATTACACCCCCTGGCATCTTAACAAGGGCAATCATCTCGAATTAGCGGCAAAAACATTTCAGCTCCAAATGATTTACGGCCAATAAATTGCACCAAATTGATATTAGAAAGCCAGATGAAATGTGAAATATGCAAAGTGGAAACAGCTCCAAGCTTCTGTAATACTGTACTGTATCTATCCCAATGGAGCGCAGCAGAGGGTGGAGAGTTCAGTAGAATTAGGACATGGGCGTTGGTATACTCTCCCACCAGCAGTAAATCATCAGCTGCACTGTGGATGTGTTTTCACATTGGGAGAATCTCAATTCGATTTCCAGAAGGGACTTCTGACCTTCTCATCCAATGGGGTTTGAAAAGGAGGTGAGATGACACGAGGAATCAAGGACATGCTACTGAGATTCTCCCATTATAACAGCAAGAATGGCAATGCACTGGGAGAGCCAGTGTTTCCCAAGGTTTTGCTAACTAACCTAAGCGGATGTGCCACCTGTGTACTTTCCAAAATGACTGTGCCTAACCTCCCAGCGCCACAGCACCTTATCGCCATAATGTGAAACTAGCTGATGTGTGCTGAGCGTTCTAGCACAAAATTGCTTCTTACCAAGAGTTCAGAGGTGCTGAGGACATCCAGTGTGAGGGACTGGATCCTAGAGTAATGGACTCCCAGCTCCCTGTGGATCCCAGAACACTCAATACAGGTCAGGATGCCCAGGTTAGTGGAGAGCCAGGTAGGGTCTGGGAAGAAGGGAGAGAGAGAGAGCGAGCGGAGAGGATGGAGAGCAAGCGCGAGAGAGAGAGGAGAGCGGAGAGAGAGAGCGGAGAAAGAGAGGGGAGAGAGAGAGAGGAGAGAGAGAGCGGAGAGAGAGAGAGCGGAGAGGAGAGAGCGGAGAGAGAGCGGAGAGAGAGAGAGCGGAGAGAGAGAGAGCGGAGAGAGAGAGAGCGGAGAGGAGAGGAGAGAAGAGAGCGGGAGAAGCGGAGAGGAGCGGAGAGGAGAGAGCGGAGAGGGAGAGGGAGCGGAGAGGAGAGAGCGGAGAGGAGCGGAGAGGGAGGGAGAGCGGAGAGGAGAGAGCGGAGAGGAGAGAGCGGAGAGGAGAGAGCGGAGAGGAGAGGGGAGAGGAGAGAGGGAGAGCGGAGAGGAGGAGAGAGGAGAGGAGAGAGCGGAGAGGGAGGAGCGGAGAGGAGAGGCGGAGAGGAGAGAGACGGAGAGGAGAGAGCGGAGAGGGAGGAGAGCGGAGAGGAGAGAGCGGAGAGGAGAGAGCGGAGAGGGAGAGAGGGAGAGAGGAGAGGAGGAGAGGAGAAAGCGGAGAGGAGAGGCGGAGAGGAGAGAGCGGAGAGGAGAGGAGAGCGGAGAGGAGGCGGAGGGAGAGGGGAGCGGAGAGGGAGCGGAGGAGAGAGGGAGAGGCGGAGAGGAGAGAAGCGGAGAGGAGAGAGCGGAGAGGAGAGAGCGGAGAGGGAGAGAGAGCGGAGAGGGAGAAGCGGAGAGGGAGAGCGGAGGGAGAGAGAGGAGAGGAGGGAGAGGAGAGAGGAGAGCGGAGAGGAGAGAGCGGAGAGGAGAGAGCGGAGAGGAGAGAGCGGAGAGAGGAGAGAGGAGAGAGGAGAGAGCGGAGAGGAGAGCGGAGAGGAGAGAGCGGAGAGGAGAGAGCGGAGAGGAGAGAGCGGAGAGAGGAGAGAGGAGAGAGGAGAGAGAGTAGGTAACAGTGTCCTTAACAGGAACGACCTGCATGTGCTTAGTGGGGAAGAGCTATTTCTAATACAGGTTAACGACAGGCTGCAGTCAAACCTACATAACTGTCCCATGGGCATTCCTCATTCCCTACAATGTCGGTGTCAAGTGACCACATGGAGTTGTTCATTACACTCATAACACTGGTAACCATCTCTGTGAATAACCCGTACATCAATAAGTGACGTCTAGCACAATCAAGTAAAACAGTTCATGGCTCCTTCATACACTTTGTGCATTCATAAAGGCTGTATGATCCATTATACATAGGTGGTATGGTGTGTGTGTGTGTTGTGTCAAGCGTGTGTATGTATTAACATGTATGTGACGCCCTGTCACTCACTGGGAGCGCCGCAGTCGCAGCAGATGTCGTTGCCGGTCATCCTCTTGACCTCTCCCAGGATGGCCTTGGTCAGTTCCTGGACTATGTTGTTCTCTCCAACGTGCTGGTCCCCCTTAAAGGCATTATTCAGCGCTTCCTCCTTGCTGTTCTGCAGCACAGAGATCCATCTGAAAACACACACACACAGGGGGAGGGGAAGTTAGCACGCGTGTGTGTGTGTGTGTGTGTGTGTGTGTGGATGGGGTGAGGGCAGGGTCAACATTGGGTTAGACTAGAGGGTGGAAAAATGGATGTGTTAACTGTGAGAAGAGGTATGGGGAGAAACAGGACACACCTTTCCCCCCACACACACAAACACACACACACACACACACACACACACAACCCAAACGTGATGGAAACGTGTGGGTTGTGTGTGAAAAGACGTATGAGGGATAAACAGGACACACTCTCACATGACCTGTACACACACACACACACAGGAAGGAATACATACTTACATCTGACATTCTGGGTCGTCCTCGGCCTGAAAGTGATAGGTTCTGTCATCTAAAAGAGAGGGGGGGGCGATAGGGGTGGGTGGGTCAGAGACATAGTGGAACAAAGACCAGAACATGTAAGAGCTGAGAGCAATTCCATTAAGAGCCCATCAAAGCCCCAGGGTGACAAGACTGTGATTACCAGGGATGGAAAAGGAACAAAAAAGGACAAGTTCATGACAGTCAACTGCAGTACATGCAATAAGCCACACTGTCAACTACAGTACATGCAGGAAGCCACACTGTCAACTACAGTACATGCAGGAAGCCACACTGTCAACTACAGAACATGCAGGAAGCCACACTGTCAACTACAGTACATGCAGGAAGCCACACTGTCAACTACAGTACATGCAGTAAGACACACTGTCAACTACAGTACATGCAGTAAGACACACTGTCAACTACAGTACATGCAGTAAAAGTCCCACATCAAGACTCCTTGATGTCCTTCCAGATTCCCTCTGTCTACCCAGGGACGCCAGAGGACAAAATCAGTTAACCACCTAACTGAGGAACTCAATTTAACCTTGCGCAATGACCTAGATGCAGTTGCACCCCTAAAAACATTTCTCATAAGAAACTAGCTCCCTGGTACACAGAAAATACCCGAGCTCTGAAGCAAGCTTCCGGAAAATTGGAACGGAAATGGCGCCACACCAAACTGGAAGTCTTCCAACTAGCTTGGAAAGACAGTACCGAAGAGCCCTTACTGCTGCTTGATCATCCTATTTTTCTAACTTAATTGAGGAAAATAAGAACAATCCGAAATTCCTTTCTGATACTGTCGCAAAGCTAACTAAAAAGCAGCATTCCCCAAGGGAGGATGACTTTCACTTTAGCAGTGATAAATTCATGAACTTCTTTGAGGAAAAGATTATGATTATTAGAAAGCAAATTACAGACTCCTCTTTAAATCTGCATATTCCTTCAAAGCTCAGTTGTCCTGAGTCTGCACAACTCTGCCAGGACCTAGGATCAAGAGAGACGCTCAAGTGTTTTAGTACTATATCTCTTGACACAATGATGAAAATAATCATGGCCTCTAAACCTTCAAGCTGCATACTGGACCCTATTCCAACTAAACTACTGAAAGAGCTGCTTCCTGTGCTTGGCCCTCCCATGTTGAACATAATAAACGGCTCTCTATCCACCGGATGTGTACCAAACTCACTAAAAGTGGCAGTAATAAAGCTTCTCTTGAAAAAGCCAAACCTTGAACCAGAAAATATAAATAATTATGGGCCTATATCAAATCTTCCATTCCTCTCAATTTTTAGAAAAGGCTGTTGCGCAGCAACTCACTACCTTCCTGAAGACAAACAATGTATACGAAATGCATCAGTCTGGTTTTAGACCCCATCATAGCACTGAGACGGCACTTGTGAAGGTGGTATATGACATCTTAATGGCATCGGACCGAGGCTCTGCATCTGTCCTCGTGCTCCTAGACCTTAGTGCTGCTTTTGATATCATCGATCACCACATTCTTTTGGAGAGATTGGAAACCCAAATTGGTCTACACGGACATGTTCTGGCCTGGTTTAGATCTTATCTGTTGGAAAGATATCAGTTTGTCTCTGTGAATGGTTTGTCCTCTGACAAATCAACTGTAAATTTCGGTGTTCCTCAAGGTTCCGTTTTAGGACCACTATTGTTTTCACTATATATTTTACCTCTTGGGGATGTTATTCGAAAACATAATGTTAACTTTCACTGCTATGCGGATGACACACAGCTGTACATTTCAATGAAACATGGTGAAGCCCCAAAATTGCCCTTGCTAGAAGCATGTGTTTCAAACATAAGAAAGTGGATGGCTGCAAACTTTCTACTTTTAAACTCTGACAAAACAGAGATGCTTGTTCTAGGTCCCAAGAAACAAAGAGATCTTCTGTTGAATCTGACAATTAATCTTAATGGTTGTACAGTCGCCTCGAATAAAACTGAAGGACCTCGGCGTTACTCTGGACCCTGATCTCTCTTTTGAAGAACATATCAAGACCATTTCAATGACAGCTTTTTCCATCTATGTAACATTGCAAAAATCAGAAACTTTCTGTCCAAAAATGATGCAGAAAAATTAATCCATGCTTTTGTCACTTCTAGGTTGGACTACTGCAATGCTCTACTTTCCGGCTACCTGGATAAAGCAGTAAATAAACTTCAGTTAGTGCTAAATACGGCTGCTAGAGTCCTGACTAGAACCAAAAAATTTGATCATATTACTCCAGTACTAGCCTCTATACACTGGCTTCCTGTCAAAGCAAGGGCTGATTTCAAGGTTTTACTGCTAACCTACAAAGCATTACATAGGATTTGCTCCTACCTATCTCTCTGATTTTGTCCTGCCGTACATACCTACACGTACGCTACGGTCACAAGACGCAGGCCTCCTAATTGTCCCTAGAATTTCTAAGCAAGCAGTTGGAGGCAGGGCTTTCTCCTATAGAGCTCCATTTTTATGAAACGTTTGCCTACCCATGTCAGAGACGCAAACTCTGTCTCAACCTTTACTGAAGACTCATCTCTTCAGTGGGTCATATGATTGAGTGTAGTCTGGCCCAGGAGTGGGAAGGTGAACGGAAAGGCTCTGGAGCAACAAACCGCCCTTGCTGTCTCTGCCTGGCCGGTTCCCCTCTTTCCACTGGGATTCTCTGCCTCTAACCCTATTACAGGGGCTGAGTCACTGGCTTACTGGGGCTCTCTCATGCCGTCCCTGGAAGGGGTGCGTCACCTGAGTGGGTTGATTCACTGATGTGGTCATCCTGTCTGGGTTGGCGCCCCCCTTGGGTTGTGCCGTGGCGGAGATCTTTGTGGGCTATACTCAGCCTTGTCTCAGGATGGTAAGTTGGTGGTTGAACATATCCCTCTAGTGGTGTGGGGGCTGTGCTTTGGTAAAGTGGGTGGGGTTATATCCTTCCTGTTTGTCCCTGTCTGGGGGTGTCCTCGGATGGGGCCACAGTGTCTCCTGACCCCTCCTGTCTCAGCCTCCAGTATTTATGCTGCAGTAGTTTGTGTCGGGGGGCTCGGGCCAGTTTGTTATATCTGGAGTACTTCTCCTGTCCTATTCGGTGTCCTGTGTGAATCTAAGTGTGCGTTCTCTAATTCTCTCCTTCTCTCTTTCTTTCTCTCTCTCGGAGGACCTGAGCCTTCGGACCATGCCCCAGGACTACCTGACATGATGACTCCTTGCTGTCCCCAGTCCACCTGACCGTGCTGCTGCTCCAGTTTCAACTCTTCTGCCTTATTATTATTCGACCATGCTGGTCATTTATGAACATTTGAACATCTTGGCCATGTTCTGTTATAATCTCCACCCGGCACAGCCAGAAGAGGACTGGCCACCCCACATAACCTAGGAAGAAACCTTGAGAGGAACCAGGCTTTGGCCTTTCTATGGAGTTTTTCCTAGCCACCGTGCTTCTACACCTGCATTGCTTACTGTTTGGGGTTTTAGGCTGGGTTTCTGTACAGCACTTTGAGATATCAGCTGATGTACGAAGGGCTATATAAATCAATTAGATTTGATTTGTGTAACAGCATCCCAACAGTACAATGGATGAGGCGACAACGGTTGAGATTTGACTGTATGTGGAATCTATGTAAGACAGAGGTACCAAAAATCGTTTACCAAACATCCTATTGTACTGTACAACAAAGTAAAAACCTGGATGAAGTCCTATTGTACTTTATCCTTCTCCAGATCTGACTGATCGACAATTCAGATCCCCTGACAGCTGGGAGTTCTGACAGTCTCTCGCTCAAAGGAGAGCAGCATCTCTCCTGGTTTCCACCAGAACAAGCCCTTTCATATCCTGAAGCAGTAATATTGTCCTTTGACAGCAGGGTGACGGCCTGACGTGAGCACTTAGTTCTGGCCCAGTGTTTATGAACTTCACCTCTCAGCTAAACTCAACGCACATCCCCAAAAACCTGACTGAAGAAAGAGGGCGAACAAAGAAAGAAGAGGGTGAATGGAGGAAAAAGCTCCATTGGTTACATGAGATTATGTGAGGACACAGGGAACAGATGAATGTGGATGAAATTCTAAATAGGCTGCTGATTCGGAGAAGCCGGTGTGGAGACACAAAGTACAGAGTCTTCCCGGAATATGAATCTTACAGCGATTCAACTATTCCCAACTCCTTTCCCGCTGCCCTCATTCCACGGAAAAACTCAGATGTTCCCTTATAATCCAGACATAGACCATATCAACCACTTTTCATTTTTCTGTGATTCTCCTCTCCTCCCTAGTTCATCTGCAGTAGATATCTCTACTCTATGAGCTGTCATTAGTCCCAACACATCATCCCTCCTTGTTCTGCAGTGTCTAAAAGTCAGGCTTTGAGAATGGAGCAAAGTCCATTTGTAGCGGTACTTCTGTGAAACACAGAGGACAGAAGAGAATACTGAAGAGAGGGCAGAATAGAGCGAAGCGAATAGAGACCGGAAGACAGAAGAGAGGGAAGAGAGGAGAGAACCGAAGAGAATACAGAGAGGACAGAATAGAGAGAGGAGAGGACAGAAGAGAGCGAAGAGAATAGAGAGAGGAGAGAACCGAAGAGAATACAGAGGAGAGGACAGAATAGAGAGAGGAGAGGACAGAAGAGAGCGAAGAGAATAGAGAGAGGAGGACAGAAGAGAGGGAAGAGAGAGGAGAGGACAGAAGAGAGCGAAGAGAATAGAGAGAGGAGAGGACAGAAGAGAATAGAGAGAGGAGAGGACAGAAGAGAATAGAGAGAGGAGAGGACAGAAGAGAATAGAGAGAGGAGAGGACAGAAGAGAATAGAGAGAGGAGAGGACAGAAGAGAATAGAGAGAGGAGAGGACAGAAGAGAATAGAGAGAGGAGAGACCGGAGGACAGAAGAGAGCAAAGAGAATAGAGAGGAGAGAACCGAAGAGAATACAGAGGAGAGGACAGAATAGAGAGAGGAGAATACAGAGGAGAGGACATAATAGAGAGAGGAGAGGACAGGAGAGAGGGAAGATGAATAGAGAGCAGAGAAGACAGATGAGAATAGAGAGCAGAGAGGACAGAAGAGAATAGAGAGAGGAGAGGACAGAAGAGAATAGAGAGAGGAGAGGACAGAAGAGAATAGAGAGAGGAGAGGACAGAAGAGGAGAGGACAGGAGAGGACAGAAGAGGAGAGGAGACAGGAGAGCGAGGAGAATAGAGAGCGAAGAAAGGACAGAAGAGAGCGAAGAGAATAGAGAGGACAGAAGAGAGCGAAGAGAATAGAGAGGACAGAAGAGAGCGAAGAGAATAGAGAGGAGAGAACCAAAGAGAATACAGAGGAGAGGACAGAATAGAGAGAGGAGAGGACAGGAGAGAGGGAAGATGAATAGAGAGCAGAGAGGACAGAAGAGAATAGAGAGCAGAGAGGACAGAAGAGAATAGAGAGAGGAGAGGACAGAAGAGAATAGAGAGAGGAGAGGACAGAAGAGAATAGAGAGAGGAGAGGACAGAAGAGAATAGAGAGAGGAGAGGACAGAAGAGAATAGAGAGAGGAGAGGACAGAAGAGGAGAGGACAGAAGAGGAGAGGACAGGACAGAAGAGGAGAGGACAGGAGAGGACAGAAGAGGAGAGGAGACAGGAGAGCGAGGAGAATAGAGAGCGGAGAGGACAGGAGAGAGCGAAGAAAGGACAGAAGAGAGCGAAGAGAATAGAGAGGACAGAAGAGAGCGAAGAGAATAGAGAGGACAGAAGAGAGCGAAGAGAATAGAGAGGAGAGAACCAAAGAGAATACAGAGGAGAGGACAGAATAGAGAGAGGAGAGGACAGGAGAGAGGGAAGAGAATAGAGAGAGGAGGACAGAAGAGAGGGAAGAGAGAGGAGAGGACAGAAGAGAGCGAAGAGAATAGAGAGAGGAGAGGACAGAAGAGAATAGAGAGAGGAGAGGACAGAAGAGAATAGAGAGAGGAGAGGACAGAAGAGAATAGAGAGAGGAGAGGACAGAAGAGAATAGAGAGAGGAGAGGACAGAAGAGAATAGAGAGAGGAGAGACCGGAGGACAGAAGAGAGCAAAGAGAATAGAGAGGAGAGAACCGAAGAGAATACAGAGGAGAGGACAGAATAGAGAGAGGAGAATACAGAGGAGAGGACATAATAGAGAGAGGAGAGGACAGGAGAGAGGGAAGATGAATAGAGAGCAGAGAAGACAGATGAGAATAGAGAGCAGAGAGGACAAGAGAATAGAGAGAGGAGAGGACAGAAGAGAATAGAGAGAGGAGAGGACAGAAGAGAATAGAGAGAGGAGAGGACAGAAGAGAATAGAGAGAGGAGAGGACAGAAGAGGAGAGGACAGGAGAGGACAGAAGAGGAGAGGAGACAGGAGAGCGAGGAGAATAGAGAGCGAAGAAAGGACAGAAGAGAGCGAAGAGAATAGAGAGGACAGAAGAGAGCGAAGAGAATAGAGAGGAGAGAACCAAAGAGAATACAGAGGAGAGGACAGAATAGAGAGAGGAGAGGACAGGAGAGAGGGAAGATGAATAGAGAGCAGAGAGGACAGAAGAGAATAGAGAGAGGAGAGGACAGAAGAGGAGAGGAGAGGACAGAAGAGGAGAGGAGAGGACAGAAGAGGAGAGGACAGAAGAGGAGAGGAGACAGGAGAGTGAGGAGAATAGAGAGCGGAGAGGACAGAATAGAGAGCGGAGAGGACAGGAGAGAGCGAAGAAAGGACAGAAGAGAGCGAAGAGAATAGAGAGGACAGAAGAGAGCGAAGAGAATAGAGAGAGGAGTGTACAGGAGAGAGCGAAGAGAATAGAGAGCGGAGAGGACAGAAGAAAATAGAGAGAGGAGAGGACAGAATAGAGAGAGGAGAGGACATGAGAGAGCGGAGAGCAGAGAGGACAGAAGAGAGGGAAGATGAATAGAGAGCAGAGAGGAGAGGAAAGGAGAGAGCGAAGATGAATAGAGAGCAGAGAGGACAGAAGAGAGCGAAGATGAATAGAGAGCAGAGAGGACAGAAGAGAGCAAAGAGAAGAGAAGAGGACAGGACAGAAGAGAATAGAGAGGAGAGGAGAGGACAGAAGAGAGCAGAGAGGGAAGATGGAGAGCGAAGAGGACAGGAGAGAGCGAAGAGGACAGGAGAGAGCGAAGAGGACAGGAGAGAGCGAAGAGAATAGAGAGCGAAGAGAGGACAGAAGAGAGCGGAGAGAGGACAGAAGAGAGCGGACAGAAGAGAGCGGACAGAAGAGAGCGGAGAGAGGACAGAAGAGAGCGGAGAGAGGACAGTAGAGAGCGGAGAGAGGACAGTAGAGAGCGGAGAGAGGACAGTAGAGAGCGGAGAGAGGACCGTAGAGAGCGGAGAGAGGACCGAAGAGAGCGGAGAGAGGACCGAAGAGAGCGAAGAGAGGACCGAAGAGAGCGAAGAGAGGACCGAAGAGAGCGAAGAGAGGACCGAAGAGAGCGAAGAGAGGACCGAAGAGAGCGAAGAGAGGACCGAAGAGAGCGAAGAGAGGACCGAAGAGAGCGAAGAGAGGACCGAAGAGAGCGAAGAGAGGACCGAAGAGAGCGAAGAGAGGACCGAAGAGAGCGAAGAGAGGACCGAAGAGAGCGAAGAGAGGACCGAAGAGAGCGAAGAGAGGACCGAAGAGAGCGAAGAGAGGACCGAAGAGAGCGAAGAGAGGACAGAAGAGAGCGAAGAGAGGACAGAAGAGAGCGAAGAGAGGACAGAAGAGAGCGAAGAGAGGACAGAAGAGAGCGAAGAGAGGACAGAAGAGAGCGAAGAGAGGACAGAAGAGAGCGAAGAGAGGACAGAAGAGAGCGAAGAGAGGACAGAAGAGAGCGAAGAGAGGACAGAAGAGAGCGAAGAGAGGACAGAAGAGAGCGAAGAGAGGACAGAAGAGAGCGAAGAGGACAGAAGAGAGCGAAGAGGACAGAAGAGAGCGGAGAGGACAGAAGAGAGCGGAGAGGACAGAAGAGAGCGGAGAGGACAGAAGAGAGCGGAGAGGACAGAAGAGAGCAGAGAGGACAGAAGAGAGCAGAGAGGACAGAAGAGAGCAGAGAGGACAGAAGAGAGCAGAGAGGACAGAAGAGAGCAGAGAGGACAGAAGAGAGCAGAGAGGACAGAAGAGAGCAGAGAGGACAGAAGAGAGCAGAGAGGACAGAAGAGAGGGAAGATGAATAGAGAGCAGAGAGGACAAAAGAGAGGGAAGATGAATAGAGAGCAGAGAGGACAGAAGAGAGGGAAGATGAATCGAGAGCAGAGAGGACAGAAGAGAGCGAAGAGGACAGAAGAGAGCGAAGATGAATAGAGAGCAGAGAGGACAGAAGAGAGCGAAAAGAATAGAGAATGGTGAGAACCGAAGAAAATACAGAGCGAAGAGAGGACAGAAGAGTGCGGAGAGGACAGAAGAAAGTGGAGAGGACAGAAGAGAGCGGAGAGGACAGAAGAGAGCGGAGAGGAGAGAGGACAGAAGAGGAAGAAGGTGAATAAAGAGAGGAGAGGACAGTAGAGAGAGCGAAGGTGAATGGAGAGAACATGAGAGAGCGAAGAGAATAGAGAGGAGAGGACAGAATAGAGAGAAGAGAGGACAGGAGAGAGCGAAGAAAGGACAGGAGAGGGCAGAAGAGAATAGAGCGCGGAGAGGACAGAAGAGAATACAGAGGAGAGGACAGAATAGAGAGAAGAGAGGACAGAATAGAGAGAAGAGAGGACAGAATAGAGAGAAGAGAGGACAGAATAGAGCGAAGAGAAGAGAGGACAGGAGAGCTCGAAGAGAATAGAGAGAAGAGAGGACAGGAGAGAGCAAAGAGAATTAGAGAGAAGAGAGGACAGGAGGGAGCGAAGGTGAATAGAGAGCGGAGAGGACAGAAGAGAGCGGAGAGGACAGAAGAGAGCGGAGAGGACAGAAGAGAGCGGAGAGGACAGAAGAGAGCGAAGAGAAGAGAGGACAGAAGAGAGCGAAGAGAATAGAGAGGACAGAAGAGGAAGAAGGTGAATAAAGAGAGGAGAGGACAGTAGAGAGAGAAGAGAGGAGAGAGCGAAGGTGAATAGAGAACGGAGAGAACATGAGAGAGCGAAGAGAATATAGAGCGAAGATGAATAGAGAGCGGAGAGAATAGAGAGCGGAGAGGACAGGAGAGCGAAGATGGAGAGCGGAGAGGACAGGAGAGCGAAGATGAAGAGAGAGAGGAGAGGACAGGAGAGAGCGAAGATGAAGAGAGAGAGGAGAGGACAGGAGAGAGCGAAGATGAAGAGAGAGAGGAGAGGACAGGAGAGAGCGAAGAGAATAGAGAGCAGAGAGAACCGGAGAGAGCGAAGAGAATAGAGAGCGGAGAGAACCGAAGAGAATACAGAGGAGAGGACAGAATAGAGAGAGGAGAGGACAGGAGAGAGCGAAGGTGAATAGAGAGAAGAGGACAGAAGAGAGCGAAGGTGAATAGAGAGAAGAGAGGACAGAAGAGAGCAAAGGTGAATAGAGAGAAGAGAGGACAGAAGAGAGCGAAGGTGAATAGAGAGAAGAGAGGACAGAAGAGAGCGAAGGTGAATAGAGAGAAGAGAGGACAGAAGAGAGCGAAGGTGAATAGAGAGCGGAGAGGACAAAAGAGAGCGGAGAGGACAGAAGAGAGCGGAGAGGACAGAAGAGAGCGGAGAGGACAGAAGAGAGCGGAGAGGACAGAAGAGAGCGGAGAGGACAGAAGAGAGCGGAGAGGACAGAAGAGAGCGGAGAGGACAGAAGAGAGCGGAGAGGACAGAAGAGAGCGGAGAGGACAGAAGAGAGCGGAGAGGACAAAAGAGAGCGGAGAGGACAAAAGAGAGCGGAGAGGACAAAAGAGAGGGAAGATGAATAGAGAGCGGAGAGGACAGAAGAGAGGGAAGTTGAATAGAGAGGAGCGGACAGAAGAGGACAGGAGAGATAAGAAATGGAAGAGAACAGAAAGGAAGGGAGTAAAAAGAAGGGGTAAACCTACGTGAGATGAGGTCAAAGCTCTTCTTCTCTTCTGGGTTATGTTTCACCTGACAGGTGAGGAGGTTGAGTTTGGCCGGCGGTCGGTTCGCCTGAACGAGGGGAGGACAGGAAAGAACATGAACATGAGAATCAGCAAATGTAAAGCATAAACGAAAATGCACCCTTCCCACCAGAACAAAAATACAGTGGTCCCTCTTATAGTCATCACATCGGTAAGTTTGATCACTAAAGCTGTCCACATGCTACCAGAAACAGGTTGGAAAAGTTGGTGCATATATTATGACGGCGCCCCTTCGTCTGTGATTGGTTAACAGTTGGGATCCAATAGTCTGTTGCCATTCATCGAGGGACGACTCATTTTCATCCACATTCTTTCACCGAAAAATACTGCACCAAACATAGTTAGATGTAAAATTGCGCGACTAAGATCTCCACGGCAAATTAAGGACAGATTTCTTGCGTTATCTTAGATTAATTCGGATTATTCTGGCTACGGCGTCTCAAAATGGACAAACAGTACTATTGAGGCTTTTCTCGTTTTTCAAGCGAAGATCTTTTAAATGAATATACGAGCACTCTCGTTCGGTTCAGCTCGCCGAGTTCAGCTAGGGGTCAGCCGAACTGAAGCATGCTGACCCCTGAAGTGGTCCACTACAATAACCATATTCACCAGAAGAGGTGTGCACTGTACCTGGATAAAAGCATTCATTTAGCCAACATGCACTCAAAATATATGCATCAACGAAAACATATTATGCTTGCTATAAAACACGATGTACATTACAACAATCTGATACAGGTCCTGGACTGCAGAGCTACTTGAGAATCAACACAGCATAGAATAAACCACTGCGAAATTCACCTTCCTTTCTCCATTATTTATTACATCATAACATAACACCACTAATAGCCAGGCTCTCGTATGCAGTTTTCATAAGTAATATTTAGGTGTTAAGGTCTGTCAGAATGGGCCTGTCCATGGAGGATTAGCTTCTGTACTGTCTGTGGTTTTCTGCTCTGCAGTGGAGGATGAAACCAGGCCATGGCTGTGGCTCAGCTCAAGGTGCTTAAAAACCATCCCTGATTGCTTCCCCTGCTTCGACCTCTACATACAGCTGGTTGGCCAGGGAGAGGAGGGAGAGCTCATATGTGAGGTATATCATTTTTTTATGAGAGAGAAAGGGTAAGGAGAGAGAGGTAGAGAAAGTGTGGTGTGTATGTGTCAACTTTGAAAGAGAGAGAGAGAGCGAGAGAGCGCGAGGCGAGGGATAGAGCGAGGGTGTGATAAAGTACACAAGAGACAGAGAGAGCAAATAAGAGGAAGATAGAGCAATGGAGAGAGAGAGAGAGAGAGAGAGAGAGAGAGAGAGAGGGAGAGAGGGAGAGCGGGAGGGGAAGAGAGAGAAAGAGGGAGATTAAATCTAGTGTAATGCAGGGAAGTAGAGCCTGCTACAGTGAGAGCAGAGGGGGATATCAATAGGCTGGTGAGACCCCAGGTGAAGCAGTGCTGGTAAAGTAGCTACGTGAACGAGCCTGACAAGAGCTGCATCCCAAATGGCTTTTGACTTGAGCCCTATTGGTGCCATTTGGGATGCATCCAAGAGATATAATACTCGTTGACCTGTAAGAGTGACTGACATTATTACTAATACCGCCACCATTTTAGCTAAATGAACTTTATGGACTTAAAAAAAAAACATCATTAAATTAAAATCACAACAACAAAAAAGTACACCAGGCACCAAATACTATCTGGAGTCCTCTTGATCCCCACTCCCACCCCGTAGCTCTCCCACCTCTGAACCCTCCCCATGGAAATGTTTATTATAATGAAGACGGTAAATAGCAGGAAAGTAGGGTAAGAATAAAGAGACATCTAAAAAGATATGAATAAAAAGAAAATAGGGAGAACAGGACAAAACAAGAGACGACCAGACTGGATAAGACAGAACGGGACAAGACAGGATCAGACAAGACAAAACTTGTGGATAAGCTGCCAGTTAGCAGAGAGATGATAATTAGGTAGGATGTGCCATAATTGAACTAGTCTGGGGTTGCCTGGGGGCATTTTAGGATAGGAATAGATCCCAGGTGGATCTCTCCCGGAGACCAGGTCAGACAGTAAACTAAGCCAATGTATGGTTGAAACATTGAAACTGCTTTTCGAAGTTAACAGTATAACTATTTTGCAAATTGTTAATGAAATCAAATAGGAACTGTTTTATTGTGCTTGGGGATGAAATAAACATGTCGGTTGCCTGAAAGCTTTGATAAACAGTGATGACGTCTGATATGACAGAATTAGTGATCGACTGACTGGCTTGAATATGGGTGAAGTGGAAAGCTTACAGGCTACAGCCACTTGCTGGATCAAAACCCTGCGCTGACAAGGTAAACATCTGACGTTCTGCACCCTGAGCAAGGCAGTTAAACCCACTGTTCCCCGGGCGCCGAAGATGTCGATTAAGGCAGCCCCCCCCCCGCATCTCTCTGATTCATTCAAGGCATTCAGTTGTACAACTGACTAGGAATCTCCCTGTCCCACTTGCCTTACTGTAGATGGACGCTAACTGGCTTGGAGTCCCTCTGTGTGTGTGTGTGTGTGTGTGTGTGTGTGTGTGTGTGTGTGTGTGTGTGTGTGTGTGTGTGTGTGTGTGCAGGCGCTCACATTACTCACCGTCCCATGTGATATGGTGAGGTATCCATTCTTCACTGAACACTTTCGCTTCTGCCACACTTTCCTTATCCTGGGACACACACACACACACACACACACTACATCATGACACAGAGACTTCGACATAACACCCCAGCGCCAGTGTGACACACTCAACACCACATGAACCAATCAAACCAGTGCGATGGCTCATGAGTATGTGCAGGCATAAGTAAATGACGCAGAGTTTGGGCAGTGTATTCCTGTCTATGGGGAGACACCCACACATAAAAAGAACATTAACAGAGATTCTCTGGTACTTTTGTATACTTTTTTTTATTTTAGCCAGTAGTTCTGAAAGTCGCACCCACGAGCCAAAAGTGGCCCCCGATCGTCGTGTACTACGTCACATATGGGCAGACACAGTATTGTGCACCACGTCATTGCCCCTCTCTCCCACTCTGCTGTGTGCTCATCTTGATAGCTGTCGCTCAAATGGCGAGTGGCTGAAGCTCATTGGCTGGAACTTGTATAGCTAGGGGACTGGCCCATGTGGGGGAAATGTATAGAAAATGACACAGCACAGCTTCCAGAAAAGAAAAATGTGGCTTTCAAACTAGGGATTTGGTGGCTAATGGAAATATGGCAAGTCATTCTGCTAATAGATGATGCAGGTACGAACGATCCCATGACACATCCGACCCAAAGCAAAAGTTTGTTTTTTTAAAGACATAGTTGGTCGCCAAAGTTCCGGAGTGGGCCTATGGATAAATGCCATCACAACGAGTGTACTTTGTGTGTTTGTTTTGTCTGACCTTTCCATTTGGTTATTTGAATGTTTGTTGAAGATGACGCAAGTTCAACAGGAGAGAAACACTGACCCGTCACTCTTCTTGTAGAGGTTCCCACAGCGCTCAGTACCGTGCTCCTTGTTTCCCTGCGGCTGGTGCAAACTGTAGGTAGCGCTCTGTCGCACCTGGGAATCCTTCAACAATACCAGCGCACGCACACACACACACATAAGGATCTATGTAGGCAAAGGCACAAGACACCACACTGGGTGTGGTATGTCTCAATTGTCTAAAGTGGCTTCCTCTCCTTGTTCATTTTCCTTTGTCAGCACTGATCTGAAAAATTCTAGATAAAATCTAGGATATGAGAGCAATATGGCAGATCGGGATGCTGGCTGGGGGATTTGCTTTAGTGCAGATGAAGTAGAAAAGGCAAGGAAGGGGAGCCTCTAGACTATTGAGATGCTGCCACTAATAAATACATAAAAATACATACATACATACATACATACATACATACATACATACATACATACATACGCCTTGGGGTCATGAACTAGTGAGGTCATCTCCTCAGATGAAGTGACACAGGGGAAACAGAGGGGGAGGGGCCAAGGCAATAAACTTTGAAAGATATTCTAAAGAAATATCTTCAGGGTTGTGTCTAACGTTACCATTGTCAACAGAAATCTAGGAAGACAGGGTTGTACTCATTCAGTCACAACGTAGCACAATTTAAATTAAAAACAAGTCTTTCAGAAGTACAGATAGTACCTTCGCATTTCACTGTGTTCAGAGGGTTTACTTACATTTGGTGCTTAATGAATACAACCCAGAACACCCCCCCCCCCACACACACTAAATCCCTTTTAGAGACAAATGCTCTCTATTGAAAATGCTTCAGACAAACTTCTCACTCTCCTTGACACCACGACCACCAATAGACAAGCACAGCAAAGGGGGCGCTGAGGACACACTTACTCTCCTAGACTTGGTTCACAATGAGGCGGCGGTAGCGAAGCAAAGAGGAGAACAGACAGGTAAGACATTGAGGCAGTAGCAAAAACAGTAGACTAGTTCTCCACGTAGTAGCCGACGCCAGAAAGGACGGAAGTACGTGTGTTAACCGTACGCCTCTTTAGATAAAAGTGTCTGGCAAACGAGAGCATTAAGCACATCAGCGTGCTTAACCATCGACCATTAATGACTGCTCTCAATGAGCGTGCTGAAGTTGACAGGGAGTGAAGGGGGCTTTGGTAACGTACATCAGGGTTTTGAACATGTAAGTGCATCCCTCATAGGATATGAATGAGGCAGACTAGATGAGATACAGACGGCTTATATTATTGGATGACTAACTTGGGCATTAGACAGTGAAAAGACTAGGCCTATAGAGTTTGAGGGTTGCCATGTGTGTGTGTGTGTGTGTGTGTGTGTGAGATCTGGATGGAATTCTGTGATCCTTCCTTAAAACCCATAAGAAGTCCCACCCAGTTGACTACTTAAAAATGGGAGGATCTCATTTGGTTTTGCTCAACTCCTGTGTCCTTACTCCTACCTCCTTTCTCGCTTCCTTCCTTCCTTTTTATTTAAATGTCGAAGGTAATCGCAGAGAGACGGCGAGGAGAGGGAACGTAGATGAATATGTGCTTGCATGAAATGGCTCTCCACTCGCGCATCAGGCAAATGTTGACACGGGTGGAATCCCAAATTAAATGTGTAAAGTAAAAACACATTTTATAGATAATAGAAAAAGTAGCATATGGTTTTTAAATGTTTGCATGCTTTTCTCCTTCGAGAAAACAACGCCTGATTCAAAGGGGGGGGGGGTGTCGGATTTTAAAACACGTCCACGCTTGCAGCCGAAGTAGTTAAATCGCGGAGGGTAGCAGACTCCATCGTACTACAAACAAAATTAACACGCTCCTAAACCACTTATCATTTTATGGTTCATGGAGGAGAGGAAGGAGGAGTCGAGGAGAGGACGGACTTTTGCCCAAATGAGAATCTCCTAATGGTGAAAGTCCCAAATGCTAAAACATACTGTGGGGCACTAAAGTGGTCGAAGTCTATGGGTGTTACCTCCTTCTGCTCCACCTGCAGCGCTGACTTGAGGACGTCCCGTAGCTGAGTGAGCTGCTTCCTCTCCTCGTCCTGGGCCTGCTTTATCTGCAAAGGTCATACAAAGGCCACAGAGGTCAAAGAAAAGGTTACAGAGTCACACAGAATATGTTTGATGAATTCAGCACACTTGATGAAGGAAAGGGAAGTCCATATATATCCCATGAAGATGTCAACAGTAGTCTTGAGGAACTCACCGTGTGTAAGTCTGTGGCTAGTTTCTCTATGGATGGTTTGAGGTTGTCTACTGCTTTCAGCCCGTCCTGAAAAA
The DNA here is from genome assembly GCF_036934945.1 of Oncorhynchus masou masou. NCBI lineage: Eukaryota > Metazoa > Chordata > Actinopteri > Salmoniformes > Salmonidae > Oncorhynchus > Oncorhynchus masou. The sequence continues at coordinate 38,844,725 of NC_088243.1, forward strand.
AACTAAGGGGAGTGACAAATCTACATCAGCCGCTTTCTCCACGAAGTGAGCACTTGGTCAAATGCTCACTGACTGCAGGACTTACTTGCACTGTGCGTGGAAATATTTGATGAGATTCTGGAGTAGGTCCACCCCTTTCTTGATCTTGATCTCATTCACTTTGAGAAGATACTGCGAGACATAATTTTACAATGTCAGAAAAACCCTCCACTACAGCTGTGGACATGGCCCAACCTGGCAACCCAGGCCTGAGCTCCATCTTTTTCCCTTTACCCACCTCACACATCTGCAGCTGGAAGAACCTCCTCTCCTTCTCCATCTCCTCTGCGATCTCCGCCCCGCTGATCTCCGTGCGGATCATGCCGTGCTGCCGCGCGTGCTCCTTCTTCTCCTTCTCGATCTTAGTGCTGGGACAGGAAGTGACATCGTTGTGGGGGGGGGGGGTCAAATGGCATTTCAAACCACAGACACACACCAAACAGGAAATATACAGAGTGGAAGGGGGAGGGCATTCCATGCAAAAGGGCATTCTTTTCTAGCTCAGCATATTCCCTTTAAAAAGGATGCAACATTTGGCACCTCCCATGAGGAAGCTTAGGGAGACTTAAGTGACGCCTGTTTTCGTTCAGATTTGAAAGCAGACGGCCTCTCACTCATGCCTTTGGGTGTTAGGTCCTCGTCACCGTGGCCCATCGCTAAACCAACGTTAATGACTTGCCTGGTTTTTCCCCACCCCCGCCTGCAGTCAGTAAACAGCTTGGCCCATTTGGAACCATCAAGACACAGATGCAACAAGGCCATTCCAAGGGAGACTGAACCAAGGGGGGGACGGACTACAAACGGATCATACCAACAAAGACAAGACAGAGAGGGGGGAAGCATCAAGCGGATGTCAAAGTGGTGTGAATGCATGAGCCAGCGCTGCACTATGGTCTGCTCCTGCAAGTCTACGTAGCGTGCCATCATCTACTGCTGTTCCGGAAAACATTTGATTCAAAAAGACACTTAAAAGAAGAAGTCAGTTCCTGCCGCTGCGTCACAAACATTCATCCGTCTCAGGTAAAGTCATCTGGGTTATAGTCGGTCATTTTGGGTGGCTCCCCCTTTTTTTTGGTGTGACTCAAACCGTCATTAGGTAAGACATCAAGATGTGACTGCTTTCATTAGTAGAACACCTATTACAAAGCGGTCACCTTAATCCTCAGCCCAGAAGCATAGGAGTAGAGAGAAAGCTTAAAAACAGCCACAAGAGCCACCAAAGACCGTGGACACAGATGGAGACAGCGGATCAAAAATGGGACTCTGTGGTGACGATGGTCAGGGTGCTACTCGCAAACTTTAAGGCTGGTCGGGGGCCAGAGTGGAGTTTGGGGCAGAGAGTCTAATCTCTTTCGGTCTGCAAAACAGGAAAGGTCTCATTATAACCGCAGACAAAGAGATTAGAGATATGAGAACAAATCCGATTGTGATCGGAAAAGTTCAAAGAACATCAGAGCAGATGGGACAACGATATTCTAGGCCAAAGCATAGTACTGCCCTCCGTTGACAGCAGACTAGCAGAGAGCGTCAATGGAGCAACAAGTCAGTACCGTCTCGTCATCAGATTGGCGCGGCAGAAGAAAATGCATTACCCTTTCAGTAAAGAATGTCCTTTGCAGCTTGGAAAATATATCAAGAGTACTATAAAATGTCATATACCGTTGCATGCAAAAATCACAGTGTAGACAGAGAGGGGTAAAGTTGGCTTATTAATCTGGGTGTATTCATTGATGATTGCAAGGTGAGGTTGGTTGGAGGAATAGTGGTCATTACAAGCACAGAGATGGGACAGGACATTTCACATTGCATCTCATTCAAAATATTGCTTATGGTGATAAAAATCGGGCTCTGTACCAATGACAAATATACAGACAAATGCATAACTACTATGACAGTACCAATATCTAGAGGTTATCAAAACGCTTGTGAGTCAGTTGAACCGACTGCTACAGTACGGCCATAGAATGAACCAACAGATCAAAAAGACAATGGACTGATCATCTGATCGTCTTCAGTACTCGAAGCTAATGTCAATTGGCCAGAACCTAATTTCATATTGGCGGTAGTAAAATATTTTGAAAAAAAAAAAAACTTACACTTTTGTTTCATAGTCTTTCCAGGACTTATCAAATGGCTTTTTCAGGTCCTGTGAAGAAGGGAAAAAAAAAATCAGAAAGAAACCAACATCAGAGCTTCCAATTCAGAAACAAAATGATTCAGTTTTTGTTGGCACTTAACATCACTCGTTAAAGAGGCTAGAAAAACACATCAACATGGTCATAGCGCACATTGTGATATTAAGCATACCACGGCATACACAGACAGCGTTTCTATATCTAGAAGGCACTGACGCTACGGTACACATCATTACTCCAGTCAGTTAATGTTTACGGGATGTTACAAGCTCAGGGAAAACCCCATCCTTGTCAATCTCCCTGCACTAGCCAAAAGGTCAACAAAGCACGCTGCCAATACATGACTCAGTCTTGTCATCCTTTTCCTCGTCGTTGCCGTAGACGACAATAGCGTACAAAGTGCTACCGCTGAAAATAAAAAGAGCAGTGTTCAGAATCGTAATGTGGTTTAAGTGGCCACACAGCTGAACAGATTTCCCATGGTAATAGAGTAGCGTTCAACAGCTGTTTGATCAAATGTTAAATTATGCAACGCTTTTCAGGCACCGCGCCAATGAATAAACAGTGATTAGGGACAAACAAAAACAGACATTAACTGGCGAAATTGCCCGTGTCATTTTTCCTCCAAACACCGCAGCGGCAGGCCATTGAAAAAAAAAGACAGTGGTAAAAACATGATGAGATCAATGGATTATCTGATTGCACTGAGAATCTGCTTGTTTCTTTTCATGTTGATTTGCTGATTGCATCCCAAATCAACAATTGTGGAGAGCACTGATTGCTACTGTAAGTGGGGTTTTTTTGTCTGAAAAAAACAAGACTGCAATGGCAGCCGAAGGGATTTTTATAGAGTCATTAACTGGAATGAAAAATGAGTTGGGATAAAATGTGATGCATCCTCAAAAGCTAATCTTTCTAAAGCTTTGTTACAATTCACGTATTATGGCATTATTACAATAAATATGTTGCCATTTTGCGGTCATTATATTAAATAGATTGCCTGACAGCCCATTCTCTTAGAGATGTTCCCTCTGTTGACCCCTGGGCCCGTATACACAAAGCAACTCAGAGTAGGAGAGCTGATCTTCTCAGGTCCCATCCTTTCAATATAAAAATCATATTCATTCAGATCTAAAAAAAAAATAAAATAAAAAAAGCAAAACTGATCCTAGATCAGCACTCTTACTCTGGGACGCTTTGTGGATACCAGCACAGACCTCTTCAAAACAAGTGTGGCAGTCATGGATCCATGGTCATTGGATCATGGTCTGACGAAAGAGAAAGAAAGAGATAAAGAGAAAGTGTGAGAGAAAGGGAAATAGAGGAAGCAAGATAAAAAAATAAATTAAAAGGAGAACACTGGCTAAAAACACAAGCCGCGGAAGCGAGACGAGTTGCGCAGAGCGGCACATTGTCCAAGTGCAGCATTCCTCTCTCATTCACAGCGGCTTGATGGGAAGTTAAGTGAGGAGATAGCTACTGTGTGAGTGGGGAACAACAGTGGGGAGTGAAGTGGGGCGCGAGTGTCAGATGGTGAGTGTAGCTGGTGCATGAAGTCAGGCGCACGAGAGCAGAATGAGTGAGCAACGTACGTTTACTCAACAAGGCACAAGGTAACAATTACACTGGACCAAGACAAGACGGTAAAGATAACGCACGGGGGAACACAGCACCCGTCAAAAACCCAGGCATCAAAACAAACCTAGCTGAACATGTAATAATCCCCACAACAGCATGGGGGGGGGGGAAACAGAGGGTTTAAATACAGGAACAAATAATCGTGAAATGGAAAACAGGTGTGTGAAGACAAAGGAAAAAGTGGATCGGCAACTCCGACCGCCGAGCACCGCCTGAACAAGGAGAGGCACGGACTTCGGCGGAAGTCGTGACAGCTAAGCTTCCAAACAACATGGAACATGGCAGGGCAACTTAGCCGTGTGGAATGCTGGAAGAGCGCAGCCAAACAGGGTTCACCTCCCATCCACTCTACCAAATCAAGGTTAAATCAACATGCACCCTCTCTTTAATGAGTTTCACCAGAATAGATATTTGGGAGACAGAGGCTTTTAAAACAAAAACGCAACACTCCTGTAAAGTTCTTATCCTGCAGTAGCCTCTTTCTTGGTTGAGTTTCTTAGTTCAATTCTTACCTCCGTTACCACTGTCCTTGTCAAATTGAAGACAGCGGACTGACCTTGAATGCTTCAATGTGAAGTGTACTTTCCTGTGCTCCTGAATGGGATGGGTCCACTGTTGGAGGTGATACAGTAGTGGACGATCCACATGCCTGTCCAGTGAGTTGGAACGGAACCTATTCAGACTGCTACGCGGACAGAGCCTTTTCACCAAGACCTCAAGTATAAAACATGCAATTTACAGCTTTCAACCTCTATTCCAAATGTCGTCTTGAACCTGGTCCTGTTGCCGTCAAGGGCACCTGTTACAATTCCATGAAACATGATCAGCCTCTACTCCCTAATCTTTTCTTGGTGAGAAATAAATGGTGAGATCACTCCTTTGGCAGAGCTTCTTGGAGCTAAAAGCCTCCCAACAATTGTGTGTCTGGGTTTCATGACTCTATGGTGGGGGGGGGGGGGGTGATGAGTCATGGTGTGTGTAAAAAAACTACTTTAAACAACAATAGATACAAAGGATCAGAAGGTTTGGCGCTGGAAGGGATGACATCATCCCAGTGTCAGGTCTAATATGTAAATCCCCTTGGCTCTGGTGTTTTGTGGTCTCAGCACTTTCCACCAGTCTGCTTATGTTCAGTGTTTGGAGTGGGAGTGTGGTTAAGGAGGTGGACACTGGACAGAGCTTAAGGACCCATGCAGCAACAATAACCCAAATGCACCAAGTATGAGGGCCTGAGCCAGCACTGAACCGCAGACAGGGAGTGAAGATGCTGTATCTTGGTTGGTTGTCCTAGGCTGCCACCTTTCCAAGAAGTCAGTTTGTCACATTTCTGCCCTGCTAGAGCTGCCCCAGTCAACTGGAAGTGATGTTATTGTGAAGTGGACACGTCTCGGAGCAGCAACAACTCAGCCGAAGTGGTAGGCCACACAAGCTCACAGACATGCTGAAGCGTGTAGCGCATTGAAATCACCCGTCTTCGGTTGCAACACTCACTCGAGTCCCAAACTGCTTCCGGAAGCAACGTTGGCACAAAAACTGTTCGTCGGGAGCTTCATGTAATGGGTTTCCATGTCTGAGAAGCCGCCATGTGCAATGCCAAGCATTGGCTGGAGTGGTGGAAAGCTCACCCCCATTGGACTCTGGAGCAGTGGAAACACATTGGAGGCTGTTCTTTTTTTATTTAACTAGGCAATTGAGTGAAGAACAAAATTCTTATTTTACAAATGACTGCCTACCCCAGCCAAACCCTCCCCTAACCCGGATGACACTGGGCCAATGACTGCCTACCCCAGCCAAACCCTCCCCTAACCCGGATGACACTGGGCCAATGACTGCCTACCCCAGCCAAACCCTCCCCTAACCCGGATGACACTGGGCCAATGACTGCCTACCCCAGCCAAACCCTCCCCTAACCCGGATGACACTGGGCAAATGACTGCCTACCCCAGCCAAACCCTCCCCTAACCCGGATGACACTGGGCTAATGACTGCCTACCCCAGCCAAACCCTCCCCTAACCCGGATGACACTGGGCCAATGACTGCATACCTCAGCCAAACCCTCCCCTAACCCGGATGACACTGGGCCAATTGTGTGCCGCCCTATGGGACTCCCGATCACGGCCGGTTGTGATACAGCCCGAGATCAAACCAGGGTCTGTAGTGACACCTCTAGCACTGAGATGCAGTGCCGTAGACCACTGCGCTACTTATAGCAGCAAAGTGGGGACCAACTCCAGATTAATGCCCATGATTTTGGAATGAGATGTTCGATGACTTTTAGCCATGTAGTGTAGTATATTGAAAGTGTGTGCTTCCACACAGGTGTGGTTCCCGAGTTAATCACTTAACATCCCATCATACTTAGGGTCATGTATAAAAGTGGCCAGTTGTCCATTATTTTAGCTACCGTAGCTGGAAGATCTCAGTGACTTTGAAAGAGTGGTCTCAAAGGAGCATAGGGGGTTTAAAGTGTGTGTGTGTGTCACCATATCTCAAACCAATTGAACACTTACGGACTTTCTCATGAAAGAATAGTGCCACATTGCTCCGATAGAGTTCCAGACACTTGTAGAATCTACGCCAAGGCGCATTGAAGTTCTGGCCCCTATTAAGATACTTTATGTTGGGTTTCCTTTATTTTGGCAGTTACCTGTACTTCACATACAGTGTACCTAGCCCTTTTCAACTGAAGTAACTTTTAAATCTTAATCATGGCTTACTTTAAGCTCTCCGGGGCTGTCTCTGCCTCAGTAGAAGCAGACGGGACCCAGGCTAATGTCACCAGACAGACCAGTAACGTTCCTACTTGTACCCCCCTTTATCAGACACTGCCCATTCGGAAGTACCAACAAAAATGGCAAGAAGTGAGAGGAAACCAAAAAAAAAACCTACAGGGTCACTTTGTACCATAACCTTACAACCCCAGAGAACAGCATGTTAAACACCTAGATATTTCCCCCAGTTGAGGTTAAACAGCAGGATGGAGAGATGAGTGGAGCGTAAAATGGCCTTTAATGGACCTGAAAGGGGCCGCAAAGTATGCAGGTAAGCGGCTACTTTCCATGGGTCCACTACTCTCAATAGGCCTGGATTTGAACCACTCCAGCAGACTCCTCCAATGCATCACTAGCTGAAAATGTACTCTGCGGAGGGTTTGTTTCAGTGAGGACAGAATAGATCCCAACTACCGTGGAGCACAGACGCTCTCTTTGAGCACAAAACGGTTGCTTACATGACACGTTCACAGCTCAAGCCCTCAGAAGTCTATTGCTCTCCACCCCCCACAGCAGGAGAAATCAGTGCGGTCTCAGGTAATCCCCACCATTATATCACAGCTCTATCATAATAGGGCTACAGATGTTCATATTCCAACATAATAAGTCAAAATCTAAAGTTGTATCCCATTGTTAGTTCTGTTACTGTTACAAATGGGACGCCCACTGTGGCTAGCAAAAGCTAAACCAATGCTATTAGTTTAAAAGTGAAAGCCATAAATATGGATATCCCCTCGGTTTACAAATCACTTAGGGACTTGGGCTGTGGCACTTAAACGTGCAGAGTTGGATTTTTGATATCAGTAACCTTGTTCATAAACCTGAATTACACAATTAGCACTGAGACCGTTTGCCCTAGTAGGAAGCCCACTGTGGGTAGCTCTCCTTGTTCCATTTGCTCAAATGTAAATATCAGTGACCTGTCGACCTCTGATCATTTTTTTGTGCTCGCTTGGGAGACCTTACAAGCCACCCCGAAATGGGCAACAAATAGCTTGCATTAACATATTTAGCCTCATGAAGTGGATCACTTGCTAACGTCGACAACATTCATATACTGGCCATCTCTGAAACTCCCTTAGATACGGTGCATTCAAAAAGTATACACAACAGTAATCTTTTCCCACATTATTGTGTTACAGCCGGAATTTAAAATGGCTTATAAACAAACAATACCCCATAGTGTCAAAGTGGAGTTGTTGCAAAGACAAATTACTTAAAAAAGGAAAAGCTGAAATTTCTCAAGTCAACAAGAATTCAACCCCTTCGTTATGGTAAACCTAAATAAGTTGAGGGGTAAAAAAATAAAATAAGAAGCAAAGGGACCCTATTGGTAGATTGATAAAAAAAATAGTGTTTAATGGCTCAACAACATTGTAGTTTTTCCACAATACTAACCTAAATGACAGAGTGAAAAGAATGAAATGTGTACAGAATAAATAAAACATTCCAAAACAAGCATCCTGTTTATAATAAGGCACTAAAAGTCAAACTGAAAAGAATGTGGCAAAGAAATAAACTTCATGTCCTCAACGCAAAGCGTTATGTATGGGGCAAATCCAACACAATACGAGTGCCACTTCATATTTTCAAGCATGCTGGTGGCTGCATCATGTTTATGGTATGCTTGTCATCGGCAAGGAATAGGGAGTTGTTTAGGATAAAAATAAATGGAATAGAGCGAATCACAGACAAAATCCTAGAGGAAAACCCGGTTTGTCTGATTTCCAACAGACACTGGCAGACAAAATTCCCCGTTCAGCAGGACAATAAACGAAAACACAAGACATACCAAGATAACATGCAACGTTCCTGAGAGGCCTAGTTGCAGTTTTGACTTATAAATCGTCTTGAAAATCTATGGCAAGATTTAAAAATGAGGGGAGGGCTGCCGTTTTACGGGCTCCTAACCAATTGTTTCATTTGTGTGTTTCATGCACAAAATGTTTTTGTTTTTTTAAACAACGTTTTGTACATAGATGTTGATGCTACACAGTCTCTTATGACCGAAAATAGCTTTTGGATATCAGAACAGCGATTACTCACCTCGAACTGGACAAACATTTTTTCATTGACGAGTCAGATGCAAAGGATAATGTTTTTTCCAGACAAGGCCCAAATCCCTGTCAATCGCATGAAGACAATAAGGAAATACAGGGGCCCTTGAGAATGTCGGCTACCATCCATTCTAAACTCAGCAAAAAAAGAAACGTCCTCTCACTGTCAACTGCGTTTATTTTCAGCAAACTTAACATGTGTAAATATTTGTATGAACATAACAAGATTCAACAACTGAGACAATATCTGAACAAGTTCCACAGACGTGACTAACAGAAATAGAATAATGTGTCCCTGTAAAAAGAAAGGGGGGGGTAACAGTCAGTCAAAAGTAACAGTCAGTATCTGCTGTGGCCAGCAGCTGCATTAAGCACCGCAGTGCATCTCCTCCTCATGGACTGCACCAGATATGCCAGTTCTTGCTGTGAGATGTTTCCCCACTATTCCACCAAGGCACCTGCAAGTTCCCGGATATTTCTGGAGGGAATGGCCCAAGCCTTCACCCTCCACCCACGTCCCAGATGTGCTCCATGGGATTGAGATTTTGGCTCGTCGCTGGTCATGGCAGAACACTGACATTCCTGCCTTGCAGGAAATCACTCACAGAACGAGCATTATGGCTGGTGGCATTGACGGACCCTCCACCTCCAAATCGACCCCGCTCCAGAGTACAGGCCTCGGTGTAACACATTCCTTCTACAATAAACGCAAATCCGACCATCACCCCTGGTGAGACAAAAATCGTGACTCTTCAGTGAAGAGCACTTTTTGCCAGTCCTGTCTGGTCTAGCGACAGTGGATTTGTGCCCATAGGCGACGTTGTTGCCGGTGATGTCTGTTGAGGACCTGTCTTACAAAAGGCCTACAAGCCCTCAGTCCAGCCTCGCTCAGCCTATTGCGGACAGTCTCAGCACTGTTGTTGCCATCCTGTCCCTGTCCCGCAGGTATGACGTAACAACACCTGCACAGTATCGGTACACGTGGTCTACCACTGCGAGGACTTTCAGCTGTTTGTCCAGTCTCCCTGTAGCGCTGTCTTAGGCGTCTCATAGTACAGACAATGCTATTTATTGCCCTGGCCACAACTGCAGTCCTCATGCCTCCCTGCAGCATGCCTAAAGCACGTTCACGCAGATGAGCAGGAACCCCGGGCATCTTTCTTTTGGTGCTTTTCAGAGTCAGTAGAAAGGCCTCTTTAGGATCCTAAGTTTCCAAAACTGTGACCTTAATTGCCTACCATCTGTAAGCTGTTAGTGTCTTAACGACCATTATACAGGAGCATGTCCATTCATTGTTTATGGTTCATTGAACAAACATGGGAAATGGTGTTTAAACCCTTCACAATGAAGATCTGAAATTATTTAGATTTTTACTAATTATCTCTGAAAGACAGGGTCCTGAAAAAGGGCAGTTTCTTATTTTGCTGAGTTTATTAGGCAACGTGCAATCACTGGAGAATAAACTGGATGAGCTCCGTTTAAGACTATCCTCCCAACGGGACATCAAAAACTGTAATATCTTCTCATCGAGTCGTGGCTGAACAATGACACGGTTGGCTGGGTTCTGTGTGCATCGGCAGAATAGAATAGCTATATCCGGTAAGACGAGAGGCCTGCTATAGACCACAGAGTGCTAACAGTCAGTATCTGGATAATGTGTGTGAAATGCTTGATTGTTGATATCAACAGGAGGTATATTTTCTGGGTGACCTAAATATTTTCATCAAGCTGTCCACTCAAGATGAAGTTTCAAACTGTAACCAGTGCTTGCAACCTTGTTCGGGTTATCAGTCAACCTATCTGGGCATTTACAAACATCACAGGAACTGAAAGCACCCACGTGTATCGATTATATCTTTTACTAACGCTATAGAAATCTTCTCTTAAGCAGTACCCACACCCATTGGATGTAGCAATCATAATATAGTAGCCATATGTAGGAAAACCAGAGTTCCAAAGGCTGGGTCTAAAATATTGTACAAGAAGATTTGGTGATTCCTAGGACAAGGACAGTAGGAAAGCCTGACAAAGGCTACAAACCATCACAGGCTATAAACCAAAAGAGACATTGTATGACCGTCGAAAATTACCTTGCTTTTGCAAATAATTTCAACTGTTTCTATTGTAGCTTTAACATGTGTGATATTTTACATTGCAGCAGAAAGTGGCCTTGGACAATATAAAACAGCATGCCAGCTGTTGATATACGTATTTCTATGAATGACGTCAAGCAATACTCTCAACGTGTCATTCCACGAAAATCATATGGTCCAGATGGCGTCAGCAGGAAGGCACATCAGGCCAAAACAAACTCTCTCTGGTCTCTCATCCCAATTAGACTCAAACCAATTCGCATACCGTGACTCCATGGGTGTTGATGCGTTACTGGTCACGCTGAACAATATCTACACACATTTAGAATAGGCAAATAGCCTAGTGAAAATTGTATTCATTGACTGGAGGATAAACTGGTGAATTTGGGTGTCAACTCTACTGATCAAGTGGATTAATAGTTTCCTTGTGAACCGTACTCAACAAGTGAAGTTTACCTCTGCCATCTTTACATCTAGAACAGTGAATAAGGGAGCCCCTCAAGGTTGCATACTTTCACCAATATCGTACACAAGCAATTGTCAAGCCTGACGCAGCCCACAAGATTTTTTAAATATGCGGATGACACCACTGTTGTGGGTTTCCTCCACCCAGAATAAGCCTAAAGGTATTGAAAGAGAAAAGGCTAAATTTGTCCAGCGGTGTGCAGATAACTTTCTTGAAATAAACGTTAAGAAAACAAAAAGAGAGATGGAACTTGATTTGAGAAGGAACAAAAACTCCACTACCCCCTATGAAGATTAATGGGGAACCAGTCGATAGAGTAACCACATATGGGAATCGAAATAGACTGGGAATCGAAATAATGTCCTTTGGTCTAAAACGCCTGTTTGAAAACATGCGAGTGCAAGACCAAGTCAAGCTACAGCGCTTGATTAAGACAGCGGCAAGGATAATTGGTATAGATCACAAATCAGCCACCAACCTGTACACAAAAAGCATCCTCCTAAAAATGTAAAGCATTTTACAGGACAGTTCATCACCTTCACTCAAACTTCAGTCACAGCAGCAGCCGGACAAGAGGAAAGAGACTTTGTCAAAAGAAAATGAAAACAGAGAGATATGGGGACTCTTTTATTCCAAAAGCCACTTTCACTTTAATTGTGTAGATATAGAACTTTGAATGAATGTGTCGTTTCTGTGTACCGGCTTTTTAAGCACATGACCAAATTAATTCCCCCCTGGTGGGTTAATAAAGTTGCCACTTTGAATCAGAATCCCATGTCGAAAAGATGTAAATATGATTTACTGGTCTGTTGTGTGTAATGAGGAGCAACCTAGACCCATAGGGCGGCGCACAATTGGCCCAGTATCGTCCGGGTTTGGGTTTGGCCGTCATTGTAAATAATCATTTGTTTTTAACTGACTTGCCTAGTTAAATAAAAAAGGTTAAATTTAAAAAATGGCATTGTTTCTTCCAGTTATTGATAAGCAGGCGCCTATTAAGAAACTGACTGTTCAGTTTCTTAATAGGTGCAACACCTTCCTCCTGTTCTCCACAGGTGCCTTCCCTGAGGGAGGAGAGGAATAATGATGGAGAAATCAAGAGAGGAGGGAAAAGGTCCTCTGGCAGTGTAAGTGAGAGATGGTGAACATTACGTACTGCAAGCTGGGGATGGAAAGTCTTTCATCGTCTCTCTTAACAGTCTCGCACGCATTCTCGCTTTCTCCCCCCCCCCCAGTGGTAATGGAGAGACAGGCTGTGTGTATCAGAGCAGAAAGCACCATGACTTGCACCCCATTAGCCCCATGTCAGGAGTGTAATGAGAGTCACCAGTGGGGTAATGAGCAAATCGGCACCACTGCTTCTCCCGCTCTGTCAGTACTCACAGTTCAATGGCCTACTTGCTTCCCTCTGTCAGTCCAGATAGGTCCTGTACTAGGGCTGTCCCCATGACCGAAAGTCTGTTCTTTCGACCAATCGGTCGCCATTTTTCAACGTGTATTATTCCATATAGACACACCTTATGGTTTGAATAAAATCAACTATAAGCATTGAGCTTGTCTGATGCTTTAAGCTTACAGTTTGATGAAATAAGACAAATGCCTTAAGAGGGCGCCAGAGGTCAAGCTAACCAGAAGAAGAAAAAACCTGAACCAACTACTCTCCTCTTGCTCCTGCTGGCTTTCGCAGATTCTGCCATTACACTCCTGAAGTTGCCGGTAATAGGATACACGAGGAGTCGCAACCTTTGTTGTGGAATGCTAACTTACCATTTCTACCGAAATGTGTGACAGTTATTGTTTTCATATGCACATTTTTCGTGAAACTGTTTCATTTCATTTATAAATGTCTTCATATCTCAAAATCATTGTCAAGCGTTTCATCAAAATTCTATCCAAATCTAAATGAAAATGACAAACCTAAAAGGTAACTTCTATTGCCATTGCTATGTAAACACAGCTTACATAAAACCAACAAATAAAAACATTGCAGCCTGCAGGTAGAACATTTCCCGATAAAAATAAATGTTCTACAAATCACATTGGCTACACATGGCCTGTCTGCAACAAACTTGAAACATTGTACCAACTATTAACTTGGGACAAACCTGAAGCTTGCACTAAGGAACTTTCAGCACTGTATAGAACATTCTGGGCCCTCAGTTTCCTGTGCGAGTGAGCGGATGTGAATAAGAGGACGTTCTTGACCTGGGCAGGAGCTCACCACAGCTGAGTACCAACACCTCAATATTCTATAAGAGGAACAGAAGCTCAAGCAGTAGAACATTTATCTCAAAAGTATTGTGGAGCTCCTGCATCTAAATATAAAAAGTACCAGCACCCAAAATGAGTCCCGGAATCTATTTCAGTCCAAGTCAAGCACTGATAAGAAGTATTCAGGTTTCCACTGGATCAGAGCATGACATTTTTCCCATTCACACCGAGTGGTTATTGAAAGGGAGAAAGCTGGAAAGATTTTTCAAAATACAATGAGGAACTACTGTCAGCTTGGGGATTTGATCTTGCAACCTTTCAGGTTACAAGTCCAACGCTCTAACCACTAGGCTACCTGCCACCCCAAATGATTACATTTGCGCGCAGGCCAGGTAGCCTATAGGCCTACTTCTATGCGTGCGCGTCATTACTCAACATTGACAGGAGCACTCGAATCAAAAGACAATGACTAAATTGACAAAACTCGTGAATGGAATGAAAAAAACAAAACTTGTTTCTCACTAGTGTCGCATAGGCTGTGCACTCTGCTAACAATGTGTCCACTCTGACAATGACAACTGGAAGAATAATATTGAATGCATTAAAATAAATTACCTTAACCAAAAATAACAAACATTGTAGATTAGAAATTATAGGAATTAACAGGTAAATGTAGTACTGCTGAGATATGTCATGGGGAATTGATAGACACTAAAAATCAAAACGCAAACATTTCACACAATGAAGTTATGAAACAAGGAATGTGCACACATTGATGGGAAAGAGAGCATTCTGGAAGTGCGTTGTGCATCTTGGGATAATCTGACATCTGTTTCCGGTGATATGGCCTCAGCAGAAGTCAGGGCATTCACTATTTTGTGTGCGTCGCAGAGCAGTGCTGTTGTCAAGGAAGTGAGTTTGTGTTTATACAGGATGTACCGCCCCCACCTACCGTCAACCAATCATGTCGATGTGGAGCTATACAGAGCCCTCCGCATTGTGATGTGGAACGGAGCTTGATTTGTCCTCTGCATGCCTTTGAAGGCTCTGCAATTGCGTCACACCCTCCAAATGGAGCCTCCGACCACATTTTCGGATCAAGCATGAATTGGCTTTGGATTAGTTCATTGAGATGGGCGCAAATTATTACATACGTCACTAATCAACTAAAACAATAGACCAGTCGACTAATTGGGGTCAGCCCTACTCTGTGCACAAGCCTACTCGTTTGGGCTGATGGAGCCTGTGGATGCCAACAGTTACAAAGGTGAGGGGTAGGGGGCATGGAAGAGAAGAAAAAAAGAAAGCAAGAGTCCTTGGAGATTTTAAGAGGCTAGAGTGAGCAGCCATGGAATAGCAAGTCTCTAAGAGAGAGAGAGAGACAGAGACAGAGAGAGAGATCAGAGAGAGACAGAGAGAGAGAGAGAGATCAGAGCAGACAGTAATGAGTGCTGATTGGATTAGAGGCCTGGTAGACTGGGCTGTCTGGGGCCGGCCTCCCATTGATATAAACACGATTCTGATTGCATTCCTGCAGTAAGCTGTCTGCACCATCCCACACTGGCTGACTGGTTTCTCCTGGAGCGAGTAGAATATGTGGGCTGGTCCCAGACTTTAAATGTGTGACGGAGTGTAGTTACGGTGCTGTCTAGTGCAAGAGCGGTGCGCCGTTTATAGTTTCCACCCCCAACACACACACACACACACACACACACACACACACACACACCATCCTCATCTCACACACCTTATCTGTTCTCCAGCAGCTACAAAACATGTACAGCACCTAGTAATTACAACAGTGTAGTAGGGTAATGGAAGAGCTTATACACGCCTCTACTTTAACCTCTGCCTGTAATAACACAGTGTAACAGAAAGCCATGCAGGATAGTGTTCCTCACCCCTTTGACTCCTTTCAGGTCTCCTTTCAGCAGGCTGTCCAGAGGGAAGGTGATGATGTTGTTCATGTTCTGGAACTGAAAATGGACAGAGTGGAGAGAAGCTTAGGTCAGAGGGGTTCACTGCGAGCATGGGTGAATAGTGACAACCACAGATTACGCGCACTCACCTTAAGCTGGTTGTGTGTGTGTGTGTGTGTGTGTGTGCGTGTGCGCGTGTGTGTGTCTCTGTCTTTCGGTGTCTTTGTACAGACACTGTGTACTCTACAACGCTGTGTCTTAAAGTGATAATCTACTCCCAGAAATAAAAAACATGAAACTCCTGACAATTTGGTCAAATCCTAGGTTCTCTCAGTAGGTCAAATAACAATTTTCACTATGATTGACCTTCTAGCGGTCTGTCTGTAAAACCAGGAAATGGTGTAGGACCGCATTATAGCCACGTACACTGACTAGACCAAACTTTAGGAACACCTTCCTAATATTGAGTTGCTGCACCCCCTCACATAGATTTTCAAGTAGATTTAAGGTGCTCTCAAGTGGCGCAGCGGTCTAAGGCACCGCCTCTCAGTGGAAGTAGGTGTCATTACAGTCCCTGGTTCGAATCTAGGCTGTATCACATCCAGCCATGATTGGGTCTCTCCTAGGGTGGCGCACAAATTGCCCAGCATCGTCTGGGCTTGGCCAGATTGTCATTGAAAGTAAGAATGTGTTCTTAGACTTGCCTAGTTAAATAAAAGGGTAAATACATGGATCAAAAAAAATAAAGGGAACACTAAAATAACATCCTAGATCTGAATGAATGAAATATTCTTATTAAATACTTTTTTCTTTACATAGTTGAATGTGCTGACAACAAAAATCACACAAAAATGATCAATGGAAATCAAATGTATCGACCCATAGAGGTCTGGATTTGGAGTCACACTCAAAACTAAAAGTGGAAAACCACAATACAGGCTGATCCAACTTTGATGTAATGTCCTTAAAACAAGTCAAAATGAGGCTCAGTAGTGTGTGTGGCCTCCATGTGCCTGTATGACCTCCCTACAACGCCTGGGCAAGCTCCTGATGAGGTGGCAGATGGTCTCCTGAGGGATCTCCTCCCAGACCTGGACTAAAGCATCCGCCAACTCCTGGACAGTCTGTGGTGCAACGTGGCGTTGGTGGATGGAGCGAGACATGATGTCCCAGATGTGCTCAATTGGATTCAGGTCTGGGGAACGGGCGGGTCAGTCCATAGCATCAATGCCTTCCTCTTGCAGAAACTGCTGACACACTCCAGCCACATGAGGTCTAGCATTGTCTTGCATTAGGAGGAACCCAGGGCCAACCGCACCAGCATATGGTCTCACAAGGGGTCTGAGGATCTCATCACCGTACCCAATGGCAGTCAGGCTACCTCTGGCGAGCACATGGAGGGCTGTGCGGCCCCCCAAAGAAATACCACCCCACACCATGACTGACCCACTGCCAAACCGGTCATGCTGGAGGATGTTGCAGGCAGCAGAACGTTCTCCATGGCGTCTCCAGACTCTGTCACATGTTTTCAGTGTGAACCTGCTTTCATCAGTGAAGAGCACAGGGCGCCAGTGGCGCATTTGCCAATCTGGTGTTCCCTGGCAAATGCCAAACGTCCTGCACGGTGTTGGGCTGTAAGCACAACCCCCACCTGTGGATGTCGGGCCCTCATACCACCCTCATGGAGTCTGTTTCTGACCGTTTGAGCAGACACATGCACATTTGTGGCCTACTGGAGGTCATTTTGCAGGGCTCTGGCAGTGCTCCTCCTGCTCCTACTTGCACAAAGGCGGAGGTAGCGGTCCTACTGCTGGGTTGTTTCCCTCCTACAGCCTCCTCCACATCTCCTGATGTACTGGCCTGTCTCCTGGTAGCGCCTCCATGCTCTGGACACTACGCTGACAGACACAGCAAACCTTCTTGCCACAGCTCGTATTGATGTGCCATCCTGGATGAGCTGCACTACCTGAGCCACTTGTGTGGGTTGTAGACTCCGTCTCATGCTACCACTAGAGTGAAATCACCGCCAACATTCAAAAGTGACCAAAACACCAGCCAGGAAGCATAGGAACTGAGAAGTGGTCTGTGGTTATCACCTGCAGAACCACTCCTTTATTGGGGGTGTCTTGCTAATTGCCTATAATTTCCACCTGTTGTCTATTCCATTTGCACAACAGCATGTGAAATGTATTGTCAATCAGTGTTGCTTCCTAAGTGGCCAGTTTAATGTCACAGAAGTGTGATAGAGTTACATTGTGTTGTTTAAGTGTTCCCTTTTTTTTGAGTATTGCATATATACATTTTATTTTTTAAGTCAAAACTGTAAGTCCGCCACTCAGGAACATTCAATGTCCTTATGCAACTTCAGTGTAGATTTGACCTTGTGTTTTAGGTTATTGTCCTGCTGAAGGGTGAATTCATCTCCCAGTGTCTAGTGCTTAGGTCCATTCCTTAACAATTACAAGTATACCCATAACATGATGCAGCCATCAGTATGCTTCAAAATATGGAGTGGTACTTAGTAATGTGTTGTATTTGACCCAAACATAAAACACTTTGTATTCCGGACAAGAAGTGAATTGCTTTGCCACTTTTTGTGCTGGATTACTTTAGTGCCTTGTTGGAAACAGGCTGCATGTTATAGAATATTTTTATTCTGTACAGGCTTCCTTCTTTTCACTATCAATTAGGTTACTATTGTGGAGTAACTACAATGTTGTTGATCCATCCACAGTTCTCTTCTATCACAGCCATTAAACTCTATAACTGTTTTAAAGTCACCATTGGCCTCATGGTGAAATCCCAGCGCGGTTTCCTGAGTTCGGAACGACGCCTGTAGCTTTGTAGTGACTGGGCGTATTGATACACCATCGAAAATGTAATTGATAACATCAACATGCTGAAAGGGATATTCAATGTCTGCTTTAAAAAAAAAAATCTTAACCCCATCTACCAATAGGTGCCCTTCTTCGCGAGGCATCAGAAAACCTCCCTGGTCTTTGTCGTTGAATCTTTGTATGAAATTCACTGATTGTGACTGAAGGACCTTACAGATAATTGTGTGTGTGGGGTACAGAGATGAGGCAGTCATTCAAAAATCATGTTAAACACTATTCTTGCACACAGAGTGAGTCCATGCAACTTATTATGAGACTTGTAAAGCACATATTTACTCCTGAACTTATTTAGGCTTGCCATAACAAAATGGGTTGCATACTTACTAACTCAAAACATTTCAGCATTTCGTTGTTTAATGAATCTGTCAATTTCAAAAACATAATTCCACTTTGACATTATGGGGTATTGTGTCTAGGCCAGTGACAAAAATGACAATATAATCCAATTTAAATTCAGGCTTTAAGACAGCAAAATGTGGAAAAGGTCAAGGGGTGTGAATACATCATAAACACAGAAGTCTGTGCACCCCCTTCAAATGAGTGGATTCGGCTATTTCAGCCACACCCGTTGCTGACAGGTGTATAAAATTGATCACACCGCCATGCAATCTCCATAGACAAACATTGTCAGTAGAATGGCCTTACTGAAGAACTCCGTGAGTTCAAACGTGGCACCGTCATAGGATGTCAGTTCGTCAAGTGTCTGACCTGCTCGAGCTGTTCCGGTCAACTGTAAGTGCTGTTTTTGTGAAGTGGAAACGTCTAGGAGCAACAACGGCTCAGCCATGAAATGGTAGGCCAAACAAGCTCACACAAAGGGTCCCCGAGTGCTGAAGCGCGTACAAATCATTCCTCGGTAGCAACACTCAGCAAATTCCAAACTGCCTCTGGAAGCAACGTCAGCACAAAAATGGTTTGTCGGGAGCTTCATGAAATGGGTTTACATGGCCAAGCAGCCGCACACAAGCGTCGGCTGGAGTGGTGTAAAGCTCACCGCAGTGGAAACGCATTCTCTGGAGTGATGAATCATGCTTCACCATCTGACACTCTGACGGACGAATCTGTGTTTGGCGGATGCCAGGAGAATGCTACCTGCCCGAATGCATAGTGCTAATTGTAAAGGTTGGTGGAGGAGGAATAATGGTCTGGGGCTGTTTTTCCATGGTTCGGACTAGGCCCCCTAGTACCAGTGAAGGGAAATCTTAATGCTACAGCATACAATAACATTCTAGATGATTCTGTGCTTCCAACTTTGTGGCAACAATTTGGGGAAGTCCCTTTCCTGTTTCAGCATGACAATTCCCCCGTGCACAAAGTGAGGTCCATACAGTAATGCTTTGTCGAGATTGGTGTGGAAGACTTGACTGGCTTGCACAGAGCCCTGACCTCAACCCCATCGAACAACTTTGGGATGAATTGTAACGCCGACTGCGAGCCAGGCCTAATCGCCCAACCTTGCCCGACCTCACTAATGGTTGTGGCTGAATGGAAGCAAGTCCCCGCAGCAATGTTCCAACATCCAGTAGAAAGTCTTCTCAGAAGAGTGGAGGCTGTTGTAGCAGCAAAGGGGGGACCAACTCCATATTAATGGTCATGGTTTTGGAATGAGATGTTCAATGAGCAGGTGTCCACATACTTTTGGTTAAGTAGTGTACTTTCTGAAGGCACTGGATCTGCTGTGGAATAAAAGGCATGTGTGTGCATGTGGAATTCCTACCCTAGGGACATGGAGAGATTTCCATCCTGCTCTAATTGTGTGCGTATACTCTGGGGTCAGACTGTTATCGGGAATCGGAGGCCTTTGGGGTAGATCAGTTTTCCATCACAACGTCCAAAGTGCTACTTGAAGACCAAATACCTGCTGGATCCAATTTACAGAGACCCCACTTTGAATCCAATATAGATTCAAACAACCCCCAAGCTTTATTAGAAACACCTGACAGAGTCATTCTAGAGGATTTTGCCTCACCACAAGAACAATGTCAATTTACACAGAGAGCGGATTCACTGTTGATTTAATATGTGTCGTCTCAAGAACTGACCAGGTGGGTTACCAGGTATGGAACTCGGTTGCCATGTTGGAGTCAGAAGATGGAATCTCCTGGCTTTGATTCTCGGCAGCCGCAAAACACTTATTTCATTCTAAATTCCTAAAGCTGGTAGACTTTTCCTCATTCAGAACAAATAATTAGTTTGAAGGTGCATAATAGAACAAAACGGGGTTCATCTCAGTCTTTCCTCTCACCAGGTTTTTGAAGAGGGCGGTGAGCTCCTTGGTGAAGACCGAGAACTTGAGGAAGGCAGAACCCAGGTCGGGGTCGTCCCTGTAGACACAGTTCTCCCCAAACTTCTCCAGAGCCTGGGTGTACTGCTCCTCATTCTCCACATGGGCTGGAAGAAGAGGAGAGAAAGAAGGGATGAACACGGCAGCACCAAGCCAGTGTGCATATTAACAATCACTCTGCCAGCACCAAGCCAGTGTGCATATTAACAATCACTCTGCCAGCCTGTCCT
The DNA here is from genome assembly GCF_036934945.1 of Oncorhynchus masou masou. Lineage (NCBI taxonomy): Eukaryota > Metazoa > Chordata > Actinopteri > Salmoniformes > Salmonidae > Oncorhynchus > Oncorhynchus masou. Next base: position 38,865,466 of record NC_088243.1, read on the forward strand.
TCGGGTATGGACATCAGCGGTGGAAAAAGTACCCAATTGTAATACTTGAGTAAAAGTAATGATACCTTAATAGAAAATGACTCAAGTTACAGTGAAAGTCACCCAGTAATATACTACTTGAGTAAAAGTCTAAAAGTATTTGGTTTAACATAGTTAAGTATCAAATTCCTTATATAAAGCAAACTGTTATTTAAATGTAAAAAATGTACAGAGAGCCAGGGGCACACTCCAACATCATTTATAAACGAAGCATGTCTGCTTCCACCAGATCAGAGGTAGTCAGGATGACCAGGGATATGTGAGTGAATTGGACCCTTTTCCAGTCGTGCTAAGCATCCAAAATACTTTTGGGTGTCAGGGAAAATGTACGAAGTAAAAAGTACATGATTTTCTTTAGGAATGTAGTGAAGTAAAAGTTAAAAATAGTCAAGTACAGATACCCAAAAAACCTACTTCAGTAGTACTTTAAAGTATCTGTACTGAAGTACTTTACACCACTGATGGACATACACATGGACCACACGCACACTTTTTCTGATCCTTACATGGCAATCAATGAATAATAAATAGGGGCCTTGGTTAGAGTGCACAGTGCAGTGTGTGTGGAATTCCATTCACTTCCATATCCCCCCCCCTCCATCTCTCTGGCATTGTCTTTGGGAAACAAGGACACAATGGGACAGGGAGAGAGAGCGAGTTGGAGAAGACGGTGACTGCATCCCAAATGGGGATGGGTCAAAAGTAGTGCACTATATAAGGAACAGGGTCCCATTTGGGACACAGCCTGTGTCGTCACACTGGAGTGACTCCAGAGCAGCGGCCATGTGGCGGGGATGAGAAAAACAAAAGGCCTTGAAAGAGGAAGAGCGAGAGACTGGCGTCACCCAGTTAAAAGGGAACTATGGTTACACTGTCTGGGTTCAATTGTGCAGACGGAGCATCAAACTCTCTCGTACAATGAGATGTAATTCTTCTTTCTCATGAAAGTTGCCATTCATCAGACTTTGGGAGTCGATAGACAAAACTGACAGTGTCACTGGTTACAGTTTGCACTTCCTGATTGGAACCCAGCTGGCACATAACGTTCTGAGAACCAAATGTAGCTTTTTTTAAAGAGCGTGTTTGTCCTATGGTTATTTTGCATACAACCTTGCCATAATGTTTCCTATAGGTTTTCTTAAGGTTCTATTTAAAAGTAATTTTCTCCAATTATTCAGAGAATGTTAAGAAACAACGTTCTTCTGTGTAAATTTCTGTACTTCTAAGAATGTTATTTAAAAACATACATCCGTTCTCAGCGTCAACAAAACTCTATCCTCTCTCTTGTTAATTAAGTGTGTTCAGGTGTGTTGGCCGCACCACTAATTGGCCACACCTGATCTTAATGAATGCTTGTTTCCTTTGAAATCAGGTCTGTTTGAATTTACAAAAATGCACAGTTTTGTAAGAGTTAAAAAAACATTGAAATCTCAGAACATTAAAACCCAAAAATTAACTTTCAGGGAACCATAAAAGAAACATTCTCAGAACCTAAACTCTCCTTGCCCAGAACAGGTGAAGACCTCACTTCCAAGGCCTCCCGACTGGCGCAGTGGTCTAAGGCATTGCATCACGACAGACCTGGGTTTGATACAGCTGACCGCGAACAGGAGACCCATGAGGCAGTGCACAATTGGCCCAGCGTCGTCCTGGTAAGGGGAGGGTTTGGTCGGCCGGGATGTCCTTGTCCCATCGCGCTCTAGCGACTCCTTGTGGCGGGACGGCCGCATGCTCGCTGACATGGTCCCCAGTTAAACGGCGTTTCCTCCAACACATTGGTGCGAGTTGGCTTCCGGGTTAGGCGATCAGTGTGTCAAGAAGCAGTGAGGCTTGGCAGGGTCGTGTTTCGGAGGACGCATGGCTCTCGACCTTCGCCTCTCCTGAGTCCATATGGGAGTTGCAGCGATGGGACAAGACTAGCTACCAATTGGATATCACGAAATTGAGGAGAAAAAAGGTGTAAAAAAAAAAATACATCTCAAGGCTTCGTTCCCAGAAGCAATAGGAAAACAAAAACGTATGTTCACACAACTTCAAAAGAACCTAATATACTAGCTAAATGACTAAAATGTACATGTTACAGTTAGGTTGCTTCTAAAACTAAAGCTAATACATATGGCTGTGGTATTTATAAAAAAATAAAAGGTCAAACCTAAGAGAGAGAGATCCCACCCGTGCGCGCGCGCATGTGTGTGTGGGGGGGGAACAGGAAGTTGGCAATTCAACTAATCAAACCCAGCAGCACCACTTCAAGCAACAAAAGGGAAGTCCATAAAGCAGGCCTGACAGATGTCACCTAGCCTCAGACCCACACTTCATTAAGTGCTGCTCACAGCTAATAAACCAGAGGTGGAGAGGAACACTGGGATTTGAGGCACTGGTTGGGTGCAGGGAGAGTTGTCATGACAACCCAGAGACCTTCCCTCGAGAACTATGGTGAATCACTAAAACAATACCGAAATATACTACAGAAAAAGGAACAGCACGTCAGAAATCAGCTCAATGTAATTGAAGAATCCGTAGACTAACCACTTCTGGGAAAATTGGAAAACAAAGAATTATCTATCCAAAATGGAGATGTTTGAGTAAACCACTTCTCCAATTTTTTGCCTCTATAACAAAAGAACAAAACAGCAAAAACATATACATGATCAAATACAAAATCTTTGAATCAACTATTAAAGACTACCAGAACCCACTGGATTCTCATTTAACATTAACATTTAAGTCATTTAGCAGACGCTCTTATCCAGAGCGACTTACAAATTGGTGAATTCACCTTCTGACATCCAGTGGAACAGCCACTTTACAATAGTGCATCTAAGTCATTAAGGGGGGGGGTGAGAAGGATTACTTATCCTATCCTAGGTATTCCTTGAAGAGGTGGGGTTTCAGGTGTCTCCGGAAGGTGGTGATTGACTCCGCTGTCCTGGCGTCGTGAGGGAGTTTGTTCCACCATTGGGGGGCCAGAGCAGCGAACAGTTTTGACTGGGCTGAGCGGGAACTGTACTTCCTCAATGGCAGGGAGGCGAGCAGGCCAGAGGAGGATGAACGCAGTGCCCTTGCTTGGGTGTAGGGCCTGATCAGAGCCTGGAGGTACTGCGGTGCCGTTCCCCTCACAGCTCCGTAGGCAAGCACCATGGTCTTGTAGCGGATGCGAGCTTCAACTGGAAGCCAGTGGAGAGAGCGGAGGAGCGGGGTGACGTGAGAGAACTTGGGAAGGTTGAACACCAGACGGGCTGCGGCGTTCTGGATGAGTTGTAGGGGTTTAATGGCACAGGCAGGGAGCCCAGCCAACAGCGAGTTGCAGTAATCCAGACGGGAGATGACAAGTGCCTGGATTAGGACCTGCGCCGCTTCCTGGGTGAGGCAGGGTCGTACTCTGCGGATGTTGTAGAGCATGAACCTACAGGAACGGGCCACCGCCATGATGTTGGTTGAGAACGACAGGGTGTTGTCCAGGATCACGCCAAGGTTCTTAGCGCTCTGGGAGGAGGACACAGTGGAGTTGTCAACCGTGATGGCGAGATCATGGAACGGGCAGTCCTTCCCCGGGAGGAAGAGCAGCTCCGTCTTGCCGAGGTTCAGCTTGAGGTGGTGATCCGTCATCCACACTGATATGTCTGCCAGACATGCAGAGATGCGATTCGCCACCTGGTCATCAGAAGGGGGAAAGGAGAAGATTAATTGTGTGTCGTCTGCATAGCAATGATAGGAGAGACCATGTGAGGTTATGACAGAGCCAAGTGACTTGGTGTATAGCGAGAATAGGAGAGGGCCTAGAACAGAGCCCTGGGGGACACCAGTGGTGAGAGCGCGTGGCGAGGAGACAGATTCTCGCCACGCCACCTGGTAGGAGCGACCTGTCAGGTAGGACGCAATCCAAGCGTGGGCCGCGCCGGAGATGCCCAACTCGGAGAGGGTGGAGAGGAGGATCTGATGGTTCACAGTGTCGAAGGCAGCCGATAGGTCTAGAAGGATGAGAGCAGAGGAGAGAGAGTTAGCTTTAGCAGTGCGGAGCGCCTCCGTGATGCAGAGAAGAGCAGTCTCAGTTGAATGACTAGTCTTGAAACCTGACTGATTTGGATCAAGAAGGTCATTCTGAGAGAGATAGAGGGAGAGCTGGCCAAGGACGGCACGTTCAAGAGTTTTGGAGAGAAAAGAAAGAAGGGATACTGGTCTGTAGTTGTTGACATCGGAGGGATCGAGTGTAGGTTTCTTCAGAAGGGGTGCAACTCTCGCTCTCTTGAAGATGGAAGGGACGTAGCCAGCGGTCAGGGATGAGTTGATGAGCGAGGTGAGGTAAGGGAGAAGGTCCCCGGAAATGGTCTGGAGGAGAGAGGAGGGGATAGGGTCGAGCGGGCAGGTTGTTGGGCGGCCGGCCGTCACAAGAAGCGAGATTTCATCTGGAGAGAGAGGGGAGAAAGAGGTCAGAGCACAGGGTAGGGCAGTGTGAGCAGAACCAGCGGTGTCGTTTGACTTAGCAAACGAGGATCGGATGTCGTCGACCTTCTTTTCAAAATGGTTGACGAAGTCATCTGCAGAGAGGGAGGAGGGGGGGGAGGGGGAGGAGGATTCAGAAGGGAGGAGAAGGTGGCAAAGAGCTTCCTAGGGTTAGAGGCAGATGCTTGGAATTTAGAGTGGTAGAAGGTGGCTTTAGCAGCAGAGACAGAGGAGGAAAATGTAGAGAGGAGGGAGTGAAAGGATGCCAGGTCCGCAGGGAGGCGAGTTTTCCTCCATTTCCGCAAGCTCTGTTCTGTGAGCTCGCAATGAGTCATCGAGCCACGGAGCGGGAGGGGAGGACCGAGCCGGCCTGGAGGATAGGGGACATAGAGAGTCAAAGGATGCAGAAAGGGAAGAGAGGAGGGTTGAGGAGGCAGAGTCAGGAGAAAGGTTGGAGAAGGTATGAGCAGAGGGAAGAGATGAAAGGATGGAAGAGGAAAGAGTAGCGGGGGAGAGAGAGCGAAGGTTGGGACGGCGCGATACCATCCGAGTAGGGGCAGTGTGGGAAGTCCTTGGTTCATTCAATTACCTTGAATGAAATACAGGACAATATAAAAAATAAAAAAAACTCTCCCACCCAAAAAGGCCTGTGGTGTTGATGGTATCCTCAATGAAATGATCAAATATACAGACAACAAATTCCAATTGGCTATACTAAAACTCTAACATCATCCTTAGCTCTAGCATCTTCACCAATATTTGGAACCAAGGACTGATCACACCAATCCACAAAAGTGGAGATAAATTTGACCCCAATAACTACCGTGGGATATGAGTCAACAGCAACCTTGGGTAAATCCTCTGCATTATCATTAACAGCAGACTTGTACATTTCCTGAGTGAAAAAAATGTACTGAGCAAATGTCAAATTGGCTTTTTACCAAATTAACGTGCGACAGACCCCGTATTCACCCTGCGCACCCTAATTGACAAACAAACAAACAAACCAAAACAAAGGCAAAGTCTTCTCATGCTTTGTTGATTTCAAAAAAAGCCTTCGACTAAATTTGGCATGAGGGTCTGCTATACAAATTGATGGAAAGGGGTGTTGGGGGTAAAACATACTACATTATAAAATCCATGTACACAAACAACAAGTGTGAGGTTAAAATAGGCAAAGAAACACACACGTCTTCCCACAGGGCCGTGGGTGTGAGACAGGGATGCAGCTTAAGCCCCACCCTCTTCAACAGATATATCAACGAATTGGCGAGGGCACTAGAAAAGTCTGCAGCACCCAGCCTCACCCTACTAGAATCTGAAGTCAAATGTCTACTGTTGCTGATGATCTGGTGCTTCTGTCACCAACCAAGGAGGGCCTACAGCAGCAAATAGATCTGCTGCACAGATTCTGCAAGACCTATGATGGTGTTCCAAAAAAGGTCCAGTCACCACAACCACAAATTCCATCTAGACACCTTTGCCCTAAAGCACACAAAAACAAATACATACCTTGGCCTAAACCTAAGCGCCACATGTAACATCCACAAAGCTGTGAACGATCTGAGAGACAAGGCAAGAAGGGCATTCTATGCCATCAAAAGGAACATACATTTCAACATACCAATTAGGATTTGGCTAAAAATACTTGAATCAGTCATAGAGCCCATTGCCCTTTATGGTTGTGATATCTGGGGTCCGCTCACCAACCAAGATTCACAAAAATGTGACAAACACCAAACAGACTCTGCATGCAGAATTCAGCAAAAATATCCCCAGTAGAACACCAAATAATGCATGCAGAGCAGAATTAGGCCGATACCTGCTAATTATCAAAATCCAGAAAAGAGCCATTAAATTCTACAACCATCTAAAAGGAAGCGCTTCCCAAACCTTCCATAACAAAGCCATCATCTACAGAGAGATGAACCTGGAGAAGAGTCCCCAAAGCAAGCTGGTCCTGGGGCTCTGTTCACAAACACAAAACACACCCCACAGCGCCCCGGGATAGCAACACAATTAAACCCAACCAAATCATGAGAAAACAAAAAGATAATTACTTGACACATTGGGTTTTTTTGGTAATTCTTTCCAGAGCAAAATACCTGACCACTGTGACTGACGCAAACTTAAAGAAAGCTGTGACCATGTACAGACTCATTGAGCATAGCCTTGCTAATGAGAAAGGCCGCTGTAGGCAGACCTGGATCTCAATAGAAGACAGGCTATGTGCTCACTGCCCACAAAATGAGGTGGAAACTGAGCTGCACTTCCTAACCTCCTGCCCAATGTATGCCCATATTAGAGAGACATATTTCCCTCAGATTACACAGATCTAAAGAATTTGAAAACAAACCCAATTTTGATCAACTTCCATATCTACTGGGTGAAATTGTCACAACTTCAGCCGAAGTCGGTTCCTCTCCTTGTTCGGGCGGCGTTCGGCATCACCCGTGTTCTAGCCATCGCCGATCCACCTTTCATTTTCCATTTGTTTTGTCTTGTTTTCCCGCACACCTGGTTTCCATCCCTTCATTACTTGATGTACCTATAACCCTCGGTTCCTTCCATGTCAGTGTGTGGAACTGTTTGTTGTGAAGTGTTTGTGCACTTCAGACTGGTTTGTGAAGGGTTCTTTCAACCCGTATTTTGTTGTTTTGAGTGCAGTTTGTTTTGCCTCATTAAACTGCAGGGGGTTGTTACCCATTTCTGCTTTCCTGCACCTGACTTCCCTGCAGCCAGTTTACGCACCTCTTACAGAAATACCACAGTGTGACATCACAGCAGCAAGATTTGTGACCTGTTGCCACAAGAAAAAGGTCAACCAGTGAAGAACAAACACCATTGTAAATACAACCCATATTCATGCTCATTTATTTTCCCGTTTGTATTTTAACCATTTGTACATCGTTACAACACTGTATATAAACATAATGACATTAGTAATGTCTTTATTCTTTTGGAACTTCTGTAAGTGTAATGTTTACTGTTAATTGTTATTGTTTATGTCACTTTTGTATATTATCTACTTCACTTGCTTTGGCAATATAAAGAAATGTTTCCCATGCCAATAACGCCCTTTGAATTCAATTGAGAGTTTTTTTTTTAAAGTAGTACGGAGCTGCGCCTCTGAATATTGTTTCTTTATCCTATGTAATGTTTTCTCAGTGAATTTGGTGGGTCTTGTCCCCTGTTCAGAGAAAGTAGTCATTGAAGTTTAGGTTTATGTCCTACATCCTGATATTACCAGGTTCTGACCACTAGACGGTGCTGTTCCTACTATTAGGTGATTTGTAAAAGGGAACGTTCACCCAAATTACATATTGCTTTCCTTACCCTGTAAGCAGTCTATGGAAAAGGTATGACAGCAGTCCATGCTTTGGTTTTGTTTACTTGGCCACTGTTTCAAATGCTAACTTTTTAGCATTTGTGGCACAAATCCACCCAATAACAGGAGCATCGCCATCTAATAGTCAGAACCTAGTAATATCAGGATATACGATGGGAAATAAAGCTAACAACTTCAATGACTAATTTATCTGAATGGGGACCCCACCAAATTCACTGAGAATGCATTATATAGAATGAAGAAGAAAAACAAAATACTCTGAGCCATACCTCTATACTACTTGTCACACAGAGAAGCGATGCGGTATACTCGCTGTAGGAATCCTCATGTCTTACTCATTGTTTAGAATTGTTTCGGGTCCAAATCGGTACTATATTTCTTGAATGTTATCATTTAAAAATGGCCAATGTAGGTGCAATCAATTAGCTACATTTCACAGAGATGAAGTTAAATTTCAACAAAATAATGTTGCAGGAACACTAAATCTTATCTGTTTTCAACTACAGAAATGATTTCAGAACAATCGGAGAAGGTGAGTGTTGAAATCCTCTTTCTTGTGCTTTTTGAGGTGGAAAGACAGAGAGAGCGCCACAGAGAGAGAGAGCGCGCCACAGAGAGAGCGCCACAGAGAGAGAGCGCCACAGAGAGAGAGCGACAGAGACAGAGAGAAAGCGACAGAGACAGAGAGAAAGCGACAGAGACAGAGAGAAAGCGATAGAGACAGAGAGAAAGCGACAGAGACAGAGAGAAAGCGACAGAGAAAGCGAGCGACAGAGAAAGCGAGCGACAGAGAAAGCGAGCGACAGAGAAAGCGAGCGACAGAGAAAGCGAGAGACAGAGAAAGCGACAGAGACACAGAGAAAGCGACAGAGAGAGAGAAAGCGACAGAGACAGAGAGAAAGCGACAGAGACAGAGAGAAAGCGACAGAGACAGAGAGAAAGCGACAGAGACCGAGAAAGCGAGCGACAGAGAAAGCGAGCGACAGAGTGAGACAGTGAGAGAGCGAGCGAGAGACAGAGAGAGATGCGGAGGAGTGCGAGTATCGACACCCCAAGGCATCTGCCCCCAGAGAATGACTCAGCGGAACACATTATCGCACAGCATCTGTCCAGACAGACTGTCACACACACGTCCAACTTTGAACGTGTTCACACGTGAAATTGAAGAACTACAACTCATCTATGGTGATGCAATAAGATCAAGGTGGATGAATCATGTCTAGAACCAGCAGATCAAAAAAATCCTACCGCAAGATAAACATGAACGATTGCGTTTGGAGTCCTCTGAGCTCATAGGCATAGATTTAACAAGCTAGTTGAAAGTCCTTGATTAAAATTTTTTTTTAAAGGCTTTTAAACCCTAATCCCAAAGTCAAATTGTCTACTGAAGGACATTTTTCCTGCTTTTAGAGAACCCACAATCTAGTCAAGTGACCTGAATGGGACCTACCGTTGAATACCCCATGGGTTGCGGTTTCATTTACCCTTGCTCACCTCTGGCCATAGGTGGCTGACGCGACAACACACGTTCAAACACACGCAGACTGTTTAGGCAGCAAACCCAGCTGCTTTTTGTGGGTCGCCCTGGCCTGTGTGTCGCCAGCGGGCACTGCCTGGGCTTTTGTTTTTTCTAGTGGCACCTGAGACCAGGGCCTCTCGGTGCCTCAACTATCCACCCATGACAGAAACACCCGGCGTAAAGCCCACATGGCTAGTCTCCTGTTTACTGTAATGCAACCCCAGCAGACGGACACGTCAGTGTACTGTGTGTGTGTGCCGCCACCCCCCCAGTGCATTCCTACGCTGTCTCTTGTCTCTTTTCGTCACAGCCAGGGATAGTCAGTGATTACATGACATGGAGGGCTGGGTTCTGCTGTTGTGGATGAATCGAGGGAATGACTTGGGTTACTGTCTGTGGCAGAGGCCCTCAGGAAATGGTGGCCCCTTGTTATATGGGAATCTAGAAAAGGAGGGAGAAGGTGACACAATTCACCCATTGAAAGCCCTTTGAAAATCCACACACAGGCAGACACACAGTTCTTTGACAACTCAACGCATACAAAAACACACAGAACAAACCAACTGTAGATCTGCAAGAACAAAAGTAACACACAGAGACGTCCCCTGCGGTGGATAATCTGACAGCATAGAGAGTGGTGGGGTGTTGTTATTCCAGCATTGTCCGCTCCACCAGACAGATCTTTGTTTAATCAACAGATAGTAGCCTAGCTTCTGTTTCCTCAACCCAAACTCTCTCTCTCTAGGGCTGGTCAATCACAAGCTTACTTTGCTGGAGGTTTCAGCACAGACAAAACTCTATGTCCACATCCCCATCTATTTCCAGCTTAGGACCACACTGTCCACGGAGGCTGAATAAATACTGCTGGACTTAACACCCTTTTCACAATTTGGCCGTTAAGGTTTACCCAGAGGACCACCGATTGGAGGAGAGAGGGGTGGTCATTAGGGGAGAGCTCAGTGGGAGAGGACAGAGGAGTAAAATGGGCGTTATGGCAGTCCTGCTGCTTCTGTAGCTCTCAGTGGCCTCTACCTGCAGTTCAGGCACATCCATCCACAGTATAGTTACACTAGTGCTTCTGGAAGCCTAATTCCCTCCGTTACCTGGCAGCTTGGCGATAAAGTGTGTGTGTGGCTTGTGATGGGCGGCAGGGTAGCCTAATGGTTAGAGCATTGGACTAGTAACTGAAAGGTTGCAAGTTCAAATCCCCGAGCTGACAAGGTACAAAATCTGTCGTTCTCCCCCTGAACAGGCAGTTAACCCACTGTTCCTAGGCCGTCATTGAAAATAAGAATTTGTTCTTAACTGACTTGCCTAGTTAAATAAAGGTAAAATAAAAAATAAAAAAATTTAAAAAATGGGGGAAAAAAGCAAGACTGCAAGGGGAATGACAACATGAGTTTGTTTGTGTCCGTATCCACAGTATGTGGCTGTGTGCTTCCAGTATGTATCATGCATGTTATATTCCTCACCGTTTACAACACGTGTATGCAAGCGAGTACTAAGTAGCAGTGTACTCATTATCATGGGTGTGATGCCTGCCTGTGGAGCCATGGGCTCATCGTGACAAGGTTTAGCCAGAAAAACAGATCTATCCCAGTGGCATAACAGTGCATACAGCAGAGCACCATCAGTTAGACCAACAGCTGTGTCTGAATATAAAACAGCCAGATTAAAAACTCTGGGGGTTTGAATAAAGTATTACTTCCTTATTTTAGCCTGCGGGCCAATAGAGTGGCGATAGGGTGACAGATCTGCAGGTCCAGTGATGGGCAGACTGATAGACGGCACCAGGGAAGCCATGAGGCGGGGCAAGGGGACATTCCGCTCCAGTTCTGTCAGTCTGACCGGGCTCTCCACTCGGCCCCTGTCCTCCAGCAGGATGGCTGTGTCCATGGTGAAGGAGGCACGCATCATCTTCTCTGCTCGACTGCCACTGACCGACTGCCAACCTGGTTGACTGCCTGCCGGATCGACTGCCTGCCTGATCGACTGTTCAAGACAAGCAAGAGAAGCTCCTCAAATCAACTGTAACAGGTCAGAAATCTCTGGGATGCTGTTTTCTGAGAAGAAGAAAAAATAAAAAACACTGTCCATTTGACAACATAGCTGTCATCTTCTCAAAAGCTAGCATTTTTACCTGAGTGTAAGAATGGAGAGAGGAAGTGATGGAGAGCCAGAGGGAGGCCCAAGATAAAACAGCTTGTCAGTATTGCTGGAGGGCCTGGTCAGGTCAAAAGTTAACACAACGTCCAAATGGCATGAGTCTGGAGCAAGAGTCTTCGAGACATGAACTTTGCGTATGGAATAACATCATAACCTGGGCATGTCAAGGTCGTGGTTATGAGAAGCCAGCCATGTTGTCGAATGGACAAGAATAGTTCTCTCAGAAAGCAGCATGCCAAAAGCAAAGGAGGGCAGGCAGCTACACAGATTGAAAGAGCGACAGAGCAGAGAGAGATGTCTCCCGATTCGCACCAACTGTCATGGATGAATATTTCACCAAAGGAGAGTGAAGCCCAGGCGACTGACTAAGATTGTGGGTAGGGAAGGGAACCTGGGTGAGATGTTTTAGGTTCAGTTCAGCGCCTCTAGCCCACATTAGAATACCAAGCAGCACAGACTCAAAAGTTTCATAGACCCCCTGACTGGAAAATACTAACACAGAATCTCACTGACAATGATGACGAGCTGTTGAAATGTCTTACATTTACATTCTTCTTAATGGTCAAGGTTAGCAATCCCTCCAGGAAGGGCCAGAAAATTGACTCCCACAGCTCCGCTAAATCAAAAGTCTTAATTCACAGCACTCATTCTCAGGAAGACTGGAAGGTCACCAAGTTCTCCTCTTATGTAATCAATCAACCTCTGTTCCTCTTTGACTGAGGGTACATTCAGAAAGGGCCCGTCCAGATGAATGACGACAAGGGGGGATCCACAACGTGAAAGAACACGATAGTGGAATGTCAAGGACCGTTTCAAATCTAAAATGTGAGCGATGACTTCAGAACATCTCTTCATTCACAACGGTCCTTTACGTCAATGGCCAGAGCAGTACAACTACTTCCATGTTTCGACGGCATTCTTGACACGTCCGCCTCATGAAATGAACAAGACTACTTGAAAGGTCGTACTGACAATAAGTCCAGAGTTACTGAATACGACACACCCCTGTAGTCCTAACGTTACCTACAGGTCTCCGACATGGCTGTCAAACGTCTGACAGCAGAGCAGACAGGGGTGTAATGAACCTGGGTGCTGAGGTCTTGACAATTTCGTTTTCTGAGGCTAACCAGTAGTAGAGGTTTATCTGTGAGGATCACAGACTGAACGCCTTCAGGAGAGACTCATCTCTCACTTAACCAGGACTCAGATTTACAGCGGGCCTCCAACGCCACTCAAATCAGGTAGGCTATCAGTTAGAGCACTTGGCCAGTGACCGAAAGGTTGGGGATTCAAATACCCGAGCCGACAAGGTGAAAAATCTGTCGATGTGCCCTTGATCAAGGAACTTAACCCTAATTTACTCCAGGGGTGCCGTACTACTATGGCCGACACTGTAAAACATTTCTTTGCACCTTGTATGTGACAATAAGCACAAAAAATATGTATGTTATCGAAACCTTCCTGTTATGCACTGACTATTACTGCACTGAACGTCTATGTAGTTACTAGGTTTCTCGAAGGGGCAATGGCTTCTACTGGCACCTTCGGGGAATAGTAATCTAAAATCACAATCACGAACTGCTAGCTGCATTGACACGCAAGCAAAGCCATCAAATTTATATTACATTTTAATCTCCAACTTCCCAGCTACGTTTACACGCTAGCAAAGCCATCACATTTACATACAAATTGTATCTCCAACTTGCCTTTGTCAACAAAACCAAAAGTCAGAAACAAGATGAATCTATAGTGCGTTTTCTGTACTGAATATTCTGTTGTCGAAGTAACAATTAAGATTGTCAGTGTTAAGAGGTCCATAAAGCCCCCTTATTGAAAGTGCTTAAAACGCTTAATGTGGTTTTAAAGAATTTAAGCCCCTTATTTTGGAAAGGATTCAGCCAACAACATGAATTCAACCCGTTATTGACGGTGATACCACAGCAAATTATGCATGTTGCCTAGTAACCAACTGGTAAAAAAAAAAGTCAAAATTCCCACCAGAGGCATCCACACATACTGTATACACACACACACACACACGCCTGCAATGTTGTTTAGTGACACAAAGGCACTGTTTCAGGATACCGGGAAGAGAGGAAGGAGATGAAATGAGTGCTTGGAACTCCATTAGAACATGGTGTAGTGGGGAAGAGAGCAACACTGTCCCCCTTTTGCCCCCGTACACTCACAAGTACTCACACAAAGGGTGTTCCCTGGTACACCTGTTCCTCCAAGGTCTGGGGTAGACAGCTGTCCTCCCTTGAACAGAGGTAACAGTGTTCCCAAAAAAGGCCCAGCTCAGCAAAGAGAGAGAAAATCGTTCCATACGCTCTCAGCAGGACCCTGTCACACAGCCCAAAGACAAGGCGCTGGAAACACCCCACACTGTCACAGCCAGCCAGAGTGAGCATGCTGATGAGCTCCGTGCACACACACACACTTGCAACCCACCCAAAACAAGCACACACTAATTAAGCCAGTCTCCCCGTGGCCATCTTCCAGTAGATATGGATTCCTCAGTTTAAACCCTACCGTAGTAAGCATTGACAGAGGGAGTCAGCGTTGCTGTTCTCTACTCCATACCGTGCGTTTGGAGAACATAGAGTTAAGGCAGGGCCATGAATCTTCAAACGGAGGTCATCCTCTCCTCTCATTTGACCGAAAAACACGCCGACCCTAAACCCTGTCATACTCTGGCCCACACACACCCCACCGCGGCGACCAGGTACATGGACTAGCTTATCGAGTTCCCGTGATGACCGTCACAGGTGACTCTGAACTCTGACCTTTCATCAGATGGGAGCGCTATGGTGTTGTGACTGCAAATGAGTGTTAACCTTTCGGACTCACCCAGACCCGAGGTGTAGATGGCCTTGACGGACTTCTTCATCTTGTACAGCACGCTGCGGTCCACATCCAGCGCCTGGAGGGAAGGAGAGGGAGGAGGTCCAGTTAGTGTCTGACCAAGGACACAATGAAAGCCACACATTCTGTAGCATTCGTGTTGCCTTGCCTTACTGACATGTCTGAATCGTTCCCACGGCTAATATTGAATGAGATCGTGTTGTTTGAGGCACATCGTCAGCTCTGGGAAACTTCTGTTTCCTAACGTTCTCTCGAGGAGAGAGTTTTTTTTTTCCTTCTTATCTTTGGCATTGATAGCGTTTATCTTGCCACAAGTCCTTGTGGACACAGGTGTGTCAGTGTGTGCCTACTATCTGTGTGTGTGTTTGTAGGTAGCAGGTGTGTGATTTGCATCTCTCTCTGTGTGTGTGTGTGTGTGTGTGTGTGTGTGCAAGGAGGAAGGGAACAACCTCCTGACTGCAGGTGATTCATTATTCAGTACGATGCTATAAATAGGCTGAATCCCAGTGTGGAGTAAGAGGGGCGAGAGAGGAGTTCAGGAGACATCCTAACAGAGCAGATAGGTGGAGCCACTCCATTATGGAGGTAGGTCAGGCTGATGAGGTCTCACACTACTAAGAAGCCTTTCCTGTAAGATGCACACACACACACACACTCTCTGACTCCAGCTGAGACCGTGCACCACTGTACCAACCAACGATTGAATGGTCTCCGGGGGATTTGGGAAATTAGTTTTGTGCTTCACCAAGAAGGTCCAGCTGGCGCCACTATGTCCTTGTTCCCAATATCACTGAATTCAACAGATCCTATCCCCCTCCCTTTGCCTCAGTCTGAATTTACTTACTGAATTGAGATTTTGATGACAGTTGAGTACCCACGCTTATTGAGCACGACCATAGACTAGTGGTCAACTTGTTGAATCCTACAATTTAGGGGGGTTCCATTTTTTGAAAATGGAAAATAAGATGAAAACATGTCAGTGAGTGAAATTCTGAAAACAGGGCTGCCGCTGACCTTAACTTGACCTCTGAGATTGGACTATAGGAAGCAAGCTTGGTTACGATGCCACTGGGCTTATTACGTGAACATGATTGACTTTAAATCCACATCCCACTTCTAGACATTTCCTACAAACCCGTTCTATCAGGAGAGAAGAAATACCATCTCTCATAAGAGCTCGTCAAATAGTCATTTTGATCCTGGCAATTAACCCCCCCCCCAAAAAAAGAGAGGAAAACAATAAAACATAAAAGCTGAAAAACACTGTCTCGTTAGCGGAACCGAATTACTCAACACAAGCGCTGACGCTAACGAGATCGCCACCTGGGTTCTCAGACTTAAATCTCAGCTCCCTGCCCACCACGAGCTGAGAGTCACACAACACAAGCCCTCTAAGATTCTCCTAAGACAGTCTACAAGCATTTGTCACAACATTCACCGCATGTGCTCCAGCTGACTGATTTAGCCAGTGGCCAGCAATTCTTTGCAGCAATTGTAGTAAACTGATGTCAGACAAACCTCCAAAAATATGGTCGATACAGATGGAGTTATCCTAACCACCCTTCCTAAATGCTGCCTTGCTGTAATTTGGTGCCAAGAGTTTCCCATTCACCGTTCTACTGTACAAATATGAGTCATGAGCCAGTCTAGCGTAAAATATATATGACTCAGATACACACAAAACCTTATAAGCTTCACAGGGACCATCTGGATTCAAAGACCGAAACAAAGTCCGGACCCCACACATACTGAAACTCTGGTTTTCAACCACACTTGAGGTATTGTTCAAAGCAAGCTATGAAACAAATGATAAATTATTTTCTGGGTCCAAAGTTCATAACATGAGATGCAGGGTTGCAAAATGTTTTTGCTCCATCCAATATCACTCTGCACTCTTCTTCCAACCATGGAAATCAGCTTCCTTAAGTAGATATTTTACCTAACCTTGAGAGGCTACTTCATGATAATACCCTAAAAGCATTTCTGCTTACCTCATCCCTCCCAAAGAATACAGCAACATTGGGACGTGGATCTTCATTGATTTCCAGTTCCTCGTTCCTTGAGAATGATACCGCCAAGCAGTGACCGAGTGAATTAAATGCCCCGTCCAGAGGAAGTTACCGCCACTATTTCGACCTAAATCCTGTTCTAGTGCGGAAATACTTGTTTAGTTCCACCCTCCTAACACCGACGTATGGCGCATATAAATATAGATTAATCTCCACCTTCCTATGTTTGCACAGCCTATACAGTCTATGGCACAGGACACAATCTGCGATTTGTGAACAAACCAAACAGCCAGGGTCAAGGGTGGCTTTGCCAATCGCTAAGGAGCACAGCACAGTGACCGGTCGCTACGACAAGGTTACGGACCATCCACTCTCCATCCTCCCACTTCTGCAACAAAATTGAATGATCAAAGATGAATTAGTTTAGCAAGAATACTGGATTTTTACCCAGCAAAGCTAGAGGCTGACTAACCTACTCACTGGACCAATAAAGCCAAGTAGCTAGCTACCGGTAACAATTAGATACTGTGGACAATTGGTTCCAAAGTTGTTTCAAGCACAAAAGTACATGTAATTAGCTAGCTAGCTACCATTCAGCTGTTTTTCTGATAACCTAATTATCTGAAGACTAAAGGTTAGGTAGTAAGTAGCTAGCTCGTAATGCAGTTAGCTAGCTCGTAATGCAGTTAGCTAGCTAACTAACAGCTGGAAGGACTTAGCTGTAATGTTTACAAGTATCCCCAATGGCTATTAGACAACCAATATAACAGTTGGTCCTAAAGCTTTTTGTAGGGAGCCAAGGAAAGCAACTATTGTCTGTGTCAGTGATGGGCACTAGCTACAATGTAAACCAATACCTTTAAGGCAATATAGCTAGCTACTAATACAATAGCCCAACTTCTTAAACATTGTTTTGATGAGTATGTTAGACCATGGTTGTCACTTGGTCAAATCATACTCTGTACCAAATGCTTTGCCTATTAATAAACATCTTACAATGTATACATATGATGCAGTCTCTATTGCACTCCACACTGCCCTTTCCCACCTGGACAAAAAGGAACACCTATGTGAGAATTCGATTCATTGAATACAGCTCAGCGTTCAACACCATCGTGCCCTCAAAGCTCATTAATAAGCTAAGGACACTGGGACTAAACACCTCCCTCTGCAACTGGATCCTGGACTTCCTGACGGGCCGCTCCCAGGTGGTAAGGGTAGGTAACAACACATCCGCCACACTGATCATCAACACAGGGGCCCCTCAGGGGTGCGTGCTCAGTCCCCTCCTGTACTCCCTGTTCACTCATGACTGCATGGTCAGGCACGACTCCAACACCATCATTAAGTTGGCTGATGACACAAGTGGTAGGTCTGATCACAGACAACGAGAAAGCCTATCGGAAGGAGGTCAGAGACTTGGCCGTGTGGTGCCAGGACAACAACCTGTCCCTCAACGTAACCAAAACGAAGGAAATTATTGTGGACTACAGGAAAAAGAGGACAGAGCACGCCCACATTCTCATTGACGGGGCTGCAGAGGAGCAGGTTGAGAGTAGAGGTCGACCGATTATGATATTTCAACGCCAATACCGATACAGATTATTGGAGGACCAAAAAATGCCTATACCGATTAAATCGGACGATTCTTTTAAATGTATTTGTAATAATGACAATTACAACAATGCTGAATTAACACTTATTTTAACATAATACATGAATAAAAATCAATTTAGCCTCAAATAAATAATGAAACATGTTAAATTTGGTTTAAATAATGCAAAAACAAAAAGTGTTGGAGAAGGAAAAGTGCAATGTGTGCCACCGCTAACTAGCTAGCCATTTCACATCGGTTACACCAGCCAGTAGGCTGATGGGCTTGAAGTCATAAACAGCGCTGTGCTTGCGAAAAGCTGCTGGCAAAACGCACGAAAGTGCTGTTTGAATGAATGCTTACGAGCCTGCTGCTGCCTACCATCGCTCAGTCAGACTGCTCTATCAAATCATAGACTTAATTATAATAACACACAGAAATACGATCCTTTGATCATTAATATGGTCGAATCCGGAAACTATCATTTCGAAAATAAAACGTTTATTCTTTCAGTGAAATACGGAACCGTTCAGTATTTTATCTAACGGGTGGCATCCCTAAGTCTAAATATTCTTGTTACATTGCACAACCTTCAATGTAACTTTCTAGCAAATTAGTTAACAATAAGCTAAGCTGCCCAAACCGTTGCATATACCCTGACTTTGAGGGACGGCCAGGTCTTGGTAGATTTGCGGTGGTCTGATACTCCTTCCATTTCAATATTATCGCTTGCTCAGTGCTCCTTGGGATGTTTAAGCTTGGAAAATCTTTTGCATTTATACGGAGACTTGATTACACACAGGTGGATTGTATTTATCATCATTAGTCATTTAGGTCAACATTGGATCATTCAGAGATCCTCACTGAACTTCTGGAGAGAGTTTGCTGCACTGAAAGTAAAGGGGCTGAATAATTTTGCACGCCCAATTTTTCAGTTTTTGATTTGTTAAAAAAGTTTGAAATATCCAATAAATGTCGTTCCACTTCATGATTGTGTCCCACTTGTTGTTGATTCTTCACAAAAAAATACAGTTTTATATCTTTATGTTTGAAGCCTGAAATGTGGCAAAAGGTCGCAAAGTTCAAGGGGGCCGAATACTTTCTCAAGGCACTGTATATGCAGGTTTAAAAATATATACTTCTGTGTATTGATTTTAATAAAGGCATTGGTGTTTACAGTTAGGTACACATTGGAGCAACGATACGCACCACATCGATTACATGCAATGCAGGACACGCTAGATAAACTAGTAATATCAACCACCATGTGTAGTTAACTAGTGATTATGATTGATTGTTTTTTTTAAGTTTAATAAGTTTAATGCTAGCTAGCAACTTACCGTGGCTTCTACTGCATTTGCGTAACAGGCAGTCTCCTCGTGGAGTGCAATGTAATCAGGTGGTTAGAGCATTGGACTAGTTAACTGTAACGTTGCAAGATTGGATCCCCCGAGCTGACAAGGTGAAAACCTGTCGTTCTGCCCCTGAACAAGGTAGTTAACCCACCGTTCCTAGGCAGTCATTGAAAATAAGAAGAATGTTTTCTTAACTGATTTGCCTAGTTAAATAAAAAGGTACAAAAAAATAAAATAAAAATATATAAATATTTACAAATCAGAGCCCAAAAATACAGATTTCGATTGTTAAGAACTTGAAATGGCAGTAATTTAAAATAAAAAATAAAATATAAAAAAAACACAAAAATCGTCCATTCCGATTAAATCGGTCGACCTCTAGTTGAGAGCTTCAAGGTCCTTGGTGTCCACATCACAAACAAACTAACATGGTCCAAGCACACCAAGACAGTCGTGAAGCGGGCACGACAAAAAGCTATTCCCCCTCAGAAGACTGAAAAGATTTGGCATGGGTCCTCAAGAGGTTGTACAGCTGCACCATTGAGAGCATCCTGACTGGTTGCATAACTGGTATGGCAACTGCTCGGCCTCCAACCTCAAGGCACTACAGAGAGTAGTGCGAACGGCCCAGTAAATCACTGGGGCCAAGCTTCCTGCCATCCAGGACCTCTATACCAAGCGTTGTCAGAGGAAGGCCCTAAAGAAATGGTCATAGACTCCAGCCAAGTCTAGGTCCAAGAGGCTTCTAAACAGCTTCTACCCCCAAGCCATAAGACTCCTGAACATCTAGTCAAATGACGACCCAGACTACTCGCATTGCACCCCCCCCCCGCACCACTGCCACTCTGTTGTCATCTATGCATTGTCACTTTAATTAACTAACTCTACCTACATGTACATACAACCTCAACCAACCGGTGCCCCCGCACATGGACTCTGTAACAGCACCACCCTATATAGATTGTTATTTTCTATACTGCTGCTCTTTAATTACTTGTTACTTTTATCTCTTATTCTTATCCATTTTTTCAAAACTGCAGGGGCTCGTAAGTAAGCATTTGACTGTAAGGTCTACCTACACCTGTTGTATTCGGCGCATGTGACAACATCACGTAATTCTACTGTATGTTCCTTGTCATTAACTCCATCCTGATATTACACTGTTGATGTGTATGGAGTACAAAGGTTACTAGTTAGCTTGTATTCCCCGAACAAAAACACCAGTGTTCCTGTAACAGAATGTGGGTACTGAAATTATAGCCAGAGGAGGAAATGGTGGCTTGTCAGAGCACAGACATGTTTCTAATTTCAGTGGTGCTCATGAGGACCCATTAGGGGCGCAACTTTCACTGGGGACGGGGTGGACATGACCCCCCCCCCACATTCTAACATTTTTATTATTGCACTGTGATACAAAAAAGCTGCATCTGTGTACTTTAGGACCATGTGGACGCCTCAGAGTAGTCGGCTAGGCTGTTTGTCGGTTTCAGCCACTGTGTGGACACCACAGAGCGTGCGGACAGGCCGTGTGAAGGCAAAGCTTCTGACCAGCACGGTGCTGCTGTCTCTGTGTTGCACTTTTTCTCAGAGTTAAAGCAAGCAAAGCAGAAACTGGCTACTCTTTATTTGACTGATGTAGCTGGCAAGGTAACTGATATTCCCAGTGCTGAGCTAGTAGTGTAACTGACATGTTATGGTAGCTAGTGTTTCATCCCCTCTCGACTTCAGTTCTGTCTGAAGAGAATTAACTAGCTCCGTAGCTAATTTGGCATTGGTCCTCAGATCCTCAAAAGGTTTGACAGCTGCACCATCGAGAGCATCCTGACGGGTTACATCACTGCCTAGTATGGCAACTGCTCGTCCTCAGACCGCAAGGCACTAGAGGGTAGTGCGTATGGCCCAGTACATCACTTGGGCCAAGCTTCCTGCCTTCCAGGACCTCTATATCAGGTGGTATCAAAATTGTCAAAGACTCCAGCCACCCTAGTCATAGACTGTTCTCTCTGCTACCACACGGCAATCGGTACCGGAGCACCAAGTCTAGGACCAAAAGGCTTTTCAACAGCTTCTACCCCAAAGCCATAAGACTCCTGAACAGCTTCTACCCCAAAGCCATAAGACTCCTGAACAGCTTCTACCCCAAAGCCATAAGACTCCTGAACAGCTTCTACCCCAAAGCCATAAGACTCCTGAACAGCTAATCAAATGGCTACCCAGACTATTTGCATTGCACCCCCCACCTTTTACACCACTACTACTCTGTTATTATCTATGCATAGTCACTTTAATAACTCTACCTACATGTACATATTACCTCAATTAACTTGACACCGGTGCCCCCCTGCACATTAGCTCTGTACCGGCACCCCTGTATATAGCCTCGCTATTGCTGTTTACTGCTGCTCTTTAATTATTTGTTATTCTTATCTCTTAATTTTTTGTGTGTGTATTTTCTTGAAACTGCACTGTTGGATAAGGCCTTGTAAGCAAGCATTTCGCTGTTGTAGTCGGCGCATTTGACCAATAAAATTGGATTTGATTCCCTACTTGTCACACCTACAAGGTATAAAACAACTCTACAGACTTCACTGTCATGGTGCAGTCAGAACACAACATTGATGATGAATGCATACAGATGTGTTTGAATGCCCCGTCATGTTCATATCATCTCAGACAAATTAGTGCAGTGTAAAACCATCTTATAGACCATCCTATATGCCAATGGAACAGAATATCAGGCACTCAGAAATGTTGTTCCTCTGCTGGAGGTGTAAAACACAAAAAAGGGGACATACAGTATTTGCATGATATGTTGTAATCATGAAGGATGGGTGAATTCTGGCAAAGAACATGTTATTTTATCTCAGCATGTCTACAGATTCTCCCTGTTTATGTTTGCTTGGAAATGTTGATATTGGCGACTTTTCAGAAGAAACTGTGTAACTTAGAATTTATAGTGGCTAAGAAACGCATTGCTATTAATTGGAAGGTTGGTTATCCTCTCACAATGTTACAAAGGATGGCAGAAATGTCAATTTATGCATCACTAGATTTGATTTATTACAAGATTAAGGGTGTACTGTGCAACGTTCACATGGTCTTGGTGCCTTATATGGAATTTACTGTATTACAAAAAGGGTCTGTATTGAAAAGCAGATTTTTGTTGTTGAGCAGACGCAAATAGTTTTTTTTTTCCCTCCATGGCACACGAGACACCGGTGTGATTTGCGCTGTCTCAGAGGACTAATCCATTGAGGCCACGAGGTTCCCTCAGTCCAAGAATAAGTGGATTGTGGCTCAGATGCACAAGGCACGTCTCTCTCCAGAATTCGCTCTCTCCCGCCATTTCGTGGGTAGTCATTGTGTGCATTGTTTGTGATGTCCATCAAGTCCCCATTACATACATCACTAATCGTAGCCTACATTTACCATTTATTCCCATCATTTCTAATCTGCAAAGTTTGTTTCGTTACAGTAATTTCTGTTAATGCATACAATATATCATTACTATTATTATTATAATAATAGACATTTATTCTCATTGTCAGGGTGGACATGTGTTTTGCAGGACAACCTATGCTACATTTGTGAGAAACAAATTTGTTGATTTCATTTCTGAGTTATCAATTTATTCATTGTCTTGTGTTTGAAACGCTCCTATCAATGTTGAGTAAAGACGCACACCTGATTACACATATAGAAGGACGAGTGTCTCCTGACCCCTCCTGTCTGAACCTCCAGTATTTATGCTGCAGTAGTTTGTGTGTCGGGGGGCGAGGGTCACTTTGTTTTTTTCTGGAGTACTTCTCTTGTCTTATCTGGTGTCCTGTGTGAATTTAAGTATGCACTCTAATTCTCTCCTTCTCTCTCTCTCTCTCTCTCTCTCTCTCGGAGGACCTGAGCCCTAGGACCATGCCTCAGGACTACCTGGCATGAGGACTCCTTGCGGTCCCCAGTCCACCTGGCCGTGCTGCTGCTCCAGTTTCAACTGTTCTGCCTGCGGCTATGGAACCCTGACCTGTTCACCGGAAGTGCTACCTGTCCCAGACCTGCGGTTTTCAACTCTCTAGAGACAGCAGGAGCAGTAGAGATACTCTGAATGATCGACTATGAAAAGCCAACTGAGATTTACTCCTGAGGTGCTGACTTGCTGCACCCTCGACAACTACTGTGATTATTATTATTTGACCACGCTGGTCATTTATGAACATTTGAACATCTTGGCCATGTTCTGTTATAAACTCCACCCGGCACAGCCAGAAGAGGACTGGCCACCCCTCAGCCTGGTTCCTCTCTCGGTTTCTGCCTAGGTTTTGGCCTTTCTAGGGAGTTTTTCCTAGCCACCGTGCTTCTACACCTGCATTGCTAGCTGTTTGGGGTTGTAGGCTGGGTGTCTGTACAGCACTTTGAGATATCAGCTGATGTAAGAAGGGCTATATAAATAAATTGGATTTACATAGCCAGCACGCAAATGTAGGCCTCTAAAAATGTGCCCATTTGGGGATGTCTGATGGTATTTCTGATCGTCTTAACTCACCGCCACAAATTAGCTGTGGAGATTATCAAAGTAATTTTCCCTTCACCTCAAACAGCAAGTTCACAAAGTCTGTTTTTAGAATCAATTGAGAATGACAATAGTTCCTCAAAGTATTTGAACAATATTTCCAGCTCACTCACTTTCAATAACCACTCAGTAGGAAAGGGAAAATGTGATCCTCTGATCCAGTGGAAACATCATAAAATACCTGATGACTTCTAATCCCTTGCACAAACAGTCTGCAGCGGTGTCTGTACCGACCCAGTTGATAGTTGATCAAATGTTTCAAGAGTGTTGAAGACAGGTCATGCGTAGCCAATATATATATTTATTTATTTATAAAAAATAAAATAAATTCTGGATATTTTTGATCTGCAGGCTGCAATGTTTTTGTGTTGGCTTTATGTAGGTTATTATTACATAGTTGGCAATGGCAATGGCAATAAAAGTGACTTATAGATTTGGATACATTTTAATTTAGATAGAATGTAGAAA
The DNA here is from genome assembly GCF_036934945.1 of Oncorhynchus masou masou. Taxonomy (NCBI): domain Eukaryota; kingdom Metazoa; phylum Chordata; class Actinopteri; order Salmoniformes; family Salmonidae; genus Oncorhynchus; species Oncorhynchus masou. Next base: position 38,889,837 of record NC_088243.1, read on the forward strand.
CCACAGACAATGATTGAGATACAAAAGACTATTATAAATGAAATGACTCTTCCATGAAAATGTGCACATGAAAATCATAATTGGCAAGCAGATTGGTAGAAATGTGAAGATAAATTAGCATTCCGAATGGAAAAGGTTGCCGACCGCTGGTGTATCCTATTACCGGCAACTTCAGGAGCATAACGGCAGGATCTGCGAAGTAACCAGTAACAGCGTGAGGAGGGTCAGGAAAAGGTTATCTTGATCTCCATCTCACGAGAGTCATTATTACTTAATCAAACATTGTGCTTAAAGCATTAAACAAGTTCAATACATACAGTTGATTTTATTTAAAAAACAGTGTGTCTATGGAAAAATACACATCTTAACATTTTAAGTGAACTCTACTTCACCTACTCTAGTTCACCTCGGTGGCTTAGGGATTTTAGCAGGGTTGGACAATTATGGAGGGTGACCCGATTAGCCTTTTTTTGGGGGGAGAGAGAGAATCCTCTCTTTTCTGGGCATGTGTGAGTTACGTTATTTACAGTGACATAGGCCTACCTTCACAATAAGCTACTCAAATAAAATGTGCACACTGTTTTTCTGGACAAACTTCGGTGAGGCTAAATTGTTGGTGTCTGTTGACCCCTAAACACAAAACACAAAGGTGGAGTTCATGAATAGTCTCATTGTTGGTCTTTCATGGATCAATGGATAGCCTAAATTCTATGAGCTTGACAATGACGTTCATGCTTTCTCCATGGAGAGGAAAGTGTCTGGCCATGGTTTCACTTCTGTGGCAATGCAGAGCAGATGGGGGCTGGGATGGGTAGCCTTAGAGAAAATGGCATATTGGTGGGGGGGGGGATACCTAGTCAATTTCACAACCGAATGCAATCAACCCAAAATGTGTCTTTCGCATTTAACCCAACCCCTCTGAACCAGAGAGGTGCAGGGGCTGCCTTCATCAACGTACACATCATCGGTGACCAGGGAGCAGTTGTTGCTAGGGGTTAACAGCCTTGCTCAAGGGCAGAACTGCAGATTTTTCCACCTTGCCGGCTCGGGGATTCGAACCAGCAACATTTGGTGCTTTTCCGATAGGATAGAATGTTACTCTGCGAAACACAGAAAGTGCAAAACTGAGGGATGAACTGAACAAATATAGAATTTCTAAGATTTTACTGAGTTAAAGTTCGTAGAAGCAAATCAGTCAATTTAAATACATTTATTAGGCCCTAATCTATGGATTTCACATGACTGGGAAAACAGATCGGCATCTGTTGGTCAAGGATCCCGTAAAAATAAAAGTAGGAACGTGGATCAGAAAACCAGTCAGTATCTGGTGTGACCACCATTTGCCTCATGCAGCGTGACATCTAATTTCGCATTGAGTTGATCAGGTTGTTGACTGAGGAACCGGCTACAATCTAGCACCTTAGAGGATGCTGCCCTATAGACATGGAATCACAGGTCACTTTGATAATGGAACACGAGTCACTTTAATAACTGTATTCTATTCCACTGTATTTTAGTCAATGCCACTCCGACATTGCTCATCCTAATATTTATATATTTCTTAATTCCATGATTTACTTTTAGATGTGTGTGTATTGTTAGATACCACTGCACTGTTGGAGCTAGGAACATGCATTTCGCTACATCCACAATCATTTCTGCTAAATATATAGTACCAGTCAAAAGTTTGGACACACACTCATTCAAGGGTTTCTCTTTATATTTACTATTTTCTACAATGTAGAATAATAGTGAAGACATCAAAACTATGAAATCATGTTGTAACCACACAAAAAAAGCGTTAAATAAAAAAAATGTTGTATTTTAGATTCTTCAAAGTAGCCACCCTGTGCCTCGAGAGCTTTGCACACTTGGTATTCTCTCAACCAGCTTCACCTGTAATGCTTTTCCAACAGTCTTCAAGGAGTTCCCACATATGCTTAGCACGTTGGCTGCTTTTACTTCACTCTGCGGTCCAACTCATCCCAAACCATCTCAATTGGGTTGAGGTCAGGTCATTGTGGATGCCAGGTCATCTGATGCAGCACTCCATCATTCTCCAACTTGGTCAAATAGCCCTTACACAGCCTGGAGGTGTGTTGGGTCATTGTACTCTAAAAAACAAATGATAGTCCCACTAAGCACAAATCAGATGGGATGGCATATTGCTTCCGAATACTGTGGTAGCCATGCTGATTAAGTGTGCCTTGAATTTTAAATAAATAGAGCCTCCAGCAAAGCCCCCCACACAAATCCCTCCTCCTCCTCCATGCTTCATGGTGGGACCTACACATGCAGAGATTATCCATTCACCTATTCTGTGTCTCACAAAGACACAGCATTTGGAACAAGAAATCTCACATTTGGACTCATCAGACCAAAGGACAGATTTCCACCGGTCTAATGTCCATTTGCTCATGTTTTGGTCTAAGCAAGTCTCTTATTATAATTGGTTTCCTTTAGGAGTGGCTCCTTTGCAGCATTTCAACCATGAAGGCCTGACTCACACAGTCTCCTCTGAACAGCTGATGCTGAGATGGGTCTGTTACTTGAACTCTGTGAAGTATTTATTTGGCCTGCAATATCTGAGGTGCAGATAACTCTAATGAACTTATCTTCTGCAATAGAGGTAACTCTGGGTATTCCTTTCCTCTGGCCATCCTCATGAGAGCCAGTTTCATCATAGCGCTTGATGGTCTTTGCGACTGCACTTGAAGGAAGTTCTTGACATTTTCTGCACTGACTGACCTTCATATTTTAAAGTAATGATGGACTGTCATTTCTCTTCGCTTATTTGAGCTGTTCTTGCCATAATATGGACTCTGTCTTTTACCAAATAGGGCTACCTTCTATAGACCACCCCTACCTTGTCACAACACAACTGATTGGCTCAAAAGATTAAGTAAAGAAATTCCTAAAAATGTACTTTTAACAAGGCACACCTGTCAATTGAAATGCATTCCAGGTGACTACATCATGAAACTGGTTGAGAGAATGCCAAGAGTGTGCAAAGCTGTCATCAAGGCAAAGGGTGGCTACTTTGAAGAATCATGCTTTTGTTTACTACACGATTCCATGTGTTATTTCATTGTTGATGTCTACACTATTATTCTACAACGTAGAAGAAAAAAAACAACTTTCAAACTTGAATGAGAAGCTGTATCCAAACCTTTGACTGGTACTTTATATGTATGTAACCAACACATTTTGATTTGATGAACATGGCAAAGTGAAAGCCTGCTCCAGAGCACTCAGGACAACAACCCTAAGAAAACTGCCAAGGCAAAGTAGGCCCTTCTCCCCCGATTGCTCAGTTTGTCCTGGTGGCCAGCTCTAGGAAGTGTATTGGTGGTTCCAAACTTTTTCCATTTAAGACTGATGGAGGCCACTGTGTTCTTGGGGACTTTCAATGCTGCATAATGTTTTTGGTACCCTTCCCCAGGTCTGTGCCTCGACAAATTCCTGTGTCGGAGCTCTACGGACAATTCCTTCGACCTCATGGCTTGGTTTGTTTCTCTGACATGCACTGTCAACTGTGGGACCTTATATAGACAGGTGTGTGCCTTTCAGAATAATGTCCAATCAATTTAATTTACCACAGGTGGACATCAATTTGTAGAAACATGTCAAGGATGATCAAAGGAAACAGGATGCACCTGAGCTCAATTTAGAGTCTCATAGCAAAGGGTCTATATAGTTACATAAATAAAAGGTTAAACATTTTTTTGCAAACATTTCTAAAAAAAAACATTTTTATTTTGTCATTATGGGGTATCGCGTGTAGACTCATGAGAAACATTTTTTCATCTAATCCATTTTCGAATAAGGCTGAAACGTAACAAAATGTGGGAAAAGTCAAGGGGTCTGAATATTTTCCGAATGCACTGTAGATGCTCCTAAAAACCAATGTGGACATGGGAGAGGTGGAGATTGCAGTGCAACAAGCGTCAAAAACAGAACCAAGCTCTATTTTAGCGCCGAGCTACGCAGACCTGCGCAAGAATTTTAGATGAAACCATTGAATAACATGCATGTGTAAATGTATTTTGCAATGCGAGCAGTGTGGTCAGCATGTAACACACAAAGCCCATCAACCAGCATCATGCCTCAGCAGACACTTTCAATCTGGAGAGAGTGTTCTGTCAGGAAAACTGGGCGAGTGCACGGGGACAGACGGAGTCATAAACCAAGCCCGGCTGAACACGACAACACAGCCCTCAATCATTCTCCCACACTCACTCTCCCTCGCTCAGAAGGATTCATCTCACTGAGGCATTCGCCATCCGAGCACTGAAAGAAAATACAAATAATCACAGTTCACCAGGATCTAGGCCGTTCTTTTGTATGTCTTGCTGTTTGAAGCAGCCGTTGTTAAAATTAGAGGCTTTTAACCTAAAGAGTAGGGAACAAGAAGGGATTTCCACAACTGGCCACTGTACCACAGCATGAGAGGACAACGCTGGGCCTTCTTACACCCCACGCAGATTATCTCAGAATCGTCTCCAAGATAAAACACTAAATGAAAAACTCAGCACATAGGGATGAAGATTTCAGTTCCTCTACTGGTATTGACGATGACCTTGCTTGAGTCGAGTCGATAGAGTGAAATAACGACAGTCTTAATTCATGACATCAGGCACCATCTGGCTCTCTCCAATCTGGAGACTAACACCATTGAGCCTGTAGGGTCGTCACCGGGGCGATGGAGTCCCAGTAATACTTCCCAGGACACAGAGAGGGTTAAGGTTTCAAAGCTCTTCATCAATTCAAATAGATTCACTCCAAATTTACAACGCATCGTCGTCAGAAAACAGCCGGCCCCCAGAGTCAGATGACAAACAGCTACAGCATCAAGTTGTTGCAAGCCATGTTATTCCAGAGAGAGTTGAGTATAAAAAAATATATGTTTTTATAATTTCTTAAGATATTGCAATAATAGATTTCTGAATTAAGTCACCAGTCTAACCTGGAAACTGAGCCAATGGACGACATACTTGGGGTTCTCACAATTTGGTTTATTACAAATCACAATTACCCAAACACTTCTTGAACAAATGGAACATTAGACTTTAAGATAACACGAAAAGATGGACACACATCTTATTTTAAGCCTTTACAAGTAAACCCAAGTGACCATATTGCAAACCCATTTCCCCAAACCACACTAACATCCTCTCTGGCTGCACTACCATCCCACTTCCCTCCTGCCTGTCAGTGTCACCGCCATAACGAGAGAAAAACGCCAATTCCTGCCAGCCAGACATTAACCCCAGAATGGCTGACCAACACAGGCCCCCACATCTGCTGTCTGGGCCTGGTTTAGCTCAGAGCTAGGAAGGTGAGGCAAGGCCTTATACCTAAAGCACTTGCCTTACATTATCCAAGGTCTCCCAAACCAAAACATGGACAGAAATTAGGGTCATTCATTGCGGTTTGTGAACATTTTTAGAAGTAGTTTCCTTAAAATGTATGTGTATTTTTAGGCCATGATATCATCACATTGGCTAGATTGTCAAAACCCAGAGATATTTTTATTTTTTTACCTAGACACAAACTGAATCCTTCTGCTGCTATCGTTCGCTACATACTTCAAGTCTGAGACTGCAATCACTAAAGTCGGTTGTGGTGAAAACAAAAATGAAGGGTGTGGTAGAAAAAGTAATCAGGGATTGGATCATCTCTAACCAATCAGAGTATCGAAGCCAGTGACCCATTTTCTAAACGTCAATTTACTACAGAGTTTCTAAACCCAGAAGCGCAACATCGCGAGAATTCCAAGAACGCTTGCGAAAGAGACCAACCAGACCAGGATTTGGGAAGTCAATGAGAAAAATAAATAATATATTCCTTAGTTGTTTAATTTTCTTAAAAAAGGTACAACCTACATTTGAGCCAATGTCTGAAGTAGTTGAACATGTTATTACTACAACCTTGCGAAAGTGACAGAATTACACGGTTTCATTTGTCAAAAACAGCTTTATATCATAAAAAGTGCCTTTGATTTGATGGCCTTCACATGCGCAGTTCGGCGTGAGACGGCCATTAGACCAGATGTTTCTGTGCATGAGCTAGCCAACATCGCCTCAGAGAGTGATCTGGGATTTCTATTGGAGAAGCAATTTCTGCCTATATACATACTGTACTGTCTTTGGATTTTACTAACGTGTGTTTTGGCCCAACCCATTGGCCTCTGGAACCAATCAGACTATCTAGAATGCACAGTACCGGTCAAATGTTTGGACACACCTATTCATTCAAGGGTTTTTCTTTATTTTCTACATTCTAGAATAATAGTGAAGACATCAAAACTATGAAATAGCACATGGAATCGTGTTAAACAAATCAAAACAGATTTTATATTTGAGATTCTTCAAAATATCCATAATGTCTTGACAGCTTTGCACACTTGCCACTCTCTCAACCAGCTTCATGAGGTAGTCACCTGGAATGCATTTCAATTAACAGATGTGCCTTGTTAACCTCTCTGGGATATGTGGGACGCTAGAGAAAATGCAGAGCGCCAAAGTGGTGTGGGGGCTGTGCTTTGGCAAAGTGGGTGGGGTTATATCCTTCCTGTTTGGCCCTGTCCAGGGGAGTCCTCGGATGGGGCCACAGTGTCTCCTGACCCCTCCTGTCTCAGCCTCCAGTATTTATGCTGCAGTGTGTCGGGGGGCTAGGGTCAGTTTGTTATATCTGGAGTACTTCTCCTGTCCTATTCGGTGTCCTGTGTGAATCTAAGTGTGTGTTCTCTAATTCTCGACCTTCTCTCTCTCTTTCTCTCTCTCGGAGGACCTGAGCCCTAGGACAATGCCCCAGGACTACCTGACATGACTCCTCCTTGCTGTCCCCAGTCCACCTGGCCGTGCTGCTGCTCAGTTTCAACTGTTCTGCCTTATTATTATTCGACCATGATGGTCATTTATGAACATTTGAACATCTTGGCCATGTTCTGTTATAATCTCCACCCGGCACAGCCAGAAGAGGACTGGCCACCCAACATAGCCTGGTTCCTCTCTAGGTTTTGGCCTTTCTAGGGAGTTTTTCCTAGCCACCGTGCTTCTACACCTGCATTGCTTGCTGTTTGGGGTTTTAGGCTGGGTTTCTGTACAGCACTTTGAGATATCAGCTGATGTACGAAGGGCTATATAAATAAATTTGATTTGGATTTGAAATTCAAGTAAATTACTATAAAAATCTAACTTTCATTAAATCCCACATGCAGGAAAGCAAATTAAAGCTACACTTGTTGTGAATCCAGCCAACATGTCAGATTTCAAAAAGGATTTTCGGCGAAAGCAAACAACGCTATTATCTGAGGATAGCGAGACCATATTTCAACCCTGCAGGCGCGACACAAAACACAGAAATAAAAATATAAATCATGCCTTTGACGAGCGTCTTTTGTTGGCACTCCAATATGTCCCATAAACATCACAAATGGTCCTTTTGTTCGATTACTTCCGTCCATATATATATCCAAAATGTCAATTTATTTGGCGCGTTTGATCCAGAAAAACACCGGTTCCAACATGCTCAACTGCCAAAACATTTCAAACTACTTTTGTAATACAAAAAGGTTAACATAAATAGATACAATTGAAGACTGGATGATCTGTGTTCAATACAGGAAGAAAATAAACTGAAGCATGCTTTCTGGTCACGCGCCTCTAACTAACAGTACACTTCAAGTGACCCTCATTCAAGATGGCCATACTTCTTCACTACACAAAGGAATAACCTCAACCAATTTCTAAAGACTGTTAACATCCAGTGGAAGCTATAGGAACTGCAAGAAGGTCCCTTAGAAATCTAGATTCCAATGAAAACCCATTGGAAAGAGAGTGACCTCAAAAAAACGGTTTGTACTTGGGGTTTCGCCTGCTAAATAAGTTCTGTTAAACTCACAGACATGATTCAAACAGTTTTAGAAACTTGTCACCACCCCCTGTCACCAAGCATGTGAAATATATTTTTGATTTGTTTAACACTTTTTTGGTTACTACATGCTTCCATGTGGTATTTGATAGTTTTGATGTCTTCACTATTATACAATTTACAAAATAGTAAAAAAAAAAAAAAAAACAATGAATTAGTAGGCATGTCAAAACTTTTGATGGTACTGTATTTCCATTCTAGGAATCATATGGGAGTAAACATAGACCCAGACTCATTGTGGAGGAGAAACTAACGTCAGTGGTTGTGGCATATCATTTGGCCGAAGCAATGACTTTGGGTAGCTAGGCAAACATATTTCATGTCCACAGCTGATTCCAAGGCCCTCGAAAAGGCGAGGGGAGTTGGAACTGGGCAAGAAGAGTAAAAAGAGAAAATGTTTTGGTCAATAAGGGACATGAGAAAGATAATTTGACAATCCAGGACAATATGCTTTCCACTCCCAGAGATGAGACTAATCAATGCCAGGATTAGATTAGTTACACAGACTAAAAAGCATTCCTAGATGCTTGCATATCGGATAGTGTCAGGGACGACCCGGACTCATTGTTCTCGTCACGGAACTATTTGATGACCGGAATATCTAGCAGCCGGAACCCCACCGCGACAGACTTCCACCCAGAGAAAACAAAGCAGTTGTGTGGATTAAAGAGTGCCAACCCCACACAGCCAGCTCTCGTAGTCTGGCCTCAGACTAGTAGTCGGTCAGCCTCGCTGCCACACCTTCTTTGAACTGCCGAGGATCATGGAAGGGAGTAGGGAGGGACACCCACACGTCTGGTTCCCATCTGGTGTCAATATATTACACGTCACCGACTCCACCCCCAATCCCCCCCCCCCATGCTGGAGTCATACAAGGAAACAGTCTGACACAAATTGAGACAGTGCCAAGAAAGGAGGCAGTCTGGGGTAATTATCTAATTCATTGAGGGGGGGGCTTGATTCTAATCCAAGTTTTATAGAGGCACCAGATGTTAAAGTCAAAACAAACACCCTGAAAAGAAGAGGGGGGGGGGTCTGCTGGGCCTGGGAAGCAGTGTTTTTGCAATAGGGTTTACTTTACACCACCCTGGTCTCTGTGAAAGAAGAGAAATTCTGTGTGCCATGTGAGAGACCTGACACACTGTGCTCCAACACTCATTTCACTACTGTGTTCAAACCTCCCCCTCCTGAAGGTGGCAGTTAAAGTACACAGTAGAGTGTCTCTCTCCTGGAAGTCTTTACAGAAGCTACTTGCTACCTCTTAGCTGTTGCTGCAAGTCATATTTCAGGAAATTGGAGCAAGACTGGGGGGGGGAATTAAACGGGGCAGAGAGAGGTCTGGTTAATGATGTCTCTATGTGCAGCCATGACTCTGGGGAGTAGGCAGAGCCCATTACTGTGACTGCTGAGGTGGACAGACCTCCTCCTCCCTAATGGTGCCCTCTTTGAATGTGCTTCACCTGCCACGTCAGACCGGCCAGTTGGGATCACAGCAGGGGTGCAGTCACTCAATGGCAAGCAGGCAGCTACTCTAGTTACCTTGGATGCGAACACGCAATTGCATGCACGTACACTCAAATAGAGATGCATTTGAGCGAGGGGGGGGTGGGTTTACTTTCAGACTTTGGTTGTCAGTTCAACGATGTTTCCTCCGACACATTGGTGCAGCTGGCTTCACGGTTAATCGGGTGGGTGTTAAGAAGCGCGGTTTGACGGATCATATTTCAGAAGACACACGACTCGACTTTTCGGGTTCGGGAAAGACGAACTCAACAGTGTAACTCCAATGCCAGAGTGTGCAAAGCTGTCAAGGCAAAGGGTGGTTACTTTGAAGAATCTAAAAATATATTTTGATTTGTTTAACACTTTTTTTAGTTACTACATGAGTCCATGTGTTATTTCGTAGTTTTGATGTAAAAGAATGAGAAACCCTTGAATGACTACGTGTACAAACTCGACTGGAACTGTATTAAAAAAAATGTTTTAAAAAAAGGCACTCGCACATCTGAGCCATCTGTATTTGCAGGTGAATGGTAACAGTGGATGTCATAAGGTGAATTCACCAATTTGTAAGTTGCTCTGGATAAGAGCGTCTGCCAAATGACGTAAATGTAATGTAAAGTTTAATAAAATTAGGGGAAAAAAAAAAACGCTGCTCTTCAATAAGCTTTATGTATCGGCCTCACAGCCTTCGTCAAAGCTCTGACTGTGAAGCCGATACGTAAAGCCTCTTTAAGAGCAGTGTTACTATCAACAGCAGTTTCTTTTTTTTTTCTCACTGTAATAATTTTATAAAAATGACCGCAAAGGCATGTACATACACAAACATCCCCCTTGTATAGGTTAATGACTGAAGTGTGTAGTTGAGAACGTGTGAAAGCAGGCAGGAGACGAAAGGAGCTGCCTTGTGGTAAAGCTATTCAGCGCTCTAGAGAATAAGACTGATGTCATTTAACAATTGAAATGCCTGGCAGACGAGTCCGGCCCTAAACAGGTGCGCGCCTGTGAAGCAGCGTACTGAGCAAAGGAAACAGCGCAGCCTACTTCCATTTCCCTGTGTGCGTTACGGCCTCAGCTCTATGCAATCACTGTATGTGATTTGGATGAGAAATAAAAGGGGGGGAAAAAACAACCTTTCAAGCACTTCATTCACAACTTTGAGCAATTTGGAGCAACTAAGTCAATATTTGAATAGGCCTGTGAACCATTAAGGGGACCACTAACAAGCTGTGGTTCCGGTGTTTAACACAGAGCAGTAATACATGCAGTCAGCCTAGGCGGGGGGGGCTGTGGAAAAGTCCGCCCGCTCAAAGAGTCAGTGTCTTCACTGGGCATATTATGGTGGCTAGGAGTGTTTAAAGAGCCAAGCGGAGGAAGGTTAGCAAAGAGAAGGGAGAAAACAGCTCTCTCTCTCTTTACTGGTGTCACAAGACCAGCCCCCTGCAGCTTCTGACTAGTGAATGAGTCAAGTACACACACACACACACACACACACACACCTACCTGAAGGCCACTCAATTACACTGCAAAAGAGGAGTCTGATGTGAAGCAGGATTAAATGTGCAGTACATGCAAATTTGAACACAAAATAGAAGAGAAAAAAAAACAGGACAAAATGGTAAACTGAGAACAAGTGTACCAGCTTACATTGACAACCTGGTAAATATGTCAAACTTCCTGCCGGACTTATTCCAACAACACTTTGTCCAAAACTAACTCAACAGGCGTTTGGTGGTTTACTACTCCTTAGTGAAAACTGTAAAAACTACTAAGAGGGGACCCTTGGACCTGAACAGTCACCACCTGCCAGCAATAATACTCACACTCTGGTGAGGACATAAACTGAGGTACTAAAACCGTCAAAGAAAACAAACCCTAGTTTGAAATACAAAGGCAGCTAGTGCCGAACCCCTGGCGTCGCTACCTCACGTCACTCTCGGCTACATCAATGGATGGCTCCATTTACGTCTGGAGAAACCGCTTGCCATCCGACTGACCCTCTGCCCTTCAATTGACCCCTTCCTTTGTGTTCAGTGGGGCTTTATTATGGTGTCATCTGGAGACATTCGAACAGATGAGGTTCAACATTTCCCCATTGCAAAAAGGGCTCTTCAGCCATCGTCAACAAACTTTCAAGTTGGTCTCGTCTGAGCAGATTCTCACAGGTTATAATGCACTTGGGGTTTGGGTGCAAGATGATTCTCAGCTTTCATGAGCCACCACTGCCTGTGAACACTGGACAAGATGGGGCATGCCTCAAAAGCATTCAGATGTGGGGTTTTTTCAACACTTAGTGGCTATTTGAGACCATGTGAGAACTGTCCATCGACACTACAGACTCACAGGGACGATTGAAAATATATACTACTGATGTGATGTGCTTGAAGATCGAGGTGACTGAGCAGTGGGGGCAAGTGGGACTTTTTCCTCAGCCCTCAATGATCATCAATTACCAAAGAGCTCAGACGGCGAAAGGGTCAAATAAAGGCAAACAGGGAGCATCGCCAAACCCCAAGGGTGTAGTACACTTTTACTTAATCACACAGTGACCCGCATCCACTCTTGGTGGGCATGTTCTGGTAGGCAGTACAATGAGTAACTGTTAAACTGGAAATTCAGGATTCAAATTTCACTTGGTATACTTGTCTGAGTATACCAAGTGACAATGCAAATATCAAGCTTTGAAAGAAAAGAGCTTTAAATACCTGGGGGGGGGGAGAGAGGAAAGAGACCTAACAGCAGAATTTTTGTGAGTTTGTTAAATACTCCCTTAAAAAGTCAAACAAAGTGTATAAATTAGCAGGGGACTGATGAACTCAGCTTGAGGGAGGAGTGGGTAAATTAGGACCAAATGCGTCTTGCAACAACAAAAAGAATCCAGTGAACGTAAACAGTTTCTGGCCTGCTCACATCTACCAATGTGTCGGCATCACGGTGGATACTTAGCAATGCCAAAGGGTCATAGTTACATACAAGGAGAATATGAGGATCATCCGTCAAGCTGAAGGACAAGGAACAAGACTGTGCGTTCACCTGGAAAAACCAATGGGTGATTCTGGAAAACATATGGGCCAGTGTGCTGTGGAAGGGAAGCTATGAAGAGGAATGCCAGATCCTTGTATGAAGCTCCTTTGAAGTTTTTCCAGGACCGTCTCCTGGAGTACGACATGAAGAGCGGCACCGCAACAGGACCACGTCAGGCAGAGGCATAAGACATTCAGCGGTGTTAAAAATAGAGTTCTTTGAGATGCACGAACAGAAATCTCGCAACACATTGCCGTGCGTTTTTTTCAGCTCTACAGTATGTGAAAAGAATGGGGTGCAACAGGGAGCCCGATTTGCTTGACAAATGGAAGTCGGAGGAAAGACATTCAGGAAACTAGAATATCAACCACATGAGGACAGAGGATATCAAAGATATCCTAACATGACAAAGACGCCTTACATCATTTCGTTTTGTTGATTCACGTAGAGAATCTGTTCAAAAGGGCATTATTGCTAAGAGCACTTCCAATCATGTAAAAAAAATAAACTACAATCTATCCATTTATTACAACATAAGATATTTGGCCTTCTTGATGGCTTACTTACACATCCAGCTTCTCAGAACCTAACAAAAGCTTGAGGGGGAACACATCTGAAAGCCCGTCCTCCATGAGCCCACTGCAGTTTTCTTAAGTGAAAGCGACAACCCAGCAACACAATTACAAAGATTCCTGAAGAAACTGCTCTCCCCCTGCATGTGCAGAGGCCACGGCAACAAATCAATGAGGGAGTTCATTAATGAAGAGGCATGGACTGTCAGAGAACAATGGCCTTGAAAAGGAGCTGTTCACGGCAATCTTTGGCAGGCCCCCTGACGGAGGGTCTCCACACTTCCATGTAACCCCACTCCCAACAAAGGCCGGTGAACTCCTGACCCCCCTACCCAATCAATGTCCCACACACACCAGAGATTTGCTTGCAGTATTGTATCCCAACAGCCTAGTCTTGGGAGGACGGCCCCCAAAAATGATTGGGTCAGTACCGTGACCACCCCCCCGTTCCCTCTTCTCTTTCCACTGTTTAGCCCCATCGGGAGGATTTATACATTTTTAGGAAGGCCCCAGAGAGAGAGCCTGAGACTGGGTGATAACAGGGAGCCTGCTGCCTCTTGTTCCAATTGTATGAGATACATCACACTTCTAATGCACGACAAGGAGGAAACACGCTGGGTACTCTTGGGGTGGAAAAGATTACTTTTCATAGTTTCCGATTGTGTGATACCTCATGGCATTTCTGCCTATTTGCTAAACAGACTGAAGTGAAGCTGTAGAAAGAAAAAAAAACATTGCCTTAAGGTCTATTTTTTTTAAACAAAGACTAAGTTGAAGAATGAAGAGACACAAAAAAAAGTTTAACTTTCATTGACCGAATAGAACAACCTGGTCATTAAAAGGATAGTTCTGGATTATGGCAATACCATTTCTATGTCTCTTGCGTCCAGTATGAAGGAAGATGTAGTTAGCAAGCCAATGCTAACTATCATTAGTGCTAGCTTAGCACAAAGACTGGAAGTCTTCGGGTATAGCGCTAAGCTAATTAGCATTGGTTCGCAAAACTACCTCAAACTTCCTTCTTACTGGACGCAGCGGCATAAAAATGGTATCCACAAGTTCATCTGACATTTCAATTACAGTAAGTACGATAAGCTCCTTAAGAGGGATATGCAGGCCAAGGTGGCTGGCAGTGGGCAGCTCACAAGGCAAACGTCCTCCTGTGTTGTCCCTAAGGCAATTACTCATGGATTGTCTCTGTGTGCATGCTTAACCCTTGTGTCTGAGGCCTTGTTAAAAACTTTCCTCCATGCCCCCTGTTCTGCCCCACAGCTGCTCGTTCCAGTCCAGCCTGGCTGGCTGGCTGTTCCCGCAGGACAATGCCTGGAATGGCCATAGGAATCTGGGAGTAGATGAGGCTCCGCCTTCCTCCGGCCCGGGAACACAACCGCAACACATAATGAAGGCTTGTCAGACGCACCATCAGGCTGCTTATCTCGAGGTAACATGGATGGAGGCTCCGTGAGAAAACCTACTACTCGATGTCTGTAGATACGGTCGATATATTGTAGATATATTGCTGTTAAGCTCTCAGATCACACCTCTCTTGGCAAAGTGGAGGAGCCTGGGGTGGCTGGACGCTAGAGTATTGACATCATCTTTTTAGAAAGGATATCAGTTGCATCCATTTCTCCGTACTCAGAGAGGAACCGCAATTCAGAACAATTGGAGAGGGGTTTGAAAAATGGGCTGAAAAGGATGATTCAAGGCCAGGAAGAGTCCTTTGTGTATCATTCCTTCACGAGACAATGCAGCTAGCCTTGGCAGTCACCCTCCGCGCATCATCCATTCCCCCTGCTTTCCAAAATCTTCAGGAATTCAATTAGGAACCACTTGAGTATGGAGTGGAGGCCACTTCCTCATTGTTAACCAAGAACATTGAATTGCCTCAATAGAGAGAGTCTGGCTGGTGCAAACAGTTGCCCCAGATGACAGGAACAACCCTGCCAATCCCCTAACACTTCTCCATCTCCATACAGAACAATGCATTAGGACAACATGCATCACTAGCACGTTGCTGGAATACCAACGTTGTGGACTCAGTTGTCCCAGGATAAAATAGCCAGAGGGTTCAGGAAGACAACAAAAAAGTCCATGCAGAAAGCAGGCTATAAATATCCGTCATCCAACTGAGAAAAATGGGTGGCATGGGATGTGGGTGAGAGACAGTCAATGAGCCTGGTCCACCATTGGTCCCCCCTCTTGTGGACTCTTGTGTGGGGTGCTGCCATGCTCAGATTCCAGGAATGTTTCTCTGTGGAAGTGTGTGCACAATGGATGCTATCGGAACACATGAAATGTCATCCATTTTACAGGCCAACACAAAGGATAGGCAACACGAAGTGGGTTTCACACTGGATGTGCTAACCCGCATGTACCTTGGAGTAGGAAACCGCAGTTTGCTTGGAACCCATGATCGGAGAGGACATGGTTTCGCAAAACCAAAAGAACTAGATGCCATGGTCTAAGAACTAGATAACTCACCTGATGTTCAACGCTGATAGCCGGTAAGACCAGCAATTTAGTTCTTGAGTCAGAGGCTTCACTCCCGTTGTAAGAGGCCAAAAGCAAATCTCTGCCAGTGCCTCTAGTCTAATGTACAAAAGGCTCCTGTCTTGAACTCCTGCCATAGCAGTTAAAATGGGAGCGTAATTGAACAACAGCCATTAGTGAAGAGAACATTAACTTATCAGACAAAATACATCTCTCCCTCTGAGCCAGATCTAGGGGGTGGATGCATGATAAATCAGATCAAAAGGAGTGGTCTATTCATATTGATCCCACTTATCCCTCGTTCCACTGCTGGCAGAGCCAGGGGCAACGCCAAGACTGCTCCAGATAACTAACTAAGATGGTCTGTGCCATTCGTTGACATCTTTTCAGTTTTACGAAAGGCATACCAGTCATGGTATATTTTGACTCTGAATACATTAGAGTGAGTGCCATTAGACCTGAGCACTTAGTCCACACCCTAATGGGCGCAGATGACGAGATGCAGATTAAGGCAGCACCCCCCCCCACAGCACCTCTCTGATTCAGAGGGGATGGGGTAAATGCGGAAGACACATTTCAGTTGTACTACTGACTAGGTATCCCACTTTCCCTAAATGTTCTGTGATGGTATCGCCTCTTTCAAACACTGCATTCCTCTCGAACTCTGAGCAAAGTAACATCTGCACAGTCAGAGACTTGCTTGCTCAAAATGAGAAAGAACGTATGTGATCAGACCAATATAAACCAAGGCTCTTGTAAAAAAGCTCAGCGGGAGGGGGTGGACAAACTGTTTTCTTATTGTTGTGGTTTTAAGAGAACGGTAATCCGAGTAGCACTTTTAGTGGCTCCTCCTCTGCAGGCCACAGTAAGCCAATTTATTTGGGGATGATAGACAAAGCTTTTACAGCCACAAACCTAATTAAAGTTCCGCCCACTGTAATTGGTTTATCACACAACAGACTAGGTCCCATTAAGCTCTGTGCTGTATAGTGTCTCATAGATAGAGTATCTCCCTCTGTGTAACACTAGAGGGCTCATCTGAACAGACCCGATCGATGCCATCAGTCAAGATTGAGGGATGTGAAGAGTGAGGCAGTAGGCCCATAGTCAACGATTCCAGAGCACTCAAACGAGACAAGCTATCATCAAACTGAACTGGTGGTTCTGCTGGACCTCTTGAATCAGCCCTCTTGAAACAGAACTTAGTCCATCGAGATCCACAAATTCTCACCCCTTCCAGAATTAAAATCTTTCACGCCAACATGTACAGCCTGCATGGAAACAGGTGTTGTTGCATCTACTGTGCTGACAAAACTCCCACATGTCATTTCCTTAATGTCAATTATTTAGCACAAAAGTGCATAGTTTAAATGGGAACGCAAAATTTGGGACGCCAAAATGTGTAGGCCTAAATACCAGCGTGACAAGCAATAAGGCAATTCTAAAAACTGGAACGACAACGGTCATTCTACATATTGCGAAACATCTGCTGCACAGTCAACATTTTTCAATTGCTGAAATACAGACTTGAGTAGGCTAGATGTGTTCCGCTCCCGCTGCCTTCAGACAGTCCTCAACTGTCAAGGACAAAAATGGAGACACGAGCACTTTTATAGCAGGACAATTCTTTATAGTCACAGAATCAAGCACACTGCTGGGGATTCAAAGCTATCAGAGATCTTTCGTGCAACTCAATAAACAGGGATGTAGTCTATTGGCCGTGTGTAAACACTGGTTGCTACAGAACATAAAACATTGGCTCTTTATTGTTTAGTCATCAACAAGGAGGTGAGGAATAGAGAACCAAAAAGCACTAGGGGTCTTTCTTTGTTGTCTATTTACCTCGTTTAATAGGAAGTTGCTTCTCTGATTTGACAGTGCCCAGTGGTGGTGTCCATTGATAGACATGGACAATATTAGGCCTACTTCCCACACACAAAACAAGAATAAAACCCATTGACCTTTCACCTGCTTAAATCTACTGGATTAATCAAATGCGGTTTGCATTTGTTTATTGCACCTTAATAACATTACGAGAGCAGTAAGAAGGAAAAATCTGTAGAAATGATACTGTCGTGTTAAAATGCACTGCCGGGGGCCAAGGCACCTTTTGAGTGCATTTCTGATTCCAGTCAACAATACGTATTCGCAGTTCACTGCGTTGTCTAATTGGGCAAACAGACTCAAGGCCTTGTTGTCCTTGGGTAAATTCATTTGAATTCAATCACTTTGACAGCAATCCCTTTAGATATGAACAAAACCTTCCAGACATATTTGCCCATCGTAGAAGTGCTCAGAAAAGGAACTTTTGGATCTGAATGCCAAAACTTTTTATATATATATATATATATATATATATATATACACACCTCACCATACTATGAAACATCCATTTCTCCCTCACCAGAAAATATAAACGGTTGAGATTGATATCATTTCAAAGTTTACAAAAACAGGGCTGCCAACTATTTAATACTTTTTGTGAAAAAGATTTCCAAAAGCCAATGTTTTTAACTTTAACGTCAATAAAATAAAATAAAAGTGTAAATTGTTGTTTTTTTTCATATTCTCATACTTCGGCACTTGGTCCCTATTTTGCATCATTTAAGGTTGTGTTGTGCCTGTCCACAGTTGAGACAAAACATGCCCTTACAACAATTGCACTTGTGTTTTCCCTGACACAATGCAGAAAGGTCCAAGTAAAAAATACATATTATTATTTTAATAATCTGAACTGTTTCCACACAGACACACTCTCTCCAAGATACTGTTGAGAGACACTGAAGGTTTAAACCAGAGCAGGCCACAAGAAACATCGACACAACAACCACAGACAGCTCTGAACAGTTACCTATAGGCTATATAACATGCGCCAAGAGTTTCCTGGTCAGGTCATGTGATCCGAGAAACCTCTTGGCCCTGCTAGGCCATAACCACTGAACACAACATTTAATCCATTTACACCTTTCAGGAAAGGCTCATCACCTGTCAGCTTTAAACAGCTGCCTGCCTACTTCACACCTCCAGAACCACAAGTTTATCGCTCTTTCGTACAGGTGTGTAAATAATCTGTCTGAGGTTGTCTGGAATCAAAGCCTCAACTCCGATGCCAAGATGTTATTCTGATGACATATGCCTTCAAAGCTTGAGGCTTGATGCGCAGATGTATTTTTCCCCTCAAGTCAGTTAACATCTAAGAGAGGGTAAACGTTGTACCACTAAAAGAAGATACAGTCCGTATGTATTGAGGACAAACGGACTAACTTTGCTTAGCGTGAACCCGTTGTCCCTCCTGCAGCATTTCTTCCCTGAAATAACTACTTTACTGAACGCATATATAAACACAACAATTTCAACGGGTTTTCTGCATTACAGTTCACATAAGGAAATCAGTCAATTGAAATAAATTTGTGAGGCGCTAATCGATGGCTGGGCATATGACTGGGCAAGGGCACAGCCATGGTTGAGCCTGGGAGGAGCCAGGGAAGCCAGGCCCAGCCAAACAGAATGAGTTTTTCCTTACAAAAGGGCTTTATTCCAGACAGAAATACTCCTCAGCACATCCCCTTCTCCCCCCTCAGACGATCCAGCAGGTGAAGAAGCCAGATGTGGACGTCCTGGGCTGGCGTCCTGGGCTGGCGTCCTGGGCTGGCGTCCTGGGCTGGCGTCCTGGGCTGGCGTCCTGGGCTGGCGTCCTGGGCTGGCGTCCTGGGCTGGCGTCCTGGGCTGGCGTGTGCCCAACATTTGATAAAAATAAGCTTTTTGTGCGTATGAAACATTTCTGAGATCGTTTATTTCAGATCATGAAACCAACACTTTACATGTTGCGCTTATATTTTTGTTCAGTGCACATCTTTACATCCAGGCTGTATCACAACCGGCCCTGATTGGGAGTCCCATAGGGCAGCGCACAATTGGCACGGCGTCGTCCAGGTTTGGCCGGTGTAGGCCGTCATTGTAAATAAGAATTTGTTCTTAACTGACTTGCCCAGTTAAATAAAGGTTAAATTAAAAAACATGCATGATAATCCAATCAAATTTTATTTGTGACCTTAACGTGAAATTCTTACTTACAAGGAGGAAGCTTGGCAGCACACCTTCCATGCAAACAGTGGCAATACAGCAGATTTAGGGACATGATCAAGGGCTTAGCTGGGTCTCCTCATGCACAACCAAGAATGGAGTAGGCATATTTAAAAAAAAAAAAAAAATGTTGCTGGTCTCAAATGCTGGTCCCTTGTTATAGAACTTCAGAAATGGCTGACATTAGCTGTTGTTGCCTTTTGAACAATGGCTATGTGATTAGTAATATGTGGAAGTGGAGCATACGCAGTCTGTGGTGCGGCAGCTTCCCATGTGGGAAATGCTATTTATATCATTTGACAGGGCGAGGCTCAGAGCTCTGTTGGCTGTATAGAGATGGGTGGTGTTGGTAGGTTTTCATAAAACAAAGCATAAGTGTCCTTTTTGACAACGACCTGCAAGTTTGATGAAGCTTACCCATCTAATAAACCAGAGAAAAACAGTATTTCGGGCGTAGCCTAACATAAATAGTTAATTTTTGAGACAGGTGCCACATTCATGACAAAGCTCTTCTATTCCTCAATAGACATGAAACAAAAACGAAATGCAGAGCCATTGTTTGCATGATATAGCGTTCCACTGTGCTGCCCAGGTTTCCCTGGGAAACGGGTTATAATTTTGAAGTTAATGTATCATTAGGGCCAAGCGATCCGTTTTAAACTCGTTGGTTGTAAACTAATGGCTTAAGGGGGAGTCTCCAAGTAAACAAAGAGGCTGTAATTCCCATTACGCAGTTCTATTATCCAATAACTCTTCGGATTTTATTATATTATGCACATAATAGCAACAATAGAGAAGCTGTGTAAAAAAAAAAATCAATGACGCCTAATTGGAGAAGATACGTTTCCACTTTCCTCTGTGTGAGAGCAACGCAGGACAAACGGAGCCAGAAGCCTGCTTGATGAAAACGCCCAACCATGAATAATAAAATAGCCTGCTGTGATGACAGCATCTTGCCAATTACCTCAGGGTACGTTTATAACCGACCTACGAACTGCAACTAGGTTGAAGTTCTGCATTCGCTCTAACCTCGGTCGTGTCCAGCGATGCGGACCTTGAAGTAGCCCTACGCGTCTAAAACATCAACGCACAACTCACCTCCTCCAAAGCAGTCACGGTATTCCTACAGTGGGACATTCTGGTGGTGAAGTTTGAAGCCGTCGGCGCTTTGTAATCTTCATTTGTCTCCGCCACGAACTCCGAAACTGTAATTTGGTCCGGCATATTTTTTTATTTTATTTTTGTATCCTTTTTTCAAAAATATTTTTTGTATTCCCGTTAAACACCAGAGATTTAATTAGAATTTGAGAACTTTACAATAGAAAAGTCTGATAAAATGGTTTCCAGTTAAGCATTGCAGTGTGCTATTCCCTTGTCGGCGCAGTCCCAACCTCACTGCAACAATGTTGCACGCTTCTAACTCGGTTGCTACTGCAGCCTTTTTTTTATTCGATGGCTCACTGCTCTAAAATGTGTACTTCCCCCGTCAATTTTTGGCGGGTCCCACTCGACTTCCAGGGAAATCCAAAGATAACTTCTCGGCTTTTATCTTCTGGTGGTGCTTTCTCGTCTTCCAAAGCTCAAATAAAGCCTGTGAACTTATTTCCTCGCCTGGGAAACAACAAGACGTTTCAATGAAAGTGCAGAACTTGACAAAGGTGAAGGAGGAGGGATTCAATGGATGTGCACTATCCAATGGAGAAAACCAGCTGGTGAATATGACCCAATCAGAGTCGAAGGAAGGCGTGGTCTCTGTCATCATTACAGTGGCATTCTGAGAAAGTTTTTTTTTAATGGAGTAAAACTGACTGAAGTATTGAATTAGCACTCAATCGGTTCATTATTATGTTTCCATTCATTGCAAGATGAAACTAAATCATATCTTAATTCACACACACATTCAATTACAATTAAAAAAGGGAACTTATTGTTTGGGAAAAGGAGATACCTACTCAGTAAAAAAAAAAAAAAGCTTGAAGGCTTGTGGAAAACAAATAATTATTAGCAACAGCTTGACTTACAAAGCACTAATTATTTTATGGTGCATTTGCGTTTGCAAAAGAGGCTCTTAGAGATAGAAGACTCATCATGGATATAATCCAATTTAGCATGGGCATTGCCATTGAGTGTGTCCATCATTTTAAAGTAGTCAACTGGGTGGGGATTCCTATGAGTTGGGAGCAATCAGCTGGTCTCAAAAACGACATTGGAGTCGACATATGGTAAAGAAATTAACATTACATTCTCTGGCAACAGCTCTGGTGGACATTCCTGCAGTCAGCATTCCAATTGCACGCTCTTTTATTTCAACTCATGAAACATGGAACACTTTACAGATTTTTGTTCAGTGTGGATACGTACTTTGTATGTTTGTGGAAATCATGATCTCTTTGAATACAGTGTTGAATACAAAAAAATGCCTATTTGAGTCTTTATCACAAGAGCCTCCATTTGACAATGCTATATCAAACAGTCCTTTGGAGACTTGCGTTTCAAACCCTTATCTTCAGATGAGCAGGTGGCTGTGTTGTGCTGTGTAGAACTGGATGTCATGCATGGGATCCGTCATGGCAGCTTCTTGTCAGTTATTCATATTCATGTAGTTCTCTAGATTATTGCCTGTCTGTCATGAGAAAATAGTCCTCTCAAAAAATATGTCTATTCCTCTCTCGTTTCATTATTATTTTATTGTAGTATGTGTATCAAAATGTATGATAACAGCAATCTGTTGCTTCATTCCTTGTAGGGCTCCGGAGAGCAGGTTCACTTCAACTTTGTGATGTCATCCCTAATCCTGATGGACTATTTCTGTCATTTCAGTCGGCATAATTCATCAAGAGCAAGAGAGAAAGAGAGACAGGCAGACAGACAGGCAGACCTCAAGGCTTTACCTAAGGTTCCTACGACACGATGATCACTTCCAGTTCACTTCCCTCATCCTGTTCCCCACTTCCTCTTTGTGTCCACATTTGGTTATGGAGGGAAGCCGAGTATTTTAATCAATGCAAGAAACATACATTTACTAATGTAACACTGACAAGGAGTTTCTACTATGTCGATGCTAGCGTTACACCCTGTTGCGTCGCAACAAAATACTAATTAAAATGATCATCAGAAGACTACTTTTATCGCCACAAGAAAAACATACACCAATTATAACTAGTCGCATTAGCACTGCCATGAAACAGTGAGCAGAGTATTCTCATGGGAGAAAACAATGACAGGTTTTGTATGAGAAACACCCCAGAAATAGACGTGAAAGTTTCATATTCTACCCCAAAACATAGCTGAGTATTAAAAAAGCAGCTCCATCATTATACAATGAGGTGTTTTGAAAAAGTCTTCCCTACACTGTAGTTCACTCAGCTCCCTTAACGCTTGTGTTTTTCCTGGGCTTTGTGATGAAGAATCTGCTGACGTCCCCTGTTTCATTCAACCTCGGCGGGACCGCCACCGTTTATAAATAGAGACCACAGCGGCAGGCTGGAACCCAGGGCAGCCTTTAAAATCACAACGCTGGGCTGCGTTCAGCACAATCCCAATGAACATCTGCTACCCAGAGTCACAGCGCTGAGGCCGAAGGTAGCCACACCCCCCCTTGATTATTAACATCCTTTCATATTGTTACACAGTCACACTCTGGGATATGGTCGTAAGGATCATCATTCCCTCTGCTCTGGATAGGCCAGGGCTTTTCTTGACCACATCACCTCACTGGGAAACTCTGGGCCCTAGATGACTTTCAGTCCCTGTGTAGGCCCATCGAAAGTTTGAAAATGAAGCTCCAGGGCAAGCTTTTCTTCCAGCCAACATATCATGTATATAGTCTTGGATTAAAACCAGTATCAATATTGTGAAGAATAAATGTTTTGTTGTCGCCTTTACCGGTCAAGTTTTTGCCAATGCTCATGAAGAGCTTCCAAGTCAGAAGCTGCCAGTTTGCTTAATAAACCTAACACACGTTTGTTTATTAGTCGGTGGGCATCCTCATTATGGATCCGAGGTGAATGAAAACAACCGGCGCTCTGAATATCAAATCGGAAAGCCAACTCTGTTTGCTCCAGCAGATATCCATGTACAGTGGGGAGAACAAGTATTTGATACACTGCTGATTTTGCAGGTTTTCCAACTTACAAAGCATGTAGAGGTCTGTATTTTTTTAATCATAGGTACACTTCAACTGTGAGAGACGGAATCTAAAACAAAAATCCAGAAAATCACATTGTATGATTTTTAAGTAATTCATTTGCATTTTATTGCATGACATAAGTATTTGATCACCTACCAACCAGTAAGAATTCCGGCTCTCATAGACCTGTTAGTTTTTCTTTAAGAATCCCTCCTGTTCTCCACTCATTACCTGTATTAACTGCACCTGTTTGAACTCGTCACCTGTATAAAAGACACCTGTCCACACACTCAATCAAACAGACTCCAACCTCTCCACAATGGCCAAGATCAGAGAGCTGTGTAAGGACATCAGGGATAAATAGACATGCATCAGGCTGGGATGGGCTACAGGACAATAGGCAAGCAGCTTGGTGAGAAGGCAACAACTGTTGGCGCAATTATTAGAAAATGGAAGAAGTTCAAGATGACTGTCAATCACCCTCGGTCTGGGGCTCCATGCAAGATCTTACCTCGTGGGGCATCAATGATCATGAGGAAGGTGAGGGATCAGCCCAGAACTACACGGCAGGACCTGGTCAATGACCTGAAGAGAGCTGGGACCACAGTCTCAAAGAAAACTATTAGTAACACACCACGCCGTCATGAATTAAAATCCTGCAGCGCACGCAAGGTCCCCCTGCTCAAGCCAGCGCATGTCCAGGCCCGTCTGAAGTTTGCCAATGACCATCTGGATGATCCAGAGTAGGAATCGGAGAAGGTCATGTGGTGTGATGAGACAAAAATAGAGCTTTTTGGTCTAAACTCCACTTGCCTTGTTTGGAGGAAGAAGAAGGATGAGTGCAAACCCAAGAACACCATCCCAACCGTGAAGCCGGGAGGTGGAAACCTTCTTTGGGGATACTTTTCTGCAAAGGGGACAGGACGACTGCACCGTATTGAGGGGAGGATGGATGGGGCCATGTATCGCGAGATCTTGGCCAACAACCTCCTTCCCTCAGTAAGAGCATTGAAGATGGGTCGTGGCTGGGTCTTCCAGCATGACAACAACCCGAAACACACAGCCAGGGCAACTAAGGAGTGGCTCCGTAAGAAGCATCTCAAGGTCCTGGAGTGGCCTAGCCAGTCTCCAGACCTGAACCCAATAGAAAATCTTTGGAGGGAGCTAAAAGTCCGTTTTGCCCAGCGACAGCCCCGAAACCTGAAGGATCTGGAGAAGGTCTGTATGGAGGAGTGGGCCAAAATGTGCAAACCTGGTCAAGACCTACAGGAAACGTAATTGCAAACAAAGGTTTCTGTACCAAATATTAAGTTCTGCTTTTCTGATGTATCAAATACTTATGTCTTGCAATAAAAGGGGGGTAGGCAACAACATCTCCACCCCGCTGATCCTCGACACTGGGGCCCCACAAGGGTGCGTTCTGAGCCCTCTCCTGTACTCCCTGTTCACCCACGACTGCGTGGCCACGCACGCCTCCAACTCAATCATCAAGTTTACTGACGACACAACAGTGGTAGGCTTGATTACCAACAACTACGAGACAGCCTACAGGGAGGAGGTGAGGGCCCTCAGAGTGTGGTGTCAGGAAAATAACCTCACACTCAACGTCAACAAAACTAAGGAGATGATTGTGGACTTCAGGAAACAGCAGAGGGAACACCCCCCAATCCACATCGATGGAACAGTAGTGGAGAGGGTAGTAAGTTTTAAGTTCCTCGGCACACACATCACAGACAAACTGAATTGGTCCACCCACACAGACAGCATCGTGAAGAAGGCGCAGTAGTGCCTCTTCAACCTCAGGAGGCTGAAGAAATTCGGCTTGTCACCAAAAGCACTCACAAACTTCTACAGATGCACAATCGAGAGCATCCTGACGGGCTGTATCACCGCCTGGTACTGCAACTGCTCCGCCCACAACCGTAAGGCTCTCCAGAGGGTCGTGAGGTCTGCACAACGCATCACCGGGGGCAAACTACCTGCCCTCCAGGACACCTACACCACCCGATGTTACAGGAAGGCCATAAAGATCATCAAGGACAACAACCACCCGAGCCACTGCCTGTTCACCCCGCTATCATCCAGAAGGTGAGGTCAGTACAGGTGCATCAAAGCTGGGACCGAGAGACTGAAAAACAGCTTCTATCTCAAGGCCATCAGACTGTTAAACAGCAACCACTAACATTGAGTGGCGGCTGCCAACACACTGACTCAACTCCAGCCACTTTAATAATGGGAATTGATGGGAATTGATGTAAAATATATCACTAGTCACTTTAAACAATGCTACCTAATATAATGTTTACATACCCTACATTATTCATCTCATATGTATACGTATATACTGTACTCTATATCATCTACTGCATCTTTATGTAATACATGTATCACTAGCCACTTTAACTATGCCACTTTGTTTACATACTCATCTCATATGTATATACTGTACTCGATACCATCTACTGTATTACATTTAAGTCATTTAGCAGACGCTCTTATCCAGAGCGACTTACAAATTGGTGAATTCACCTTCTGACATCAGTGGAACAGCCACTTTACAATAGTGCATCTAAATCATTTAAGGGGGGGGTGAGAAGGATTGCTTTATCCTATCCTAGGTATTCCTTGAAGAGGTGGGGTTTCAGGTGTCTCCGGAAGGTGGTGATTGACTCCGCTGTCCTGGCGTCGTGAGGGAGTTTGTTCCACCATTGGGGGGCCAGAGCAGCGAACAGTTTTGACTGGGCTGAGCGGGAACTGTACTTCCTCAGTGGTAGGGAGGCGAGCAGGCCAGAGGTGGATGAACGCAGTGCCCTTGTTTGGGTGTAGGGCCTGATCAGAGCCTGGAGGTACTGCGGTGCCGTTCCCCTCACAGCTCCGTAGGCAAGCACCATGGTCTTGTAGCGGATGCGAGCTTCAACTGGAAGCCAGTGGAGAGAGCGGAGGAGCGGGGTGACGTGAGAGAACTTGGGAAGGTTGAACACCAGACGGGCTGCGGCGTTCTGGATGAGTTGTAGGGGTTTAATGGCACAGGCAGGGAGCCCAGCCAACAGCGAGTTGCAGTAATCCAGACGGGAGATGACAAGTGCCTGGATTAGGACCTGCGCCGCTTCCTGTGTGAGGCAGGGGCGTACTCTGCGGATGTTGTAGAGCATGAACCTACAGGAACGGGCCAGAATCAGATCTTGCCTATGCTGCTCTGTACCATCACTCATTCATATATCTTTATGTACATATTCTTTATCCCCTTACACTTGTGTGTATAAGACAGTAGTTTTGGAATTGTTAGTTAGATTACTTGTTGGTTATTACTGCATTGTCGGAACTAGAAGCACAAGCATTTCACTACACTCACATTAACATCTGCTAACCATGTGTATGTGACAAATAAAATTGGATTTGATTTGAAAAATGCAAATGAATTACTGAAAAATCATGCAATGTGATTTTCTGGATTTTTGTTTTAGATTCCGTCTCTCACAGATGAAGTGTACCTATGATTAAAAAACTACAGACCTCTACATGCTTTATAAGTAGGAACCTGCAAAGTGTCTGTGTATCAAATACTTGTTCTCCCCACTGTATGACAAAAGGTATTGGTACTGCTGGAGGAGAGTTTCTTTCAAATTTGAATTTCAAATGTGCCCTGAACACACGTTCAACAATCCCTTGATTCTGCATTTCATTTGACATCATAGTGTATGCCAAACTGCTTTCTTATTTCAAAATAAGGTGAGGAATAGTGACATAGCTGTAACATGACATCCTACTGCAGTGTAGAGATAGACCATTCACATGTATACAGTATAGAGTATTTCTTACACAGAAACAGAGACAGCTGCAGACTCACAGAACAGTAACCAAAAGCAGACGTAATTCTGTATTAAAGGTTCCTTAGCAAGAATGTTCATGATACCATTGTGTCCTAAATTAAAAAGGCAGACCCATAGGGTAGGGTTCTGGTACACTCGGTCTTCAGATTCTGGTCAGAGAAAGCCCACACATCCAATGTATTTTCATTGACTTGGTACTTCCTTGTTATGGGAAACTAACATCGTGCCAAAGCAATGATCTTGATGGTTGTAATGTCACTTTTTTTTGGTCAGGGCTTCATTCATACCCATTATTGTGTAACTAACAGGTGAAAGAACCACACAATCATATTACACTTTCAAATAGAATGTTATCAAGTTGATATTACATATAAAGAAAATAACATTACAGTATGTGCTCTCGTTTTGATCATGATCCCTTTTGCATGAACATGAGGAAGGTATGATTGCCACAATAAATAAGAATTCCTCGCTACTCAGAAAGAGCCTGACATACAATTGTGTTGGCCTTTCAATAGATTAAATGTGTTGTTTTGTTGGCAGGCTAAAACAATGCCTGCTAGACAAAGGGATCAAATGTATGCATGAATTGAATGGGCTCTCTGTCTCTTCAAGGTCGTAGGTCAATGGAACTATACTGAGGGAAACAGAACAGGGGGGTAGTTCATAAGAAAAAAAATATATGTTATTCTGAAAACCCCCTGTATTCTTAGAGGAAATCTATTTTTAACCCAATGCTACTTTCTCTTACTTTCCCTCCACCTCTGCACTCCACCAAGTCTGTCTGTGGTGCGAACGCCTTGCAGAGAGAAGGCAGATGTATAAGCAGGCTGGTTTGACAGTGGGCTCTATTTTAATAACTCACAGATGGTGGTGCCTGAAATGTGATGTCTTCGGGTCATCATTATCAAATGCTTAGCACATTTCACTTTTTCCTGACAGCTTCTTCCACAGATCAGCTTGTATCTTCGTAGTCAGAACTGACTTATTAATCCCCACACCTCTTGTCATTGTCGTGATTTTTATTACACTAACTGTGACTATAAGTGAATACACATTGATTGATGATGTATTTTGTAATAAGAGTTCATGAAGATCCACAATCCTCAGGCTGGATTTGAATGTGTCCCCTTATCAAATTTGTGGTTGTAAAAAGGTTACAACATCTCCGATCCAGTATTACCTCTGCCTGTTTGTCCCATTGATCCGACGCTGACTGCTTTGCTTTCTTCAACTCAATGTGGGATTAACTGCTTAATGTCAATTAGGGCATAGGTCAGTTTTGATAACAGCTTGCCTAATCAATAGTAATTCAGTTTGCAGGTAAAAGATACAATTGTTTCTTGCACTCTCTCAGAAGCAATTGACAATTCCCGAGGACTCGGTTTGTTGCATGTTATGATCGATGATGTTCTTTGTGTGTGGTAAACATTCACTTAGATTTTTACCACTTCTGAACAGTGAAGTGAATTGATAAAC
This sequence comes from Oncorhynchus masou masou, assembly GCF_036934945.1. Lineage (NCBI taxonomy): Eukaryota > Metazoa > Chordata > Actinopteri > Salmoniformes > Salmonidae > Oncorhynchus > Oncorhynchus masou. The sequence continues at coordinate 38,918,882 of NC_088243.1, forward strand.
TTTTATTTGACAGCTTTGTCCATTTTAACCACTTGACCAGGGTTTCCCCAACTCGGTCCTCAGGACCCCAAGGGGTGCACGTTGCGGTTTTTGCCCCAGCACTACCCATTTCATTGAAATAATCAACTACTCATCGGGCTTTGATCCTTTGAATACGCTGTGTAGTGTTAGGGCAAAAACCGAAACGTGCATCCCGAGGAAACGCTGCTCTAGGTGTAATTCTGTGCCCTTGTGTGTGTAAACCTGAAAGCTTCTGACTGACTACTCTCAGTCTCACTTAACCTTGAACACATCAAGGACATCAAGCCATTGGATTACTTAATTGATTTACTGCTTAAAACCACATTATTGAAAGCCACGAAAGCCATCACTAAGACCTGAACATCAGGAAGTGTGCAATAGACTCCCAATGACATCTTCCTGGAGTAGTGTCTAAATGGTATAGTCATTATGATTTCCCAGAGGATTTGTTCCCACAAGCCCAGGCATATAGGGTGCCTCGGTCCTAGATTATTCTCTGACAGGGGAACATGTCAACCCTCCTCATTATCTCTTTGTCTCCTAGTTACATACCCCACCCCCACACTTCATCTCCTCCTAACCCCCACCCAGGGAATCCTCTCACTCACAACCCTGGAATGCAATCAACTAACTAGCACCTGTTCGTTAGCTACAGCACACTACACAATGCAGCTCAGTAACCCATTCGGTATAGTGATATACCCAGGGTATACAAAACATTAGAAACACGTTCCTAATATCGTATGTGTTGCTGTGTGTTACTGCGCTATTGAAGCTGAGAACACACGCGTTTCGCTACACCCGCAATAACATCTGCTAAATATGTGTATGTGCCAATAACATCTGCGAAATATGTGTATGTGACCAAAACCCAGCTGCGTTGCAGTTTGTGACACAAACTGGTGCGCCTGGCACCTACTACCATATCCCATTCAAAGGCCCTTCAATCTTTTGTTTTTCCCATTCAACCTCTGAGTGGCACACATACACAATCCATGTCTCAATTGTCTCTAGGCTTTAAAAAAAATCCTTCTTTAACCCGTCTCCTCCCCCTCATCTGCGCTGATTGAAGTGGATTTAACAAGTGACATCAATAAGGGGTCATAGCTTTCACTTGGATGTCACCTTCCACCTGGTTCTTAATGTTTTGTATGCTCTGTGGTATACTGGTAGTATATTTGTTCTACTAGTAGTATTTCAGCAATAGATTTGGTCATCTGAAATGCTGATAGTATAATACACAGAATTATGAAACTTCAAAGGGCTCATATAACTTTGCGTATGCAACTTTGCCTCTGAACCATGAGCTGCTGTTCCTTTATGGTTGTAAAACACAAATGACAAGCCATGTATTTGTCATCTACACGTATATGGACGTTGGGGAAATGATTATTTGAAGATTCACTCACTTTTTTTGTCTCGCATGGCAACACCCCGGGAAACCAATCTTTCATTGCGATGTCGCATTTCATAAGCTGCAACTCAATATTCATGACAACGAGACCACTATCTTCACGAGATGAATGAAGGGAGGCGGAGGAAGCTGGAACGTACAGTACCTCCGCTGTCTCCCCATATACTCTCTAAGTCCATCTGCTGTCATCTGGGTGGGGGTTGCCTTTACTCACCGCAAGTGGCAAATGTCATATACCAGAGAAGACAGGCAGTGAGGACAGACAGACATTGTGCCAGGACATTCTAGTCGGCTTCTATAGCAAAGAATGCGAAACAGGACATGGCTCCATCTCACACTCAACATCAAATCCAGTTTGAGCATATGCAGTAGAGGTGCAGTAGAGGTGCATCATGGGTCCTAGAGGGGCAGACCTTTCCAATATGCTCTTAGCTGGCTGACATGCAGCCAATTGCAGAAATGGATAAGACGTTGGGGAGGACTATCGGGCTCCATCCACGGCTGCGGACTCCATTCGCCTTAATTGAATGTAATCCTGGGTAACCGTTTGTGAGCAGATTGCTTTGTAAGCTTGGACTGAATCAGCTTAAGAACTATAAACCCGTATCGGAACACTGACAGTTCTGTGAACTCCCTAAGTTGCAACCTGTCATCGAGCAATTCCCAGAAAGCCCCACTACCAAAGCAAAGGAAGGCAGATTGATTCGAATTGGGATGCATTTCAATTGGTGTATGAAAGAAGGGATCCGCTGAGATGGATGGATGTGAAGGATGAAAGTGTATCTCTGGGGCACGTTGTTCATTCATTTGAGTCAGAGGACAGTGCTGGTCCTGCTGGGTAATGCTTCAAACAGCCTTTAGTAACAATCCTCCCACCACTACTACATTTCCCGAGGATGCTAACCCAGCATATGAACTGAACATGTTAGTAGAATCCTCAGGGGAGACTTCATAGACGTAAATGTGTGAGTTCAGTCAGATATTTTAGAGTGGGGGGGGTTTAGAGTGTGGGTAAAGGAAAGCCCTTACGCTCAGGAACGCTGACGGGAAAGTAGGATTGCCTCTATGGGTGTGTTTGTCGCGAAAAAGCACGTGCTCGATGATCGATAACGTGTGACAAGATTGGCACCTCCCTCTGTGAGAATGAGAAGATTAGATATAGTAGCCCTCTCAACATGGGAGAAAACGTTTTGCAGAATACCATAGATATTTCCATAGATATTAGATACCATAGATATGATCTGAAATATGCCAGTGCATTAAAGACAAAAGTGAAAAAGAGTGGTATTTTAGCACCCACTCGATATAGCAACAAAACACAGCAGCCTGCATTACCCACCCTGTGTTTTATCTGGCGATATAGTGTTAATTAAAGGAGTAACACACATGAGGCCAGATAAGGAAGATCCAGTATGACAAGCCAAAGTAGTATTGGAATATTGATCCCATTGTAAGTCACCTTGAATAAAAAAAAAAGTATTTGCACTGTCGTTTAATCCTAATATGTTTACCTCACTGCAGACTTTCATTAACAGTCCTGGGCTACCCAGCCAAACACACATTTAGTTACTTAGTTGGGGACTTTTATTTTGTAGTAAGGACTCTTAAAACCTGCCGAACTCTCACAAAAACAATCCAGAAAAGTCAGCAGGAGATGCTTCTTTGAGTAATTCAGGACAATTAAGGGAAGGTAAGGTGCATCCTTAAATTTGGGTCTGCTCACACACATCCACTCCCCTCCCGCCCAGTCCGCATGTATTGTGAGCCCACTCTGCAGTGCTTGCTAGTGGTAAAGTTGTTGCTGCGGTCGTCAGTATATCCTCTCCTACCCAGGGGTATCAGGATAATGAGGACATGTTTTCTGGGGTGGGATGGCTTGGTTTGACACATTCTCTTCTCTCCCATTCCTCCAGGGCATCAATACAGATTCACACACACGGCGGCAACAGCAACTGCAATGCAATGAGTCTGAGAATATGCTGTTCCTCTGCTGTGGCAAGGAGAGGAATGGTTAGCAGGGAAAGCGAGATTACAGCACAGGCGGTTGTTGTTCCTTAATTGGGGAGGATGGGCTCTTAGTAATATCTGGGACGGATGTAAATGGAATGCTGTCGAACACTTCAAACGCGTGGTTTCCATGGTTTCCATGTGTTTGACACCACTCCATTACAGCCATTATTATGAGCCGTCCTCCCCCCAGCAGCCTCATGTGACGTACAAGCATTTGTTTTGTTCTTGAATTAACAAGGCCATTTCTAGGGTAAAAGAAGGAAGGAGGGAGGGAGGGAGGGAAGAAGGATGGAGAGGGAGAAAGGGAGGGAAAGAGACAGACAGACAGACAGACAGACAGACAGACAGACAGACAGACAGACAGAGAGAGCGAGGGGGAAGACGAGTTCAGGCTCAAGGAGAGTGAATGCTGACTGTCCCTCCCTTCTGCCTACTGCGGGCAGCTAACAAACAAAGAGCTTAAAGGGGGTTCATTTTTCCTTCACAAAAATAGATGGTGGTGTATGCGCTTGAACAATCTATTTTCAAATGTGCTGTTGGTGTGGGAAAATCACAGCTCTGTCTCTAGCCTGGGCCAGTGTGGGGCTGATTTGTAGTGTGTGGTATCTTCTCTCCTTCGCTCTGTGTCAGGCCCCGGTTTTGAACCTGGGTCTCCGGAGTGAGAAACAGTCACTTAACCAACTGAGCCACAAATAGACAGCAGAACCCAGAAGATGAGGCAGACACAGCAGTACTTAAGACGGTGTATTTAATAAAGAAAAAATCCTAAAATACAAAAAATGGCAAATCCAAAAGGTGGTAGGAAAAACACAAAAAGACCTCAAAAGAAAATCACCAAAAATAAACAAAAACAAAAAAACAGAATACCACAAGAACTTCACCCGGAATCGACAAGAGCACACAGAACACTAGGGCAGGGTGCTAACATACAAACACAGAGCACAGAACTGAGGGAAACAAAGGGTTTAAATACAATCAGGGAAAAACGAGACACAGGTGCAAATAATAATGGGGATCAAGGGAAAAACATAGGGACAAAAAGCACAATGGGGACATCTACTGACCAAAACCCGGAACAACCCTGGCCAAATCCTGACAGAATCCCCCCCCTAAGAACGGCTCCTGACGTTCCTACCAGCTCTCTCAGGGTGGAGGACCCTGAACTGACGAATGAGGTCAGGGTCCAGGATGTCTTTGGCAGGAACCCAGGAGCGCTCCTCAGGACCGTAGCCTTCCCAGTCCACCAGATACTGCCAGGACCGCTGCACCCGGCGGGAATCCAGTATCCGGTGGACGGTATAAGCCGGGGCTGGCCTCCAATGACACGAGGCGGAGGGGGAGGTCTGTCTGCCGGGACAAGGGGAGAAAAAACAACAGGTTTTAACAATGACACATGAAATGTGGGATTAATCTTAAGGGATCTGGGTAAGTGTAGGCGATAAGAAACTGGGTTAACTCTCCTGGCAACCTTGAAGGGACCGATGTATTTTTGGGACAGCTTGCGAGACTCCACCCGTAGAGGTAAGTCTCTTGTGGAAAGCCAGACTCTCTGGCCGGGGCGCAGGGTAGGCCCGGGACGGCGACGTCTGTTGGCTTGTTGTTGATACCTCTGTGAGGAACGCATCAGATTAAGACGGGTCTTCCTCCACATAAGCCGACAGCGTCTGACGAACCTCAAGGCTGAAGGCACTCTGACTTCTGCCTCCTGGTCCGGGAACAATGGAGGAGCATAGCCAAACTGACACTCGTGCGGGGACATACCAGTGGAGGAGGAGCGCAAGGTGTTGTGCGCGTATTCGGCCCAAACAATAAAGGATGACCATGTGGACGGGTTGTCACGAGTCATACATCGGAGGGTGGTTTCCAGCTCTTGATTCATCCTCTCTGTTTGGCCGTTGGACTCCGGATGGTACCCTGAAGATAGACTGGCAGAAGCCCCCATGAGTTGGCAGAAGGCCTTCCAAAACCTTGAGGCGAACTGGGGACCTCTGTCAGAAACCACATCTTGAGGAATGCCGAAGACTCGGAACACATGATTAATTACCAACTCAGCCGTTTCCTTGGCAGAAGGTAACTTAGTCAGAGGGACGAACCTGGCCGCCTTTGAAAACCTGTCGATTATGACTAGGATAGTAGTATTGCCATGGGATGGAGGAAGTCCAGTAATAAAGTCCAATGAGATATGGGACCAGGGTCTGTGGGGAACAGGTAAAGGGTGAAGGAGTCCTTGAGGGCGGAGGTGAGAAGATTTGCCCTGGCAGCACACGGGACAGGCATTGACGAAAGTGGCAACGTCTTCTCTTATGGTAGGCCACCAGAACTTACGCTGGATGAACTCCAAGGTGCGACCTACGCCCGGATGACAGGTGAGGCGAGAGGAGTGCCCCCACAGAAGGACCTGAGTCCTCACTGCCTTGGGGACAAACAACCGACTGGCAGGACCTCCTTTCGGGTCCGGTTCGCTAGCTTGAGCACGTCTCACGGTATCCTCAACTTGCCACGAGATCGGAGCCACAATCTTAGCAGCAGGAAGGACAGGCATGTCCGTGTCATCTCGAATGGCAGGAGCGTAGACTCGGGACAGGGCATCCGGTTTGAGATTCTTCGACCCGGGCCGATAGGTGAGGATAAACTGGAATCGATTGAAGAAAAGAGACCATCTAGCTTGTCTAGAGTTCAATCGCTTCGCCTGCTGGATATACTCCAGATTTTTGTGGTCCGTAAGCACTTGAAACGGGTGAGAAGCCCCCTCGAGCCAGTGTCTCCATTCCTTCAATGCCATCTTAACCGCTAGGAGTTCACGATCCCCCACATCGTAGTTCCTCTCAGTCGGGGTAAGCCGGTGTGAGAAGAAAGCGCACGGATGAAGCTTCTTGTCTTCACCCCTCTGAGACAGGACAGCTCCAACACCAACCTCTGATGCATCTACCTCCACCACAAATGGTTCATCCGTAGTCGGTAGTATCAGGATGGGAGCAGAGAGGACGCGCTGCTTGAGTCCTTGGAAGGCCGTCTCAGCTTCTCTTCCCCACAAACCTTGCATTGCCACCTTTGGTTAAAGCTGAGAGAGGAGCTGCCACCAAACTGAAGTTCTTGATGAACTTGCGCTAAAAGTTTGTGAAGCCCAGGAAACGCTGAACATCCTTAACGGATTTGGGGTGGGCCAATCCGCTACCGCCCCTACCTTCCTAGGGTCCATTTGGACTCGACCGGGTTCCACTACAAATCCCAGGAATTGTACTGGATGAATGGAATTCACATTTTTCCGGCTTAACGTACAGATGGCTGTCCAGGAGGCGTTTGAGTACTTGTCTGACATGCTTAGTGTGTTCTTGAAGGGAGCTCGAAAAGATGAGGATGTCATCCAAGTAAACGAACACAAATATGTTAAGCATATTCCTAAGCACATCGTTTATGAGCGCTTGGAACACCGCTGGGGCGTTGGTCAGGCCGAAGGGCATCACCAAGTATTCATAGTGACCAGTAGGCGTGTTGAAAGCGGTCTTCCACTCGTCACCAGGTCTGATCCGCACAAGATGGTATGCGTTCCGCAGGTCAAGCTTAGTGAAAACAACTGCTTCCTGGAGCAGCTCGAAGGCTGTGGCCATAAGGGGTAGCGGGTAACGGTTACGGACGGTTATGTCATTGAGTCCCCGGTAGTCGATGCAAGGACGTAATCCACCGTCTTTCTTGGCCACAAAGAAAAACCCTGCTCCCACCGGGGAGGTTGATGGACGCATGAGGCCTGCTTCCAGAGAGTCCTTGATGTAGGTATCCATAGCAGCTCGTTCGGGTGGAGATAGGGAAAAGATCCGACCCCTGGGGGCAAGTGCCCGGAAACAGGTCGATGGGGCAATCGTAAGATCTATGGGGTGGTAGCATGGTGGCCCTCTGTTTGCTAAACACCAGTTTGAGGTCATGGTAACACTCGGGAACTCGGGTCAGGTCGATGGATTCTAAAGACTCGGGAGTAGAACTCGGGGAATTCTGGAAAATACAAGTAGCTTGGCACGTAGGACCCCACTGCTTGATAGTGCCCACAGACCAGTCGATGTGAGGGTTATGGCTGTGAAGCCAGGGGTATCCAAGGACGAGAGGGAACTCGGAACAGGAGATCAAATGAAAGTTCATCAATTCCTGGTGTTGTGAAACTGAAAGTCTCAAGGAGGTAGTGACATGAGTGACAAGTCCAGATCCCAAAGGGCTTCCATCCAATGTAGTAACCCTCATGGGGTCACTTAGAGGTTCAGAGGGAACGCCATTCTCCTTCGCCCAGACACCATCCATGAAGTTACCTGCGGCTCCAGAGTCTACCAAGGCTTGAAGGTGAAGCTTGTGGTTGTCCCAGGAGAGGGTGACTGGAATGAGCAGACGGGAGTTGGACGGATGGGAGGAGGTTATGTTTCCCGTTACAGTTCCCTCCGGTCTGTACGGGACAGAGCGTTTCCCTGGAGCCCGGGACACGTGGAACGGAAATGGCCCGGTTTGCCGCAATATAGACAGCGTCGCTCCCTCATCCGGCGGTCTCTCTCAGCCTGGGAGATGCGTCCAATCTGCATGGGTTCCGGTGGAGCCAGCGATGATAAAGGTGGGGACTCGGAGCTGGGACTGATAGGGGCTAGAGGTCTACGGCTGAGTTCTCTCTCTCTCAGACGCTGGTCAATGCGTGAGGCCAACTTGATCAGGGACTCGAGATTGTCCGGGTGGTTCCCGAGTGGCCAGTTCATCTTGGATAGTGTCGGAAAGGCCTTTCAGAAAGCACACCGTGAGCGCCTCGTTGTTCCAGCCACTCGCTGCTGCCACCGTGCGGAACTGGATGGCATAGTCCGTCACGCTGCGCCAACCTTGATGGAGAGTCAGGAGCTGTTTGGCTGAGTCAGAACCACTGCTTGGGCCTTGAAACACTCGTTTGAATTCCTCAGCAAAGGCAGAGTAGCTGGCACAGCAGGAACTATGGGCATCCCACACAGCAGTAGCCCAGGCCAGGGCTTTTTCCGACAGCAGCGTAATGATATATGCGATCTTAGACCGGTCGGTGGGAAACAACGAGGGTTGCAGCTCAAAGGAGAGAGAACATTGAGTGAGAAAGCCTTTACAAGCACTTGGATCACCTGAGAACCGTTGGGGAGGTGGAAGACGAGGTTCAGCCAGGGGGTTAACTGCCATGGGTACGTGAACCTGAGGTACTGGGACGGAAACTGTTGCCGGGGTAAGTCGATCAGATATTTGCTTAATGGAAGTCAGCATCTCCGACAGAAGATGAGAATGTCTAGCCATTAAGGCCTCTTGCTGAACCAGGGCGGCTTCGTGGCGTTGGACAGTCTCCTGGTGGTGGGACAGCGTGGCAAAAGGTCCTGGGAACTGGCTGCCTCTGGGTTCATTTTTGGCTCTGTGTTTCTGTCAGGACCCGGTTTCGAACCTGGGTCTCCGGAGTGAGAAACAGTCACTTAACCAACTGAGCCACGAATAGACAGCAGAACCCAGAAGATGAGGCAGACACAGCAGTACTTAAGACGGTGTATTTAATAAAGAAAAATCCTAAAATACAAAAAATGGCAAATCCAAAAGGTGGTAGGAAAAACACAAAAAGACCTCAAAAGAAAATCACCAAAAATAAAAAAAACAAAAAACAGAATACCACAAGAACTTCACCCGGAATCG